>NW_028082443.1:152641-645633 GCF_014824575.4 Sturnira hondurensis
GCCACGGCCCTCACCGGTGCCGCAGTTGCTGCCGTCACCGGGCCCACGCGTTTCGTCCCACTGCACGCGAGTGTGCCACCGCCGTCAGCCCTTGCCCCCCTGGGGCCTGCGTGGTCTGTCTCACTGTGCGCGAATACGCGCCCGCGGTCTGCTCCGCACCCTAACTGGTTCCCGTCTGCCTGCGCGCCTGGGTCGGGGGCCCTGTCCTGCCCGACCCTGCTCGCTGCTGGCTCCGCCCCTCTTACCGTCCCCGTTGAACGGTTAGATGTAGTCGGACTTCCGTATAATTCAATTTTCTGTCCTTTGGTTGTGTCTTTGTTTCTCCAAACCTTTGTTGTATTCAAACTTGGTTGTGGGAGAAGGTACAGTGTTTCCACCTATGCCTCCATCTTGTCGGAAGTCCCCTAAATTTTTTAATGAACTTGAAAAAGTAAATAATAATCGTTTAGGGGTTTACCACCAGCTGATGACAAGACTATGTAAGTCACCGAAGTAGCTTTGGAGATTTACGTTCTAATCAAAGCTTGAGATCCTTGGCCGGTGCGGCTCCTTCGGTTAGACTGCAGTCCCGAAACTGGAAGGTTGTGTGTGTGATTCCCAGTCAAGGCAAGTCCTCCGAGTGGCCAACCTCCCTGCTCTTGCAGCCAGCCAGCGCCTGACTTTTCTGTGTTCATTCCTCAGCTGTCAGCTTGCCTGTGTACAGAAGGAAAAACCATACTAAGACCACCTCATGCCAGGTCTCCTCCAGTCCTGAAAACCCAGCCCACGCTCCGTGTCATCACCTGTGACTCACAACCGGTCCAGGGCGGCCTTCTCTTTTCCAGCCTCCTCTGCACACCAGGCTGCCGTGAGCGCATGGCCCCCTCACCCAGGAAATGCTCTGAGCCCGGAAACCCTGCACGACGGGAACGCTGGCTGCGAAGAGGGCTGGTCCCAGACTCCTAGCCAGAGGAGAGCTGGCATGCAGCTCTTCCACAGGGACCCCAAGAACACCGCCACCGAAGGAACACTCGTGTGGTTTCAGGACTCCTCTTGGGACCTGTGTCTGTGTCTGTTCTGTTCACGCTCGACGTGCTTCCGAGACTGGGTCCTTCGCTTGAAGCTGATGGAAACCTCTGCCTTTGTGTCCCAGCAGGGTTTTCAGGGGCTTCAGACTGTTCCCTCTCCACAGGAGGGTCCCCAGGCACAGTGGGCAGGGGAGGGGTATTTTAATTAGTTCTCTGAAGGCTTGATGAAGGACAACCAACTTCATTTAATTATTAAGTAGCCAACTAGGTGACGTCGGGGGCTGGTCAGTGCGACAATGAAATCCTGTCTTCCAGTTCAGAGCTGTCACCCCATCAGAGGACAGGCTGAGAAGCTGCAGGAAGAGCTGCCGGACCTGCAGGACTCACACTGTGGATCTGGGGAAGGTAGACAAACCCACTTCATGTTTTGCCGCGTTCTGTCTCAGATTTTCAAAGTTCCTGAATTGAGACATCTGTAGACACCAGCAAACAGCAGCAGCAGACACAGTCTTGCAAATGTGCACAAACCCTTTAGCAAGAGATCACATTCTGGACTGTAAAACATGTCTTGGTCAATTTTAAAAGATGCAAGTCATATAGAGCATCCTATTGGACCAAAACAAAATGAAAAATCAGGAACAGAGAGCTCTCTGAAAACTTTCCAAATACTGGAACTGCCAAGTAGCTTGGAAGCCCGGCCCTGGCACTTCATGGGACACTCTACACAATACAGTAATGCAGGGAAGGGGACGGACGGCGATGGAGGGAGGGAAGCGAGAGGCATCCAGATGGGAAAAAGTACACCATCCTCACTGCAGGTGTAACATCACCACGTATGTAGAGAGTCCAAAGCACTCCATAACAAAGCTGCTAAAAGTGGTGCATTTCGAAAGGTTACAGGAGCCAAGATCAATATGCAAAACTCAGTTGTATTTCTAGATACTAGCAAAAAAACACTGGAATTTTGAAAATGTACAATAGCATTTTAAAAGTATGAAACACTTTGGGATTAAGTCTCACAACAAAAAGTAGGAGAGACTTAATAGTGAAAAGAAAAATACTTTTCATTGAGAAATTATAGGAAACCTAAACAGAGACATACCATTTCCAGGAGTCAGAAAACTTAAATACTATTATGTCAAGTGTTCTACAATTCGATCTATGTACTCAACACAATTCCAATTAAAATCCCAAGCAGCGGGCCTGTGAACCAGAGGATCGCGGTTCAATTCCCAGTCAGGGCACATGCCTGGGGTGCAGGCCAGTTCCCAGCAGACCTCATGAGAGGCAACCATACATCGATATTTTTCTCCTTCTCTCCTTCCCTTCCCCTCTAGAGATAAATAAATAAAGGTTTAAAAAAAATAAAAATGATGAGAAATAAAACAAAAAATGTTCCTTGGTCATAATGAAATTATAAATCTGTAATAAAACTTAAAAAAAAATCCAAGTAGGTTCTCTTTCTACAGAAACTGACAAATTCTAAAATTCATGTGAAAACACAATATTAAAATAGCTGAAACACCTGAAAATGAACAACAGTGTGAACATTACTAACATTACTTAGTTTTAAGATTTATTACAAAGCTACAATAATTAAGACAGTGTAGTACTGGCCTAAAAACAGACAAACTGAGTAAAAAAAATAAGCCCATATGTATATAGGTAACCAATTTTGTATAAAAACACAAAAGCCATTCATTGGATGAAGAGTGGCATTTTAGAAGTTGCTGGAATGACTTTCAGCCAAGATGGAGGCGTAGGTGGAAACACTGTACCTCCGCGTACAACCAAACTGGAGGAGGACAAAGATTTGGAAACAAAAACACAACCAGAACAGACAGAAAGCTGAACTGTGCCGAAGTCCGACGACAACAAACCATTCATCCAGACCGGAAAGGGGCGGCGGAGCCGGCGGCCAGTGGAAGGGGGTCCCGGCAGAAAAGGCAGTGGTTTGCAGACCCCGGCATGGGGAGGAAACGAGCAGACCCAGTGAGGCGCGCAAGGAGGCTGGCAGACAAACCAGGCAAAAAAAAAAAAGGGCAGTGAGACAGACCACACAACCCAGGGCCCCATGGATGGGAAATAAAGCCTAAAAGCACCGATTGAAAAGGTCTGGGAGAGACTCCCAGCCTCACAGGAGAGTTCGTGGGAGAGACCCACAGGGTCCTGGAATGTACACAAGCCCACCCACCCGGGAACCAGCACCAGAAGGGCCCGATTTGCTTGTGGGAAGCGGCAGAGGGGACCGAAATCCAAGAGAGAGCTGAGCAAGCGCCGTTATTCCCTCTCTGACCCCACCCCCACATACAGTGTCACAACCCAGTGACTGGGTGGCCCCACCCTGGTGAACACCTAAGGTTCCACTCTTCGTACATAACAGGCGTGACCTGACCAAAAAATTATGGCTCAAACAGAAGAACAGATCAAAGCCCCAGAGACCAAGAGATAGCCAACCTATCAGATGCACAGTTCAAACCATTGGTGACCGGGATGCTCACAGAACTGGTGGATTCTGGTCACAAATTAGATGAAAAAATGAAGGCTACACTAAGTGAAAATGAAGGAAAATGCTCAGGGAACCGCTAGTGATGGAAAGAAAACTGGGAATCAAATCAGTGGAGTGGACGAGAAGGAAGGAAGAAACAACCAAACAGAAAAGAATGAAGAAGGAAGAGTTCAAAAAAAAATCCCAGGAGAGGCTTAGGAACCTCCAGGACATCTTGAAACATTCCGACATCCGGATTATGGGGGCTCCAGAAGGGGAAGGGGAAGGTGTCCCTCCCTTTCAGTGCTGTCCCTTGTCACCCGCCTGTGCGAGGACTGTCTTCCTCCTGGTCGGAGATTTCCTCCTACCAGGTCCACTTGGTTTCTCATCTTCTTGTTTGCTCACAGGTAATTTTAACACATTCTGGAAGCCCACTCTTACCTTTCCTTTGCCCGTTGTTTCCAAAACTAGAGAAGGTAAGGTCTGGAAAGGGTGTTTGAGGTAATTTCAGTGGAATTCAGTCTCCCAGGTGGAGAGGTTGCCTGAGTCACGCACAGCAGGGCGAGTGGGTGGGGCTGGGGTTGGAAGCGAGAGCCATGCCCAGCAGTGAAGAGCAGGCCAGGACTTAATCTTTTTTCCTCATTGTCCCATATGGATGACTTCTATCAAGTAACTTGATTCTTTTTAATCTGCCACCTTGTTTTCTATATTTTTTAGTAACTTCCGTAGCTTTCAGCATTAGCCACAGAGTGATGTTTTGGGATTAAGAGGACAATCAGAAGGCATTGTTTTAAATGATAATTAATTTAATATTATATTCCTACTGATTTATGGGAAGAGACACCCAGAGGGCAAATCTTGGTTATGTGAGCAATGGGCAGGCATGTCACAAGAATTGGGGACAGGCTGGGTAAGACGAAGAGGGTGAACAGAAGGCTGCAGATGGAGGCTCTGTGCTTTGGAGTGAGTCCAGGAGCTCCTGCCGTCTGACGCACTTGAGGCTCCGTCTGGGCCTCCCCTGTGTGCAGGGCTGTGATGTCATGGGTGCAGGGTGCGCACACTCGGTGTTGCTGACAGTAATTGGCAGGTTGGTTAGACCCAGAAATGTTACAGTCAAGATACAAGGGTCTAAAGACTTGGTTTAGATGGTTTCCAATGCAGGACTTCTCTTTTTATCAGTAAAATTCAGACTATTGGCACGTCGGTTCCTGTTTTTATTTTATATATAAAAAAGAAATGTCAAAATTTAAAACAACCCCATTTCTCTCAAAAATAAAGTTGATTGTATCTCTTTCCCATCTTGCAAGGTGGTGGGTGGAAAAGTTGAGGAGCCCAGTACTAATGGAGAAGAAACCTGAAGGCTGATGCTGGAGGCAGGTCAAGAAGGGTCACCTCAAGCCCAAGATGCCTAAGTCTGGGCACTTCACTGCAGTCGAAACCCTGCCCTAGTCTGAGGAGTTGGCAGGTGTTCCCGAGAGGCCATGTACGAGGGTTGACCCCCCAAAAAAACTTACTTCTGGAGGGTGGGCCCCTTATGGTACATGCTCACCAGCTAGGTGAGTGTTCTAGGAACTCATCTGTATCAGTGGACTAGCTGGTGTTGTTGTGAGAGGCTGCATTCGGCTTCAGTGAATATTTTTGAAGACTCGACACGTTTGTGCGTTTCACAATGCGTAATTTATGAGCGCACCTGCCCACACTGTACACTGAGTGTTCAGTTTTTGACCAAAAACGGTGTGACCTTTGTGCCCCACCCTTCCTATTTACCTGATCTCACCCTGAGTGACTTTTTTTTTGTTTCCTTGGATAAAAAAAATCCTCCAAGAGAAACGTTTTGCTGATGTGCAAGAGGTGAAACAAAAACTGGCAGAAGCAACAAAAGGCATCAACGTTGATGAGTTCAAAACTGTTGCTTGAGCAGCCGAAAAACCATCTCAATAGGCGTATTACATAAAATGGAGAGTACTTTGAAGGTGATTGACATTTAAACGCATACAAATAAATACACAATTTCTATAAAATGAATTCTCTTTTGTTTTGGCATCCCACCCTTGAACATGAGGAAGTTTTTCAGCAGCTAATTCTGGGATTGAAAAGGAAAAGAAGGAGGAAATTCTTGCTAGTGTCACAAAACCAGTTGGTGGCGACAAGAATGGTGGCACCTGAGAGGTTAAACCTCGCAAAACACCCAGGTGCCATCCTACTGAGGATGCCTCGGAAACTGCACGGAAACTGCACGCTCAGTGTGTGGGGAAAACGTGAGCCCGCCTCTCCTGGGACCACAGCAGCTGGTGCTTACTGCCAGTGACTGGACCCCTGTCCCTTAGTGGGGTCCCTCTCTGTAGGACACACCAGCTGTTGTCACCACCACCTCCACCCGAATTGACATCAGTGCTGCGAAAACCCCTGACAACTCCCAGTACCTCCTTGAGGAAGCTGCTGCACGGCCCAGAATTGAGGTGGGCGGGTCTTGTACCCAGAGGAAGGGAAAGTGGGAGGTGGCACAGCAGCCAGAGGCTGGTGAGCCGGCCACGGACGCGTGAATTCCGCCAGAATCCGAGTGGCCCCTCAGCTCCAGGGCTCCCTCTGCCCTGTAGTTGTTTGCACAGATGGGCTTTGTCCTCAGACTGGTGTTCTGAATTTCTAATGAAGAACCTCATTAAATACCTGATGTGCTTTAAAAATAAAGTCGATCGATGAAACCAGAAGATTGAGATAAGAAAAAGAAGAAAACAAAATGGTTATTTATAATTAACTTATTTTGAGCCTGTATAGGCTTTTATGCAGACACAATTTTAAAATATGTGGTGGTGGTATAACATGTTTCATGTCTTTTCAAAAGTAATATAGAATGAACGTTTTTCATGTCAACATGCAGGTCTGTATTAGCACAGTTCGATACGGTTGTGCTATTGTTCCTTTGACACTCCCCTGTGTCCCCTCCCCTCCTCCCCTGTGTTGGACACCTGGGTTTTTCTCAGTCTGACATAAACCGATGGTGTGAAGACCTCTGCATGTGTGTGCGCACACCCGTGGTTATGTGCATCATTATGTGCGCACACCCATGGTTATGTGCACATAACCATCACACCCATGGGTATGTGCCATCCTATTGGACCAAAACAAAATGAAAAGTCAGTAACAGAGAGTAACGAATTATGTGCCATCATTCGTTCCTTTAACCCTCACCTAAGGTCATGCTTATTGACTTTAGAGAGAGGGAAATGGAGGGGGAGAGAGAGGGAGAGAAACACTGATATGAGAGAGAGACGCTGGTCAGTTGCTTTTTGTGTTGAGTTGGGGCAAAAAGTCCATTATATTTCATCTGCAAGATGGCTCTGTAGCACTGAGTTGTCTTCAACTTTGTTTGAAGGAACTTTGTTAGATTGAATTGTGACAGCTGTCATATCAGCGTGCATTTAAAAAAAGTACCAAATTTGGTGAGTTTTTGTGCAGCCATTTTAACATTGAAGATGGAAGAAAATAATGCAACATTTTCAGCACATTATGCTTTGTTATTTCCAGGGAGGTACAGACACAACTGAAATGCAAAAAAAGGTTTGTGCAGTGTACAGAGAAGATGCAGTGACGGATCAAACGTGTCCGAAGTGGTTTGTGCAGTTTCTTGGTGCTGCTGACCCTTGTCGCCAAGTGACCCTGTGCCGTGGGGCCGTCTTGGGCATTGGAGGGTGCTTAGCAGCAGCCCAGGCCTCTGCCCACCTGGAGCCCGTGGTGGGAGACAGCTGACAGGACAGACTCGACGGATCTGACTCAGTAAAGTTACGGGTGCAAATGAAACGTGTGTGTTTTGTTCTATGGAAAAACGTGACACTCCTTGGCCAGCGTGGGGAGCAGACCCACACCTTTAGGTGTGTAGGACAACGCTCCAGCCAACAGCCACCCCAGCTAGAGCTGTACCAGCCAGTCTTTTTTTTGGAAGTGGTGTTTTTGCTTGTGATGGCTAATGTTCCTCGTAACTTGCCTCATTTGTTTCACCTGTCGAGTGAAAGACACACCGCAGTGCCTGCAGTTTGGGGCTCTGCTCCCTTTAGTGTGGTGAGAAGACACTGGGGAAGGGTGATTTCTGCTTGTCCAGACTGGTTCCCACCACTGAATCTCAGTAACTTGTGATGAAGTCCACTTCATAAAAAGTCACTCTGTTCTTTCTTACAGCTACACTTCCTGTTCTGTTTCTAGCGTCCCCTTCCATTTCAATTCCCTGTCGCCCCACCTCCCCGGCCGGGGCCCCCCCCCCACCATTCTCTCCAGCAACTCTGGTTTTTGCGTGCCTAGAGAGGGCTGGGGTGTGTCTCATTGGAGCCGGCCTTGGGCTTCCCTTCAAAATTCTGTGCACTTGCTAAATTTCACAATGTGGGAGCGTCCCCTCGGGCATTTCAACTCCCTCTTAATTCAGCAAAGGAACTGAGGGAGGACCTTGCTTTAGGGTCAGAGAGAACTTTTCAACAAAGGCTCCGCTGAAAGTGAAGGAGGACTTTGGAGGTTGGAGCGCTGTGTGCCAAGGCCCTTCTGTGGCTGTGAAGGGTCCTGGGAGTGCTGTGTGGAGTCTGCCCAAGGTCTGCTCTCTGTGAGTGGTGCCCTGAGCCTGCACGCGGAGACAGGTGGGAGCTTCGTGGGTAGGGGCCCCACTTCCCATGGTAATGTGGGTACAGCAGTCTCTCTGCTGGCAGTGGCCGTGCCCTGTCTGTGAGCAGCGTGTTCTGGGCTTGCAGACAGACTGCAGTCTGACTTGAGTAGCCATTGTTCATTTTTCTTGGAAATGCCTGACGCCGTTTCTAAGGTGGATGGGGAATGTCTGACCTTGACCTCGACCCCTACACCCTCTCAGGGCGTACAAACCTTTCTGTGACCTTGTTGGAAATGCACCTGCTGGAAGGGGACCTGCGGCGATCGTGGGCCTCCCAAGCGGGGCCTGAGTCAGAAAACGGCGTTCTGACCTTGGAAGCTGGAGAGCGAAGGTGATGGGTGTCCTCGGCAGCAGTGGAGCCTGTGATCTCTCACTGCTGTGCAGGCTTTGTTTCCAGGCAAACGCCATGTGAGGGCGAGAGGCCCTGTGGGGGCCCAGTTGCTCCGACTTGCTCTCCAGCATCTCCTTGCTGGATGGGTCTGTCTGGGGTGGTGGCCCGAGCTCTGTGCCGCGCACGGCTGCCGTGGCGGTGCAGAGGCAGAGGCTTCGTGTTGGAGGGCTGGCTTTGTTGCAGGACCTCCCGTCTGTCTGGCCTTTCGTCATTATCCAGCCTCACAGTTGGAACATGCTCTCCTCTCCCACAGTCCTGCAGGTCAGGTGTGTGGTTTAAAGCTCACCAAGTGCCCTGTGCGTTTGGAAGAGGAAGTCCTGAATCACCCTAGACGTCCAGGAAGAGAGTTTCTTCATGATAGAGTTTTGAAGTGAGTTGCAAGCACTTGGTTACTGATTGTGAATTAGCTTGCAAATGATATTATAAAGATTTAATTTAGCAAATGCAAGGTTATTGTGATATTCTGACTCATATTTTCATGTGCTCTTTAGGATGGGAGAAAAATTGTTGGAATGGATTATAACCAGTACAGAGTCTATATATCTTTTCAACTGTCCTAGTGATGTGCTTGTTGGGGCGCTTACATGTTTGAGGCGTCTGTGTGCAAGCAGTGCTTCCTGGGTTAGACCATGAGAACTGCCCGTACAGAATGGGAAATGTTTTCATTAAATAGTCTCCTCTGTGGAGAGGACAGCTGTGTTCAGGGTGGCGATAGAATTCACGTAGAGGCCACTTCTTTCAGAACCGACAGTGTGAACCACGTATTTGAGAAAATGAATAAATAGGTGAGAATGATTCCATTTTCCCTAGTGAAGTGTACCTGTTAAGAAACATTTGGCTTTTTGTTCCAGTTACTGACTTTAGCATCACTTTCTTTCCTTCCGGACTCAGTGCTCTGCTTCTCTGCCCCACTTTTCTCGTTCTGCTGCTGGTGTAGGGCCACTAGGCAAACCGCCCTCTGCTGTGCATTTCACCTGAACAGCTTTACAGCTGGGACAGTTGCCCGGCTGTAGATCAGCACCTGACTGGCATTCCATAGAGCACTGGCCCATAGTTGCTCATTGACACGCTCTTCCAGGAAAAGTCCCATGGACAGACCGCATTTTCTGACTCATTTCAGAGTAGCAGTTCACAATCCCCAGTTTCACAGAAGTCTAGGTTTCTGCAGTTATGTTATGGTGTCATGAAACTCAAGGCACTAAAGATGAAGTTTTAATTCACCTTAAGGAATAATTCCAGGCCCTGGCTTGGTAGCTCAGCTGGTTACAGTGTTGTCCCGATACCCCAAGGTTTCAGGTTTGATCTCTGGTCAGGGCACATATAAGAATCAACCAGTGGTTGTATCAACATGTGGAACAACAAATTAGTCAGTCAATCTCTCAAAAATAATTTTAAAAAATTTAAAAAGAGCTGGGAATATAAGACAGAAAACTGTACTTGAACAAGAATTAAATAAAAAAAATTTAAAAAGAAATAAATCCATACAAAAGGATGCAAAGCACCAAACGTGCAGTACAGTACTGTATCTGAAGTCATTCCTTTCTGTGTGAAGTAGAGAGAGGGGAAAGCAAAATATGTGTGTGTGTGTGTGTGTGTTTCAGGGGCAGGTTTTCTTGCCTTCTCTCAGACTAGCTCCTGCATGCAGTGTTCGCTTTCAGCACCACGGGCACCATGCTCCCTGGCGCTGCGGCGGGAACAGGAAATGAGGGGCTCGATGCACCTGGACTCGTAGAGACACAGCGACCCGTATGCCTCTCAATGCAGTAAGAATCTGAAAACCCACTAGGTGTGTGAGCAGGTTTTTACTGTAGTCCACTAGGTGTGCCAAGATGCACAAAATGGAGAAAGCGCATTTGTCAGACTGATTGGGTTGCACATCTCACTCTTCCCAGTACAACTGCCATTTTATGAATGCAGCTTGGCGGCCAAGTACTTACTGTATTTAGTTGGGATTCCCTCAAAATATTCTGACTTATTTCATACATAATTTAAGTATCAGTGTGTTAGGGTGGTCTGGATTAACCTTAGTGATATCACTGAAAACAGCAGTCATATGACATCAGCAAGGTGAGAACATACGTGTGTGGCCATGCAGAGTTTCAGTGCGGGTCATTTACATTGCCTAGTGCTAGTGTTCATACATAAAGCTAAGTGCATTTAATCTTAAAAGGACAAGAAATGTACAGTCTCCTTCACATTTCCCAGGTGCCCGCTCGGCACCGTGGCCGCGAGCGCACTCCCTGCTCCTGCAGCGGCGCCCGTGGGTGCGCGCTCTGCGGTTGTTGCTGCGCAGCTCCAGAGCTGGGCTTCTGTTACTTTTCGTGGGTGGTTCTTAATGGGAGGCACTGCAGTCAGTTTTCCTTCCAGTGGTGTGGCACCTGCGTGCCCCATCTGTGACAGCTGACTTACACCGTGGTGCCGCAGGCAGTTGACACAGGCACCACGGGTGGGAGAAAGCGTGGAAAGCCCTAGAGCTGTGCTGGGCAGTGTGGAGAGTCCAGGCGTGGCCCTGGTGCCTTAGCAGTCTGACAGTCACCCTGCCTTTGCCGGCAGGCCTTCCTGGTGGCCCAGCTCCACGGGGTGGGGGTTACTGTTCCCAGAGGGCCAGAATTTGGTTTGAAAATGTTGGTCTTAGCAGTTTGTTTATGCAGTTAGTTTTTGCTTTACTCTGTAAAAAATAATTTGAAGCTTTTCACCTCTCACCCCATCTGTCCGTCCGTCTGTCTGTCTGTCCGTCCGTCCAACCATCCATCCATCCATCCATCCATTGTAGCATCCACTGGGAAGTGACTTTGTTCTTCCGATGAGTTTTTTGCTCACTGGAGATTTTGAGAACTCTTCACTGCTTCCAGATGGTCAGGCTTCCCTGTGTGTAGATGATTTTGGGGAAGAGACTGTTTTTAGGATTATGTTTAGTGTTTCCAGACCTTTTATTCTGTGTTGGAGAAGTCGAGATGGTGGGATTCTGAGGCCAGCCAGTTCGTGCTGAGGGTGTTGAGTGCTCTTTTTACTGAAGTGCCTTTGAGTGCAGTTTCTTGAATAGCGATGAATTTCATGGAAGATATTTGAACACAGGCAGCTACAGAGTCTAAGGGTCAGCCAGAGGAACAAGCAGTGATTTATGTATACAGGGTGGGGCAAAAATAAGTTGATAGTTTGTATGTGTATAGTTTGTATGTGTATAGACTGTAACACAATAATATAAGAACAAACTGTTCATGTACTCAAAACTGTACACCTACTTTTGTCACATCCTGTATATACAAGTACTAATTACTGAATTTGGAATTTTAAAATATATATTTTTTTAGAGAGAGGGAAGGGAGGGAGAAAGCGAGGGAGAGGAACATTATGTGTGAGAGGTACATTGATTGGTTGCCTCTCTCACGTGCCCCACTGCCCCACAGTGGGGGACCTGGTCTGGAATTGAACTTGATGGCCTTCTGGTTTGCAGGCTGGTGCTAAGCCAGGGCTAGAATTTTTTAATAATGGGTCAAGAAGATGGAATATAGAATCCTTTTTTTTAATTTTATTTTTAATTTATTTTTTTAAAACGATTTTATTTATTTATTTATCTTTAGAGGAGAAGGAGAGAGGGAGAGAAACATCAATGTATGGTTGCCTTTTGTGTGTCCCCTGCTGGTAGTTAGCCTGCAAGGAACTGGCCTGCAACCCAGGCATGTGCCCTGACTGGGAATTGAACCTCGATCGTCTGGTTCGCAGGCCCGCGCTCAATCCACTGAGCTACGCCAGCCAGGGCTAGAATCCTTTTCATTGTTCTCTTGTCCTAGACCTTTATTTATTGTCCCATACATCTTTTTGTTTCCCTGCTGTCAAATATTGATATTTTTCTTATCCTTATTCATGCTCTGAATGATAAAATGGGTGAAACCAATATAGCATGTTAAGAGTTTAGGCTCCAAATTTACGCTGCCTTCAGTTTGGATCCTTCAATTGTTTCAGCGCTTTGGTTGGTTGGTTTTTTAGTGAACAGTACAAATGGACATCAAATAGGCACATATTTTATTACTCCCACCTGATAAATCCCTCAAAGTGCCAAAGTTACTAAATTTTTTTTAAAGATTTTGTTTATCTTTAGAGGGGAAGGGAAGGAGAGAGGGAGAGAAATACCAATTTTTGGCTGCTTCTCATGCGTCCCCTGCTGGAGACTGGCCTGCAACCCAGGCATGTGCCCTGACTGGGAATCGAACTGCGATCCCTTGGTTCACAGGCCTGCACTCAATCCACTGAGCCACACCAGCCAGGGCCAAAGTTATTAATGTTTTTAAGTTGTTTGATGTGTATCTCACATTGACATTGTTGTCAGATGTGTTCTCACAATGGAATAATTCTTTATCTTTTAAGAATTTAAAATAGCCTGATCACATAGCTAGCAATTTATTGAGTTCTTTAGTCCTGCACAGAGACTTCACTTTTAATGAGCTTCATTGCATTCATTTAACAAGTTTCTGTTGTATGCATTTTGGTTGAAATAGCATTTAGAAAAATTTAAATAAAGGGCCCCTGGCTGGTGTAGCTCAGTGGATTGAGCACGGGCCTGTGAACCAGACTATTGCGGTTCAATTCCCAGTCAGAGCACATTCCTGGGTTGCAGGCCAGTTCCCAGCAGGGGATGCACAAGAAGCAACCATACATTGATGTTTCTCTTCCTCTCTCCTTCCCTTCCCCTCTAAAGATAAATAAAATATTTTAAAAAAACCCAAAAAAATTTAAATAAAGGCCTGTGTTAACCAAAGGTCATTGGTGTCCATTCAACACCAATGGGAACCCCCAATTTTGGGGGCAGTGAAGGAGGAAATGCTATTCTGAGTGGTTGAGAGGCCTGGGGCCAGGGCCTGGGCAGGTTCCTCCGCTCCACCCCAGCAAGGCTGGGGAAGTCGCCCTGGGAGCGACTTACATGGACCCAAGTCCCTGCTCCTGGCCCCTGATGGGTCTGTCCTCATGCAGATGAGGACCCCAATCATTGAAGTTTGGTCCAAGAGGCATTGTCTTGATTGTCCAGAATGGAGCTGCTCTGAATGGTCAGTGAAGATGTTGGGGCTATAGCTCAGCAGCTCTGATTGGGTGGGGAAAGCCTCAGTCCCATTGGTTGAAACAATCCCAGGAGCTCCTCTGCAAGGACTGCTCAGGTGGCAGGAACAGTGTGGGTTTCTCCCCAGTGTGGGGTGGGGGTGGGGCGGGCGGGGGGCTGGTCACGGAAGGCCAAGCCTGGTGAGCTGCCCGGAGACCTCTTAGTAGGCATCCACTTTCTCAGTGTCCCAGTAGCAACAGCCGTGGTTGCCATTATATCTTCTTTGAGGGTCACTTTGGTAACTCAGTTTTGCCTTATAAAATGGGAAGTTGACTGTAGTGCACTTGCGTCCCAGAGAGGCAATAATTATTTTTAGGTCTGTGGAAGGAGATACATTACAGCAACTTAGGTTGTAGTGAGTAAAATGAATTCACTGTGCAAGTTTTACGAAAAGTAGGGAAAAATGTCAGGATGCATAGTGTTATTTGCTACAGTCTGTGCTTAGGGTGAGAGGTAAAAATGGGACTCTGTATTTCCCTGGAGACAGAACTCCCGGGTAGCCGAGATTCTATACATTGCAGTTTCCCACTCTCTCCCACTCGATGGCCTACAGTTTTTTTAAAAAAATGTGTTTATTTTACGTACTTTAGAGAGGGGAAGGGAGGGAGAGAGAATGGGAGAGAAACATCAACGTGCGGTTGCCTCTTGCCTGCACCCCCTACTGGGGACCTGGCCCACAACCCAGGGATGTGCCCTGATTGGGAACTGAATCGGCGTCCTGTGGTTTGCAGGCTGGTGCTCTGTCCACTGAGCCACACCAGCCAGGACTGGTGGCCTAAACTTTCCATTTACTGATTTTGAGAAGAAATCTTGATGAAATGTATTAGGCTTCCCCGTCTTTTTAAAAAAAAATTAGACTGTATTGAAGTATAATGTGCATACAAAAAAAGTCTACAGGTTTTAAGTATATGGGTACTGTTGAGTTCTAACCACTGTATCCACCTTTGTAACCACCGCCCCAGAGAAAATACACATCACTTTCCTTCCCCCAGGAACTCTTCTCACACCCCTTCCAGTCCTATTAGTGCCCCACCCAGTGAAGTTGCTGATTTGATCTCTCACTGCAGATTAGATTTGCCTGGTTTACAAAATAAGTAGAATTGTGCAGTACATACCCTTGTATGTCCTCCCCAGCCTAACCTAGTACAGGTGTGGGGTGTGCTTGTATCCAGTCCCAGCAGCTGTGCCCTGCAGCACACTGGTGAACTGTTCCCATGGATCCGTGTGTTTCTGCCCTAACTGTGTCAGCTCCACACTTGGGCCTGGGGGTGAGTTCTTGTGCTGGCTTTTTACAAGGTGGTTTCTGGCTGGTCACTTCATGCCACACAACCAACACCTGGGGTGCTGCTGCGTTTGTCGCCGTTTTACCTGCAGCGTGCCCTTTGTAGGTTGTGCTGTTGTGCTGGCCAGCCTGCCCAGCGTGGCCCTGTCTGACACATGCACGTCCTCTGCTCACATTCGCTTGGAAAAACAGTGAGCACAGGTTCCTGGAAAACATTGCAAATGTGCATCCGGGGAATGGTCCTGCCGCTCCGCACTCTTGTCCCTGCCTCTCCTCCTACGTCCTTAGGCCGTCGTTCCATCTGTCACTCTTATTTTATCTCCTGATTCTCCAAGATGTTGTATCAGCCAATTTACCCCCCATTATCCCTTGTAGTTCATCACACTCAGCTGACTCCCCCCCTCTCCTGCATCCTGAACACACCCCACGCCCTGTCTCCCAGGCTTTTGCTCAGGGTTAGTGCCTGTCTGAGTTTCAATGCGAGGGAAGGGACTGTCTACCCTGAGCCTCAGTTGTGCTTTGTGCAGTCCGACTTGCTTCTCAGCTCCCCGCCGAGGCGTCTGGAAACACCCAGTGGGCAGGAGTGCAAGGTTGCATCACTCCTGTCAGCTGTGGCTGCGGTGTTCCTGCTCTTTTTAAAGAACAGCTCGTTGCTGGGCTTTCAGATGACCCTGGAAACAATTGCTCTGCCTGTGTAATTCGTAACAGTGGTGGACAGTCACTGCCTGTTCTTCATGGTTAATTGTTCAGCACACTTAGGACAGTGCACGTCACAAAATACGTGCTAGGCTAACTCTGTTAGTTTACCGGACCAGGACAGCCACTCCTCATATAAATGCTCTAAGTACTTGGTTGCTCAAGTTGCGTGATTAAGTGGTTACAGCGTCTTACAGAGAACCGGGTGAACATAACAGTATGGATCATCCTTGAGTATGATTCATAACTCTGGTCAAGGTACACATTTTGGTAGCTTTCTGAATCCTGCATCTGTTTTTTGCTGAAGCTGCAGTAAAAGACACAGAAATTTGAGTGACTTCAGTAGTAGGCTTTTAATGTACTGTATTTCACTTGGCTCCTAGATGAACTCTGATGTAGGCTGTATTATCTCTTTCACAGATCGAGAAACTGAAGCTTAGATGAATTAAATGACCTGTTTTCTTTGGATTGTAAGGAAACCTGGTTTTGAGTTATTTCAGTGGGTGACAGTCATGCCTACTTTGCAAGGTGTTTGGGAGAATCATACATTGTATGTACGTAAAGCATCAGGCACCGTGCGTGACACAGACTATCAAACAGGCATGTTTCCTATTCTCGGTAGATTTATGGTCTAGAGCATCTTCCAAAACATCCTAGGTTTGCTTGAATTTGTTCGTTTCTAAGAGTAATCCATTCCATCTTGAGAATAAGATTACTTGTATAAGACTTTTAATAATAGTCTTCACTTTTGGTCAAGATGAAGGTGTAGGTAAATGTGGCACTTGCCACCTTCCACAGCCACATCAGAAACATGACTAATTAACCTACAGAACCATCACCACTCAGTGTTACCTGAACTCCACTGAATGGACAGCCTACAACTAAGGGTTTAAAGAAGCAGCCACATCAGGACTGGTGGGAGGGACAGCTGGTCCTACACCCACGTGCGGCAGATAAAAATTGGGAGGGACAGCTCAGCCGCACAGGTCCCCCTGAGGAGCAAGGGGTTCCAGCCCCTCACCAGGCCCCCCAACCCACCCAGGGTTCTAGGGCTGAGAGGTAAGTCTCCCTAACCTCTGGCTCCGAGAACAAGTGCAGATAGAAGCTGAGTGAGCTGGAGTCCCAGGCAGTTTCTCTTAAAGGGCCTGTGCATGGGGACTTACTCAGTCTCAAGCCCTCTGCGCTCCAGCGCTGTGGTAGTGGCTCGAAAAGCGCCAGGGACACGGGGGGCGGGGGGAGTGCAGCGTCGGACATCAGGGGAGAGCGGGGTGGGGGGGGGCAGCTTTCTCCCAGACAGACGTGCTGGCAGGGGCCGCTGCTCCTCTGCTGAGCTTCCTGATACAGAGCTTCAGGCAGGCCCCTCGTCCGAGTCCCCACTAGCCTGGCTCACACTGTTTGCCTGTCCTGGTGTCACTCTACCCCACCCCCACCCAACTTTCAGGCCCACCCCAGCTGTTTCCAGTCGCCTTTCCATACAACTGGCCTGTCTTGCCTCGTGCTTCAGACTTTCCTAAAATCTTTCAAGCAAGTAGCATCTGGTCTTGGTGCTCCTTACCTCTCACCCCAGGCCCAGCACTAGCAGCAGCCGGCCTTGGTTCACAGCTAGGCCTCTCCTGGGAACCTCCAAGCCCAGCGTAAGTAGCCACCATCTGCAGATCGCGTTGTACCTCATGCCAGGTGGACCCGGGCAGAACCCAGGTGGTGGCTGACCTCGCATCTCTCAGGAGGCTCGTGACAGTGCACTACCAGGTGGACAACTTCAGCCATGTCCAGGCACCACTAGCTACTCCAGAGCGACATACTCGGGGGGCTTACTCTGTGAGCACCAGAGCCTCACTGAAGCATGTCCTGCTCTGTAGGCTTCTCTCTTGCACGTCACCTCCTCAGCTGTGTTCGCAGCCATTCCTCGCAGCTGGTTGGCCTGGGGGTCCATCTCTGCCAGTGACGCCAGTAGCAGTCAAGGCTCAGCTACAACGGGACAGTGCACATGGCCCCCAGGGGATGCTGCTGGAGCACCCAGCTCAGGTGGCTGGGGAGGCTGTGCCACTTTGCCCTGCAGGACACCTACCACACAAGGCCACTCTGCCGAGTCCAGGAGACATAGCAGCTCGAAACAGACATGGGGGAGCAGCCAAAATGGGAGACAAGGGAACATGCCCACAATGAAAGAACAGGAGAAATACTCAGAGAAAGAACTAAATGAACCGGAAGCAAGCAAACTACCAGACGGAGTTCAACACAGTGGTTAGGGCGATTTTCAAGGAACTGAGTGAGAACTCCCAACAGCATGAAACCAAAGGACACAGAAACCAAAATGAGTCAGACAGAAATGAAGGACACGCCAACTGAAAGGACTAATTTACAGGGAATCAACAATAGATGAAGCTGAGAATCAAATCAGTGATTTGGAATCTAAGGGAGGAAAAACAGAAACAGCAAAAATAATTTTTAAAAAAGTGATGATAGTGTAAGGAGCCTCCAGGACGACTTCCACATTATGGGAGTTCTGGAGGGAGGAAAAAAGAGTGCAAAAAATCGAAACCCCATTCGAAAAAGCAATGACAGAAAACTTCCCTAACCCGATGAAGGAAATAGACACACAAGTCCAGGACGTGCAGGGTCCCAAACCAGATGGACCCAAAGAGGCCCCACTGCCAGGCATATCAGATGACCTGATTGAAGTAGACCGATCGCAAACAGGAATTGATTTCTTTGTCAGAGCCAGAGTGTGGCCAAAAGGTGGTAGGGCCAGGTGGAAGGTGGAGACAGGCGTATGTTGTTGCAGACCTTGTGCTTGTGCGATGTCTCGAGTCGGAGGTGGGTGTGGTGCCTTTTTGCTCACCGCTAAGTGTAGGAAGCCCTGCTGCTCCCTTAGATCTCTGCAGTCTAATGCAGGCTTTGGGGGGGGTTAGCAAGTGAGATGGTCACAGGACATCTGCTTTTCTTTAATCACTGAAAATTTTAGATCACAAATACATTGAGCCTAGAACAGACTCTGGATTGCATTTACTCCCAAGAAAAAGTAACCTTAATTGGCCTGGACCCTCCAACGTAACCTACAATTAAATGTTCTTTCCTCTTGATTGTCCTGTCCCTTAAACACAGTGCAGCCTTTCTCTGACCGTTCATTAGCGTGTCGAGTGTTCTGAGATACAGTGTAGTAACAAATTCAGCTTGGTCCGCAGAGTGTGAATTGTCCGTAGTCCTCCAAGGGGTAGGTGCTGGGCGCCAGAAAGGGCAAATTCCCTAACTTCCGCCCTTTCCTAAGTGCAGTTCACTGCCAGTTTACACTGTGCTTAATCGCAGTGAAAGCTGGGTTTGGACTTCAGATCGAGTCCTGTCGCCGTGCGCAGTGCCTCCCCTGCTGCCTTTGGTCTGCCACGTGAACCACTGCAGTGGCGGAGGGGTCCATTAGGCACTCCTCACATGCGGCTTGTTTGCCCTGGCCTTTGACGAGCGTTTTAGTGAGCTTGCCTAATGCTTTCATCAGACACTTAGGCTTTGTCCCTTTTGAATAATTAACGTCCCTTTTGAATTAATTACTCTTTGGGTAACTGATTTTGAAAAACCCATACTTTCACCAGGACTAATTCCAACAACCCTTTTCTCAAATGGAGAGGCTTTGTCTACCTGCTTCTCAGGGTTGACCGAGTTTGTCCCCACAGAGTTTTCCCCAAACAGGGCCATCCCCTGGGACCAGCGTCCCTTCTCGGTAAGGGAGAGGTTGTATAAATAGCTGTGCACACACTCCAGAGGGGGAAGGGAAGCTCTGTGTTGGGCCCCAGATGTGAACTCCTGTTTTTGTTTTAGGGTAATGAACGTTTTCTTCCATTGAGCCAAACTTTGGGTTCTTGTGCTTTGGGCTTTTGGCATGGGTGGGGTGGGGGGCACGGTGCCTGTGTTTCATGTCATCCCCAGAAGAATGGAGTGACAGGAGAGCAGTGTTTTTTTTAGGCTGGGACCTGAGGCTGGGAAATGGGCTACGGAAGGTGAGCACCTCCCCCCAGCACGGTAGTGACTGGAGTAGTGGACTGCAAGGGGTCTCCTGTGGGACGCCGAGGACTTGGCTCCGTGACGCGTCCGTCGGGTCTGTGTGCCTCTGGGTTCTCTGCTTGTTACTGTCACGAGGTGGCCTTGCTCCTGGCTGCGGGCCTGCCTCCCTGTCCTTGCCCCTCCCCCACCTTGGCCGTCTAAATTAGATACATTCCTTCCTCTGCTCCCAGACGTCTCCATCTCTTCGTCCCCTGACAGAGCACTCATTTATCAAGTTGTTTCACGCGTTGTCGGGAGGGGGGCCCCAGGGACTCGAGTTTGTTTCGTCCCTTTGTTGAAGCTCCGCAGGGTCATCCAGCTCAGTCTCCAGCCAACTGCAGGGAGTTGCTGGACTCGGGTGCAAATGTTCAAGGGGCTGTCTCTCATCTCCTTGCTGCTACTGCAGTCTTTTCAGTTCCAGTTTATTGCGACTGAGATCACCCTGTCCTTGCACACGTCCATTTTCTGGACAGGTGTGCCGTTGGGGGGGGGTTTGCCATGACTTTACTCCCCCCGTCCTAGTCATTGAAGATCTGGAGATAGAGCTTGACTCACTCTCTCTCTCGTCGTCATCCCCGTCCCTCGCTTCCACCCCTCTGTCCTCCCGGCGGCGGCCTGCTGTGAACTGGTTCAGAGCGTGGGCGTCTCGCCTTCATGCCACACCTCGTGGCTTTGGACGAGCTTCCCAAGGCCTCCCTGTCCACCGTGCCACCTCGGTGTGGGTACAGATCTCGACACAGTGGGCGGATGGACAAAGGTCTCGAGTTTGTCCAGCTCCCATTCAGGGGGGACATAGCTGCTCGTTGCCAGCGGTTACCGGGTTCTCCGGAGTGCCGCCTGCCACGGTGGAAGGACGAAGGCACTGAGCTGAAGGACACGGTATGCGTGTCAGCAAGTGCTCACTGACCGTGAGGGTGCGAGATGGACACTGCTTCCCGTGACTCGTGCGCAAGGACAGTGTTCATTTTGGGAGTGATGAGCAGCTCGCGACCACAGTGAGCACGGGAGCTGCCTTCGTGCTTCTGAGTGGCGGCCTCTGACACCCTCAGTGCAGGTCAAAGGGCACGCTCTTCGGACAGCCCCTCTGCTTCCTCCAAGGCTAAGGCTGTGACAGGAGTGCTGCCTCATGTGACGTCACCACCGAGGCTGCAGTTGCTGAGTCGGAAAGCACGTCCAGTTCCCACCTGCGTTTGAGAGGCAAGAGGTGGAGCTACAGCTCGGGCACAGGCCTGCGAAGCCTGTGGGGGGTTGAGGGTCTGATGGCCCCACCAGCCTCAGGACAGGCTGCTGACGCTGCGCTCTGCTCCACACACCAAGCCCCTGGAGGGAGCCCGAGCCTTTGGCACAAGACAGTCACGCCGATGACTGCTGGGGGGACAGGCCTGCACAGCCTGCTCTGTGACACCCTTGCTCTGGAGCCCAGCTCGGCCCCTCCCCCAGTGTGCAGAAGAGCTTTAGCTGTTGTCCAGTCCAACTGCCGTGTGCTGACAGACGGCCAGACGCAGCAGGGAGCCCCAGAGAAAGGTCTCACCTACGTGTGGACCTGGGCTAGGCTCCAGCATGTCCCCACATGGGCAGGTCCCGTCTGGGGCTGACTGCCTTTCTAGGCACAGTTGGACGCAGTGCGTTGCTTCCACTGGACCTCATTGCCTCCAGCCGCACGCATCCCTCCCAAGTCGGATTCACTCGGGTTTATTTAGTCCTCACTGGACACGCAAGCGAGGGAGGCTGGTGGCCCACACTAAGAGCTCGGGGAGCCTGCCCTGCGAGTCCCACTGTGGGTTTCCTGGGGAGGAGAGTGGTCTGCCCCTGCCCCCCAGCAGCTCCCCTGGGGCACAGAGCCCAGCCAGCCGGCCAGTCTCCTCTGACTGTTCTCAGCTCCTTGTTGGAAGACGGTGGGAACTCGTCCTGACTGGAGGAACGCAGTGGCAGATGCAGTGTCACAGGCTTCAGGGGAGGACCAAACCAGACAGCACGTGTGAGAGGACAGTGCACCGCAGGTAGGTGGCCTGCGCCCGGCTGGGGGTGAGGAGAAAGCAGGAGCAGCATGTGTTTATTTTGTGAATGAGAAAGGCACAGAAGGTCAGCAGGAGGAAGCCCTCCCCCAGACACGGCGTTTGCAGGAACACAAGCTGCCTGGTGTGGAGGAGGAAGCATCCTTCTCAGTGAGAAATTTCAAGTGTCAGTCTGGTCAGAACTTGGCACTCGAATGTCCTTTCAGTGGGTGATGGTGGATAGATACTCTGTGTGAAGAACCCTGAGCAGAAGAGGGTGACCAGGAAGGACAAGGTGACATGGGTGTAGCTGGACATGCACTTCTCCGCGGCCCCTGACCAGGCCGAGGTGGGGTCCAGGGCAGCTGTCAGTTCTGCAGTGGACGGGGACCTGGCGCACCAGCTGCAGGGTTTGCACACGAGAAGGGACAAAACGTGCACTGCGTGCCCGCCTGCACGAGGACGTGAAGGAGGGACAGAAGCAAAGGTGCCTTCTCCTGGGGGAAGTTCAGGATGTACTTCTTCAGAGAGGGGACGTGACCCTGGACTCCCACCACGGAGCCCTCCTCCCCTTCACCTGACTCCCGTGTCTTGACCTTGATCCCGCTCAGGCTGAATCTGAGCCAGGAAGAACTCCACGAGGAAGAAGAGGGCTAGGAAGATGAAGAAAAAGTACCAACTTCTCCCAGTGGGACTGCTGAACCTTTAGCAGTCATAACACTCGTAACACCATTCATAACACTCGGCCAAGCAGGGGTGGGTGATGTTCACGTGGCACCGGAAATCCCTGAGGGGGAGGGCCAGGGCGCTCGGACCACGCACGCCCCTGCTCTGTCCTGGCGACGAGACTGAACCACAGCTGCCGCCCTATGTAGTAGCCAGATTTGTCACTGACCAGGGTGTGACACAGGGATCAGTCCCACCACCGCTGCTGCAGCCATCTGCTCAGCGTCTCGGGAACAGCAGAACTTGAGACCAGAGCTCCGACCAGTGCCCCGGGAAGGGGAGGAGGGAGGGTGCGGGTCGGAATGGGAGCAGCTGCCGGGACTCCTGAGCGCACCTGCAGAGCCTGCTCAGGTTGCAGGTCCACCACCTGCGCTCACTTCCTGTCTGCACGCACAGGCAGCATCTGCGTGCATATGACAGGCGATTCCTTCCTCCCTGTTTGGTCTGCACCACAGGCTGTCCACCTCTGGACACGCCACCTGCGTTCCAATGTCTGTCTCTTGTCTCGCCAAGGTCGTAAGCTTTCGGAGGCCAGGAATCAGACCTGCTCGTGGTCACAGTGCCTGTGTCCCTCAGCACAGACCACTCTGCAGACGAAGGACCTGCTCAGAGGGACAGATGGAGAAGAGAAAGAACAGGCAAAGGCACAGTTCTGGTTCTGTCTGGCTGCTCTGGAGGCTGTGGCAATCTCTATACTTTGTATCTTCGCGAGGAAATTTTTTAAGATAGAAAAGGAGTAGAACATGCCCTTTTCTTCCTTGCTGACTTGTGGTCCACGCACAGTTCTTCAGAGGGTGCCTATCACCATACATTATAGTAATTATAGGACACCCTGCACTGAGTGGTGCGGCCCAGTTGGTCGGTCCGTCATCCCACAAAGTGAAAGGTTGTGCATTTGATTCCCTGGGTGGGGAGGCAACTGATCCATGTTTTTCTCTCTCTCTTCCTCCTCTTCCATCTCTAATAAGCATATATTTTTAAAGATTTTTCCCCTAAAATATTTTATTTATGTATTTCTAGAGGGGAAGGAGAAAGAGTGGAAGAGAAACATCAATGTGTGGTTGCCTCCCACGCGTCTTCCACCCGGGACCCGGCCTGCAACCCAGGCATGCACCCCAACCGGGAACTGAACCGGTGGCCCCCTGCTTCACAGCCCCTTGCTCGATCCACTGAGTCACACCAGCCAGGGCTATTTTTAAAGATTTTATTTATTTTAAGAGAGAAGGGAAGGGAGAGAGAAACAGAGGGAGAAACATTAATGTGTGGTTGCTTCTTGCGCACCCCCTACTGAGGACCTGGTCCGAAACTCAGGCATTTGCCCTGACTGGGGATCGAACCATCGGCCTTTTTGGTTCTCAGGTCGGCTCTTGATCCACTCTGCCACACCAGCCAGGGGTAATAAATAAATATTAAAAGTAAAACATTGATCACTTACTGACGCCTACATAGGGCAAGCTCTGTGCTGGTAGTTTAGATACTTTACAGAAGAGGGAAGCAGTTTAAATACTTTGATTAACTTAGCTAGAATAATGGTGTTTGTTCTCGCTTGTGGTTCGCGGTGCACAGTGAGTGCTCAGGGTGTCCGCTGTAGTGAGCCTGGTCATTTTGACTGAGTGTGCAGTTCCATGGTGTGAGGACATGCCCACTGCTGCAGCCCGTCCGTCACCCCTGAACACGCTCCCTTCCCATGCCGAGACCTCGTCCCCACGGCCCGGCAACCCCCGGCAGCCACACCGTGCGCCCTGTCGTGGGGAGTTAAGCTGCTCTGGAGGCTGGTCGAAGAGGAACCCTGCCGTGTATGTCCCCTTGTGTCTGGCTTCTGTCACTTTGGCCTGACGTCTTCAGGTTTCCTCCAGTTTGGATCCCGAGTCGGAATTCCTTCCTTCATGGCTGAGTAACGCTCCGTTGTACAGACACACCACATTTTGGCTCTCCCTCTGCTCCTTGGTGGGTGTTTGGGTTCCTTTGCCCTTTGGCGACTGTGAGCAGAGCTGCTGTGAACACGGTGTGCAAAAATGTTGGAGTCCCATCTTCTGAGGTCGATTTGCTGGGTCGCGTGGCAGACCTGTGTATCATTTTTGGTAACCGTCACACTGTTCACTGCAGTGGTCGTGCCATTTATGTCCTTATTAGCAATGCACAAGATTCTGATTTCTCCACACCCTTGTCAACACTTATTTTCTGGGTTTTCTTTGAAATGTTTTGGATTTTTATGAAAAGTTGTGACAGCTAGTGTTTAAAAGTCTCTTGAAGACTCTTTAAGTTTCTTCGAGACTCAGCAATGTTTCTGCATTGCTCCAGTGTCAGGTCGCTTTGGAACAGAGTGTGCTAGGAATCCTGAGAGCCAGCCTCCAGAGTGAGCTGTCGGAGGCTGCTTGTCCCGGGAGCCTGCCAGGAAGGGCCGCTACTCCGGGACTCGAGCCCTGGGTGGGGGGAGACAGTGGAGCAACGGTGCGTGTACTGAGCACTCTGCTACCACTGACAGTGTGCATCCATGGTCTCGTGCATTTTTTAGAACAAGTTATGAGAAATATTCCCAACTTCCAGTTGAGAAAACAGATTTAGAATAATTCGCTCTGTCACAGTTACGCACAGCTAAGTAAGGGGAGGTACCAGGAACCAGAATTACTTGGCTCAATAGCCCGAGCTTTGGACTCCTGCTTCTGGCTTGTGGCCCAGAGATGATAGGGAAGAAAGAGGGGCGCCATGGCGGGTCCTCCCTGTCACCTGCCCACTCTCTGGAAGACGAAAGCACTGGTGCTAGGCTCACAGCCCTTCACTTTTCTTCCTCCCATGACATCCTTGGGTCTGAATCCTGGTCAGCTCAAGTTAAAGCGCCCAACCTCCAGGCGTCACGGGTGTTGAACGGTGACTGAAGCCCCACCTTCCGGCCGCAGCCGAGCTTCTGCAGGGGTGGGCCCTGCCTGGGCCCCCTGGTCTCTCCCTCTGCTGCCGCAGCCCTGAAGCCCCACCTTCTTGCTCCTCTTGTCCTGGAGGCCTCTGCTGTTTGGGAACCCTCCCTTCCTCACCGACTGCTCCAGCTTCTTAGAGTCTTCCTATTACCTTCCCCATTGGCTATGCTACCTGTCTGTCTGCATGGTGTCTACGAGTCATCATTTTTGAAAAGCAGGTTTAGGATAATCTTCACATCATGTTTGACCTTATTTTCCTGTCTTGTTTTCTTAAAGAAGACCCTTTAACTTTATTTCACATAATGCTGGTTTGGTGATGATGAACTCCTTTGGCTTTTTCTTGTCCGGGAAGCTCTTTTTTTGTCCTTGGTTTCTACGTAATCTTGGCTGTATGCCCCTGCTTGTCATTACTTTGGGTGTTTTTTGCTACTCTCTCTGGTGTGCAGTTTCTGTTGAGAAATCAGCTGACAGTCTTATGGGAGCTACCTTCTAGGTAACTAACTGCTTCACTCTTGGTGCTTTTAATATTCTCTTTGTCTTTAACCTTTGTCATTTTAATTACAATGTATGTTGGTGTCACTCTCTTTGGGGTTATCTTCTTTTGGAGACAGTGTTTCCTGGGCTTGTGTGTATTTTTGTCACTAGGTCAGGTTAAGTTTACTATAATGTTTTCCAAATAGATTTCCAATCTCTTACTCTCTTCTCCTTCGGGCACCTCCACGTTGTGAATGTTGATACACTTGAAGTTATCCCATGGTGCTTTTTTTTTGAAATTGCTGTTCTGATTGGGTGGCTTTTGCTTTCTTAACTTCTGAATCACTGGTTTGATCCTATGCTTCATCCACTCCATTGTTGATTCCCTGGATTGTAATTTTCATTTTGGTTCGTGTCGTCTTCATTTCTTACTGGTTCCTTTTATGGTTTCCATCTGCATTCCCATGTTTTATGCCTCACTGTTGAAGTTCTGAGTGTCTCTTTCCCTACGTTCCCTGAGCACCCCTATAACCCGTGGTGTGACCTCTACATCGGGTCGGTCGCGTGTCTCCATTTTGCTTCGTTCTTTCATTTGGGTGGTGTTTCTTTCCCCCTTGTTCTGGCCACCTCCCTGTGCCTGTGTCTGTGTATGAGGTAGAGCTGCTTATCTCTTTGGTTTGGGGGTGTGGTCTTACGGGTCAGGGGTTCTGTGGGGAGCTCCATATGTGCTGCTCCCTGCCCCTCCTGTGGGCTCTGTGCGCTGCTGTTGTAGGTGAGCCTTGATTGCTCTTGATGTATCACTGGGAGGAATTTGCTTGCTCCCAGGCCAGTCAGCTGCGAGGACTGGCTGCCATCAGTGCGGAGGCTCAGGTGGGCAGGGGCTGACCCCAGGGGGAAGGACTCACTCCAGGGGGCGCTGGTGTCCTCTGAGTCCACCCCGTGAGTGTATCTCTTGTGGAGGGGGTTGGCTGGTGCTTCAACATGGTGTGAAGTGGTCCACGGGGTGCACTGGCTCTGGGGCCTCCCAGGAAGTGCAAGCCAAGGCCAGCCCCCACCTGTGCCCTGTCTGGGCCCACCCAGCGTGAGCTACAACGCGATCTGCAGGTGGCTGCTACTTATGCTGGGCTTGGAGGTGCCCAGGAGAGGCCAAGCAGTGGACCAAGGCCGGCTGCAGCTCCTTTTGGGCCTGGGGCCACTTAGTGAGAGGTGAGGGGCTCCTGGAGATCAAATGTGGCTTATTTAAGAAATTTTAGGAGCCCTGGCTGGTGTAGCTCAGTGGATTGAGCGCGGACCTGTGAGCCAGACAATCGCGGTTCGATTCCCCGTCAGGGCACATGCCTGGGTTGCAGGCCAGTTTCCTGCAGGCCAACTCCCAGCAGGGGACACACGAGAGGCAACCATACATTGATGTTTCTCTCCCTCTCTCCTTCCCTTCCCCTCGAAAGATAAAAAAAAAAAAAAAAAAGAAATTTTAGGAAAGTTTGAAGCATGAGGCAAGAGAAGCCGTTTGTGTAGGAAAGCCTCAGGAAAGGGCTTTGGATGGGCCTGCAAGTTGGGTGGGGCAGACGGTGGGAGCCGGGCTGGGGGAGGCCCAGACCTGGCTTCCGCCTGCACCTGCATGCTCTGTGGTGGGGGAGCGGGGCTCAGCAGAGGAGCAGCAGCCTCTGCCAGCACGTCTGTCTGGGAGAAAGCTGCCCCCCAGCTCTCCCCTGATGTCCGACGCTGCACTCCCCCCCCCCCCCATGTCCCTGGCGCTTTTCGAGCCGCTACCGAGCGCTGGAGCACAGAGGACTTGAGACTGAGTAAGTCCCCGTGCACAGGCCCTTTAAGAGAAACTGCCTGGGACTCCAGCCTCCGGCTCACTCAGCCTCCAGCTCACTCAGCCTCCATCTGCATTAGTGATGAGGATGCAAGGCAAGAGCAGGAGGGCAGAGGCGTGGGCAAGGGTGTGGGCAGGGTCCAAGGCTGCTGGGGATGTGGGATGAGCAAGGATGGGCAGTGGAAGTCACAGGCTGTTCTTGGGGGCTGTATGGGTGCAGTCTCACAGCCAACTTGCATTTGATTCTGAGAAGGGTCCAGGAGGACCGAGAGATGTTCCTCTGGAGCACCCCTACAAAGACACCGTTTATTGAGACTGGGGCGGTCTGTGCGGAGGCCGTGGGATCACTGTTCAGTGCGGGTTCTGGGAAGTGTGTGCAGCCAGGTGTGCCCAGGTGGCTAAGCCAACTTTGGGATTCTGAGAAGTGGGGGGTGCCGGTGAGAGTTGTTAGCTCTCAGGTTGCAGACCCGAAAGGACAGGGGAGAGACAGTTCAGTGCCTGGGCCCAGCAGTGTCCTCTCGTGTTGAGAACTGGGGGTGTGGGGGACCAGCGAAGGTGGAAGGGGGCTGCCTGAAGGTGGAAGGGGGCTGCCTGTGAGGCGAGGATGTGCTTCGAAGCGAGAGGAGCATGTGATGAGGCGAAGGTAAGAGTCAGCAAGTTTAAATGGGGCGTTTAGGTCCCATGTGGTGCTGAGGACCGTTCATTGGAGTTGACCTGACTGCAGTAGAATGATGGGAATGGAAATTTGTTTGCATTACTAATGTTGGCAATAATATTTTGCACAGGATTTTTTTTTTACTGTCCCTGGGGTTCAGTAATTTTACTGCACAGTTTCACTGTAAATGAACTGATGTTTCATTTGTGTGCAGATAATTAACTAGGAGCTTCATCGCTTAAGGCAAGCCGGTGAAATTTCTTGACCAGTATGGGGTTTTAAAAGGCATCCATGTAATTTTTTAAACATTGAGCGGTCGAGAAGTGACAGTGTGCTCTAGCGGACAGCTCAGCCGCACCTGCCTGAAGGGCGAGCGCAGGCAGCCGCAGAGGTCTCAGCTTGCCGCGCCGAGCTCCAGCGAGTTTTGGTGACTGCTGACATTTGTGTTAGGCTCATTGCACTTTTGAGGAATGAAAGTCCAATGTAAACGTAGGAATATGTGCGTTCCATCAGGATTTGAATGTTCTGGCCTGTCCTAGAGACGCTGGTCTTTGCCGTATGTCAACGCCATCAGGGCACGGCAGGATTCCGCAGAGTGCACGCATGGTGCTGTGGCTGCAGTCACCTGGCAGCCCTGTTTCTTGGTTTTGTTCTTCCCATGACTTCACCTTCTGCCTGTATTGTGACCGTCCCCCAAGTTGTGTCAAATTCTTTACTTCAATCCTAAGTCCTTTACCTGATTTTCAAGGACTCTCACCGGTGTGGTGTTGTTTCCTGGCTACCTTTTAACTCCTTCCTGCTGTGAAGCTGACATTTCCCGCTACAGATGTTGATAAAAACCTAATTGGAAAATATCAGATTATGTGTTTCACTAGTCCACTAGATCAAAAAAGAGTATAGGGTTTTTCTTGGTTTTTGTTTGTTTTCATTTTTTGGGTGGAAGATGAGGGAGGACGAAAGGGAAAGCAAACAGGAGAGCTCTGGGGTTATAAAGAAGCTTTCTACATCGGGGCCTCATGAACGGGAGGGTGTGCGTTAACAACTGGGGTGTTGTATGGAGGGTGCAAGGGTGGGGTGGAGGTAGCCATCCGTCCTGCTTGGAAGTGGAATGAGGAACATGGTGAATGACTTAGGTTGTGTTTCAGAAGAAATGGGGTCACTGTGAACTGTTGCTTCCGTACCTTTTCCATTTTCCCAGACCGTTTTGGTTTTACATGGTGAGGTGTGGTACCCTTTGGAAAAGGGGTGTGAGTTGGCGAAAACTTGCACGCGTTCCTGTGATTAGAACAGTCCCTTTGCTAGTGGCGGTAGCAGGTTAAAGCTACCACGTGTGCTTAGGTTGAAGCAATGTTCCCAGTGAGATGATCCCGTAAAACTCTGGGGGAGTATTCACTTAATCATACTATGTATACGTTTTTATAAAATTGTCTTGTAGAGAGAGACTCATTCTACTCACTATGCATTCATTGGTTGTTTCCTGTGTGTGCTCTGACTGGGGGTTGAACCCACAACCTTGATGTGTGGGGATGACGCTCTAATTATTAACTGAGCTGCCTGGCCAGGGCTAGTATGTATGAGCTTTAATGACAGAGATGAAATAGTCAAATTTCTATTTGGAAAACTTATTTTGGAGATTTTTACATAAGCACTTGAATTTTTAAATTTAGAAATAACTGCTTTTTCCTGTTCTTATTTCCAAAGTAATTTGTAACCACTAGAACCACTTTTGAACAGCTCTAGTACAGTTTTCTAGGGCACCCCACCCTCACTTCTGTCTTAGTTTTTTTGAATCTGCTTTAGATGCTGCTTTCTGAAAACGTATCCCGAGTCACAACTACCTGTTCCTATAACAGGATTGTCTGGTTTTTCAGTTGCTCTGTGGTGTATATTTCTATTCACAGAGGTGGTTATGATGACAACCAACACTTGTGGTCCATGTCATACCCCAGAGCACACGCTGAATCGTTGCAAAGTGTTGTTTTTTTCCTGTCTTGTAAAATGGGTGGAATCAAACGACATCTGTGAGGATCTAAATCTGACATTGGTTGAGGTTGTTTCAGGCTGTTGTCTCTTGCCTAATAATTACTGTTACCTTAAAATAAAACAGTCAAGAGTATCTTGTAGTAGGAGTATTTGTGTTCAAGATAACTGTTTGATGAGAGACGTTGCTGGAAAAGCCTTCCTCCACCAGCAGCAGCACCCCCACCCTGTCTGCCTGCCGGGGTGGCCGCCCTCTCTGCCCCGTGCGCCCTCGCTCCCCGTCAGTGTCTGTGGGGAGTGCTTTCAGATGAACAGTTCTGGCCCTCAGCTTTGTTGGTTCAAAAACTGGGTCACTGAGTGGTGTCCTTAGGCCCCGAGTCTCAGAGTGACGTTTTACTCCCCGAAGCTGGGGTGGGTCCTCACAGTCACTCCTGCAGTCGACATGCAGCACCCCTCGAACACCGAGCTCACTTAACTGATCAAGGGACTGGGTGGGGGTCCCTCCCAGGTCTGGTGAAGTGTCCCTTTCTCCAGCCAGGGCCGTCAGCCTCTGCCCAGTCAGCAGGGCTGGGGCAGCCCCCCACTTCCTTACCTCGGACCAGTGTGCCCTGCACACACGAGGCAGCTCATCTTTTTTGGTCATAACATTTTTTACATGAATCACACTGTTTTCTTTTTTTAAAAAATCCTCACCTAAGGATGTGTTTTTTATTGGCTTTAGAGAGAGAGAAATGTTGATGTGACAGAGATACATCCATTGGTTGCCTCTTGTGCACGCCCCAACTGGGGAGTGCACCCTGAACCTCTTGGTGCATGGGATGACGCTCCGACCCACTGAGCCACTGACCAGGGCCGATGGCACTGTTTTCTTAGTTACAGTCACACTCTGGTCATCCCTGGTCTGTCCCACCTTCCCAGACTTCTTCTCTTGATTGACTTTCTTGCATTTCTTTATTTCTTTTTTTTTTTAAGATTTTATTTGTTTATCTTTAGAGGGAAAGGGAAGAGAGGGAGAGAAGTATCAATGTATGGTTGCCTCTCATGTGTCCCCTGCTGGAACTGGCCTGCAACCCAGGCATGTGCCCTGACTGGGAATCGAACCTAGGTTGTTTGGTTCACAGGCCTGCACTCAATCCACTGAGCTACACCAGCCAGGGCGACTTTCTTGCATTTCTGACATTCATCTGTTCAGACTTGTTCCCCGTGGCTGATTTCTCTCCGTCTTCTCTGTGGACTCTCTGTGGCTGCTGGGCAGCGCCAGGTGCATGGCCCAGGCCTCCAGGTGCTCGTGGGCAACCCTTCCTTCTCAAAGGCAGCCTGCCTGCCCTTCCCCAAGAGCCTTGCTGTTGCCGCCCGTGTGTGCTGGTCGCGGCCACGTTGCTCTCCTTGCTGGTCTCCACGGCAGTGCTCTGCTGTGCCGGGCATCACGTGGACTTCAACTTCAGTTCCTGGGCCTCTTTATTCATCTTATGTTACTTGAGGATGGGGTTCTCATTCTCTTTGCGTCCTGAGTGCTCAGGTCACAAGAGCCTGGTGCAGAGTGTGCGTTTGCAGGCCTGGGATGCCCCTCCACTTGCGTCCCGTCTGGCGACCACCTGAGGGGAACCGACTGGGTGGTTCTGTCAGAAGGGCCCCGGCCCCCTGCCCCTCTGCATGTGAAGTTGTGTGAAGTTGTGCGTGTGTGATTCTGTCATTTCCTGCGGGAGACATGACACAGTCAGATGTGAACACTTTAAACTTCTAGGGCTGTATTTTGAGCTGAATCAGCACTCTGCCACCCCCACCTCGTCTCCATTCAACTCCCATCATCCTTGTTTCCGTTCAGTGAACGTGCTTACCGCAAACCCTCTGTGCTTACCTATGCAGTGTGAGTTGGCAACCCTTGTTCACCCCGCTTCTGAAATTCTCCCCTTGCATTGCATCTCCTCCTCCCCGTTTCTGCTGTCACCCTTCTAGTACTGGCCCCCCACTTCCTGCTGGGACCAGCTTGGGGGCCTTGTCACCCTCCAGTCTCAGTCCCTGCAGTGTGTCCTGAAAACCACATCCCATTAGCCTTCCCAGCGGGACGAGTCTTCTTCTCTGTCCAGAAGCGTTACTGTTCCACGGGGGCTCTGGTACCTGAAGTGACTTCCAGCGGATGCAGGACCGCGTCCAGTGGCAGAGTAGGACAGATGTCCAGCTGAGGCTGTGGGGAATGGGGGTCTGAAGAATCTTCAGACAGGCTGTCTGAGGAAGTCTCCTGTGTCATTTTTTATTTTATTTTAAGTATTTATTTATTTTTAGAAAGAGGGGAAGAGAAGGAGAAAGAGCAGGAGAGAAACATTCATGTGTGGTCGCCTCCCATGTGCCCCCCACTGGGCACCCTGCCTGCAACCCAGGCCTGTGCCCTGACTGGGAATCGAACTGCAGCCCTCTGCTTCACATGCCCGTGCTCAATCCACTGAGCTGCACCAGCCAGGGCTCCTGTTTCATTTTTTAAATTCATGCAAACATATGAGCTACGAATGTCTTCCTAAGCCGCACCTGGAACCTGTATAATTTTCTTAACCAGTGCCACTCCAATAAATTCAATAAAGGTCAGAGGGGGGACCATTTTCTTAAGTAGCTACAGTGGCAACAAGAAATCAAAGTAACTGCCAGTCTAGGAAGCTGTGCTGTTTTCACTGCGTGGCTTGGCACCGCGGCACTGTGGACACGACCTGAGGGGGCAGGCCCCGGCCACTGGCCACAGGGCTGGGTGGCTGAGAGTGTCCCGCACCAGCCTTGGGGCACGTGCAGTGCTTGGGAACGTCTCTGCATCTTGGTCCCCAGCTGGACACGGTGGCACAGCTCTCTCCGAGCCCAGGTGTGCCAGGAGGGAAGCTGCCTCGGAGCTGCAGTGTGGACCTGCAGCCTTTGGGGAAGTCGCACCATTATACGCGCTTGAGCTGATTCTGACTTTACAGTCTAAATTGGTGAGGGCAGGCCTCTGGGATTAGATTAATTTATACTGGGCTGGAAAGCATCAGCTGCCCGGCTCAGGGTGCCCCTGGAGGCCTCAGGCCAGTTTCTTCTGACTCCAGGCTCTGTGGCAGATGGGCTTTCCTGGCAGCAGCTGGGCGGCTCTGCACCCCGCGTACCAGCAATTCTGGTCTTAGACAGAGGCCCCGTCTCTGACTGAGTGGGTTCTTGTGTAAGTTAAGATGATCTGTGACCTTCTAAAATCAAGTATGACATATTTGACATCCTTTTTTTTTTTAAGATTTTACTTACTTTTAGAGGGAGAGGAATGGAGGGAGAAAGAGAGGGAGAGGAGCATCCATGTGTGGTTGCCTCTCGTGCGCCCCCTACTGGGGACCTGGCCCACAACCCAGGCATGTCCCTGACTGGGAATCGAACTGGTGACCCTTCGGTTTGCAGGCTGGCACTCAGTCCACTGAGCTGCACCAGCCAGGGCTTGACATTCTTTACGCCTTTATTTCTCTCCTTAAGTAAGCTCAAAGGAGTTAATTGTGCTTGGGTGGCAGTAGTAGGAATCAGTGGTTTTTACCCTAATTTGGAAATTGAAGGAAAGAAAGGTTTTCTCTTTAGCATTATTTCTAGCAAAAGGTACAGGAATTTAAAGTATATCAAGCAGTAAGGAGTACCTTTTATGTTATTTAAGAAAAGGTGTTTATGGAGGTGGCGCATTAAGGAAGGTAGTAGTATTGTGTCCTGGATGGTGTAGCCCAGTGGATTGAGCACCGACCTGTGAACCAGAGGGTCCTATGCTCAATTCCCAGTCAGGGGGACACCTGGGTTGCAGGTCAGGTCCCAGTTGGGGGTACGTGAAACTAACCACATGTGAATGTTTCTCTCCCACTCTCTCTCCCTCCTCTCCAAAATAAATAAATAAATCTTTGTAAAAAAAGAAATTAGAAATATTCTAAGTCTGGAAATTTTCCTTCTTTAGTAGGCAGATGGGACTCTTGTGAGTGAAGGCCTGTAGATGTTTTTTCAAGGCACGAACCAAAGGCCCCCTACGCTCCCTGGCCTGTCCCAGTTTGTCCCCTTGCTGAGTCCTGTGTTCTTTCCCAGCAGCCTCTGCTTGCTGTGGAGGGGGGGGAGGGCTCGGGCGATGTCACAGGGACTTGTCGCTAATGAGCTGTGACGCAGCTGCCAGAGGACAAATGCTGCGGCTCCCTCAGCCACTCTCAGTGCCTAGCAGCCGGGGGACTGGTCCCCTTCTCAGTACCCATTGGCTGGTTTTCTTGGCAAAGTTCAGGTTTCATGCTCACAGCTCACTGCTCACAGTGAAAAGGAAATGCAGAAGAGGGGGGTGTTCAGGAGGGCACGGCCCACTGCCCTAGTCTGGGACCTGGTGCCGCACGGGGGCGCGAGCAGGGAGGCTTTGAGTAACCTGCGTTTCCCAGTGTTTCTTGGGAGTTTTTATTGGCTTGTGAGCACTGCAGGCCATGCATTCAAAGAATGAGAATTTCCGTTCAGAAACCCCTTGAGTTTGAAAAAACCACTTTCTATCTTTAAAGCGGTTGCTTTTCTCCTCACACACTACCCCTGTGAGAGGGAGGGAAATAGTTGTAATGTTACAGAGCACCTACTGTGTGCTGGAGAAACCCCTTTATGAAGCGTTGCCTCATTCAATTCGTGCAGCCACCCTTGGAAGTGGATATGTCACTGTGAGTTTCTTCTAAATCGTGGCAAAAAACACACGACACAAAATGTGCCGCCTTAGCCATGTTTAGGCACACAGTTCAGTGCCTGTTAAGTCTGTTCATGCTGTTGTGTAACGGATCCCCCAGGACATCTGCTTCTTGCAGACCTGGCTCTGTCCCCATCAGAGTGGAAAATGCTTAACGAACCAGTGAGTTCTCTTGTTCAGCAGGATTGGAATTGCCTTCCTGTTTCTCCCGTGCTGCCTTTCCGTGCCATGCTTAACTGGTACCCAGTACGGGGTGGTGAGCCGGGGCCTGTGGTAGTGCTGCTGGTTCACCCACTCAGCACAGACTGCGGGTGGCCGTCGGTCACTGTGGGATGCAGTGGGGCTGTGCCCGCCTGGGCTCCCCGCCTCGTCTTCAGCTCAGGCTTGACTGATTCTGCACTTGACGTTCACTGGTGACTTTGTTACCTTACAACTTGCCTTGGGCCTGCTTATGTTTTTGGTGGGTTAGCTAGGTAGCTTCTGATTTAGGAAACACAGTGTTGTACAAATGCCGTGTACATTTCTATTTAAGCAGCTTTCTATTTTGAGACCCATTTTCTTGCTGAGTAGTTTCTCGGTTCCATCTGGGACTGCAGGACAGGGTCTGCAAAGGTCCCAAGAGTTCCCTCGGTGCTTGTGTCACTGGAGAGACAGTTCACACCTGCCTGTTCACCACGCCGGCCCAGCAGCCGTCTGTGCATCAGCCCACAGGCTGCAAACACTTGTCACCAGCCTTCCGGCCAGGCAAGGCCAGCTCACTGGGGAGAGCCATCTTCCAGCCCCATTAGCTCAGCCACCGCAGCTGGGCAGGACATTGATACCGTTTTTTCAAATTAAGGTAGGTATGTCCGTCCCTAGTTTCTGCCGATAGTGTGAAGAAAACCAGGGCTGATGCGCCAGCTAAGCCTTGGTGCTGAGTGGGGCAGAATGTGTAGTACTGCGGCCTTTTTTCCTTTTCAAACCTCAGATGCACAGATTTCATTAGTTGTAAGTTTTGGTTCCTAACACATTTTGCCCTGGGTCTGTGGACGTTTCGCATTTCAATGCTTCTCTCCCAGTCTTCTCCTGCCAGCGCCCGTGGGGATGCTAGCAATCCAGGTACAGAGTGAAGCTGCCTTGGATTTACTGTAGATGTGCTACAGATCAGTGATTCAGTTCAGGCGTGCATTTCAGATAACTCAGAAAGAATCTGTAGACCCGAGTTACTAGTTTTGATTTGTGCTAACTGCCATGGGTTAACAAAATGTTAGTATTTCTACACTTGAAAACTCATAATTCGGAGACTTCCGCCAAGATGGAGGCGTAGGTGGAAACACTGTGCCTTCTCCCACAACCGAGTTTGAATACAACAAAGGTTTGGAGAACAAAGACACAGCCAAAGGGCAGAAAATTTAATTTTACGGAAGTCCGACAACATCTAACTGTGTAACTGGGACAGTAAGAGGGGTGGAGCCAGCAGCGGAACAGGGTCGGGCAGGACAGATCCCCCCGACCTAGGCGCGCAAGTGGCCTGGACCCAGTCAGGGTGTGGGGCGGTCTTACCTCGGTCACACATTCGCGCACAGTGAGACGGACCACGCAGGCCCCAGGGGGCGAGGGCTGATGGCGGTGGCACACCTGCGTGCAGTGGGACAAAATACGTGGGCCCGGTGACGGTGGCAGCTGCGGCACCTGTAGCTGCGGTGGCGGGAGGTGGCAGGCGGCCTATGGGACACCATTGTTCCTCTTTGACCCCGCCCCCACATACAACGTCACAACCCAGCGACTTAGTTACCCTGCTCTGGTGAACACCTAGGGCTCCGATCCTGCTACGTAACAGGCACGAACAGCCCAAAAGATGGCGCAAGAAGAACTCAAAGTCCCAGAGCCGATAACTCAGCGACCGAGAAATTGCCAGCCTCTCAGAAGCACAATTCAAGACACTGTTTATCAGGATGCTCACAGAACTGGTTGATTATAGTCACAAATTAGAGGAACATATGAAGGCTAAACTAATTGAAATGAAGAGAGATGTCCAGGAAACCAATAGCGATGGAAAGGAAACTGGGACTCAAATCAATGGAATGGACCAGAAGGAAGATCGAAACATCCAACCAGAAAGGAATGAAGAAATGAGAATTCAAAAAAATGAGAGGCTTAGGAACCTCCAGGACATCTTTAAACGTTCCAACATCCGGCTTATAGGGGTACTAGAAGGGGGAAAGAAACAGCCACGAGTGGAAAACGTATTTGAACAAATAATAAAGGAGAACTTCCCCAGTCTGGCAAAGGAAATAGATTTCCAGGAAATCCAGGAAGCTCAGAGAGTGCCAAAGAAGTTGGACCCAAGAAGGAACACACCAAGGCACATCATAATTACATTAGCCAAGACCAAAATGAAGGAGAGAATCCTAGAAGCATCAAGGGATAAGGGGACAGTCACCTACAAAGGAGTACCCATCAGACTGTCAGCGGATTTCTCAAAAGAGACCTTACAGGCAAGAAGGGGCTGGAAAGAAGTATTCCAAGTCATGAAATCCAAAGACCTACAGCCAAGATTGCTTTATCCAGCAAAACTTTCATTTAGAATGGAAGGACAGATAAAGTGCTTCTCAGATAAGGTCAAGTTCAAGGAGTTCATCATCACCAAGCCCTTATTATATGAAATGCTAAAGGGACTTATATAAGAAAAAGAAGATGAAAAATATTAACAGTGAAAGGACAGCCAACTCACAGTTATTAACAACCACACCTAAAACAAAAGCAAACTAAGAGGACAGCTAGATCAGGAGTGGAACCATAGAAATGAAGAACACATGGAGGGTTAGCAACAGGGGAGTAGGAGAAGGAGAAGGGCGGAGAAGGTACAGAAAATAGCATAGATGGTAGGTAGAAAATAGATAGGGGGAGGGCAAGAATAGTGGGGGAAATATAGAATCTAAAGAAGTTGAGACACGTGGTTATAAACTAAGGGGGGGAGAATGGTGGGGGAGGGAGTGTGCGGGTGGAGGGGAATGAAGGGGGGGAATAGAACAAGTGTAATGGTATAATCAATGAAATATATTTTAAAAAGAAAAAGAAAACTCATAATTCACGTATGAGTAAAGTGTGGTAACCCTCGAATTTAAGGCTGTTTTATTTTGGCGCTCAGCCTCGGGTGGCCTTAGTTGTTGCTTTGCCACCGGAGACCTGGCTTTGTGCCCCTGGGCCTGTCATTCTGCTGCGCAGTGGCAGCTGTGAAAAGATGTCAGCAGTGGGTGCTGTTTGGCGAGGGCTTAGACCAGAAACATCACAACATGTCCTCATGTTCTTTCTGGTTTTTAAGTAGATTCATTGGTAGCAGTGGCTTTCTTCGGTAAGGAGCAAGGGACCTGCTCTCCTCCCCACTGAGGCTGACCCTGGGCTAAGATGGCAGGGGGCTCCTGGGGTCGGGGTCGTGTTCAGTTTCTCAGTGCTTTCCAGCAGGTCACAGGTTGGGGCGGTGGCGCAGACCCCAGCGACAGGGACGGCTGGGCCTCACCGCTCGATTGGGTGGGAGTCTCGATTGGGTGGGAGTCGTCCAGCGATGAGAGAGTGATGAGAGAGTGAATACGCCTTCCGTCAGCTCGTGTCGCTTCTGAGGGCAGTTGCAGTTACGTCTTCTGCCCTTTAACAGCGTTCGTCAATCCTCCGAGTGTTCTCAGGTCCTCTCCCTCTCTTTCTGCGGTTGCTGCTCTGTTCCTGCAGCTTTTCTGACTTCTGAGGGGCACCCCGACTGTGTGCCTGTGAGTTTCGGGGCGCTTGTTGAACGCTTTGGTTTCAGGAAGTCGAGTGGGGCCCGAGGCTGCTCTCAGGGCTCCGCCCACCGGACCCCACCCATCGTGTGCTGTTGCTGTCAGCACACACGGCTGATGGTCACACTTGTGTCAGGTGCCGCTGCCGCCCATGCGAGCAGATCCACCCTCCCCCGAGGCTTCCAGAGAAGGCTCTCCAGGGCCGGTTCGCCCTGCTGGACTCCGTGTGCTCTTCCTCCCCCGCCATCCTAGTGTCTGCAGCTCTCCCCACGCTGCTTCTCGTGTTCAGCGTGGCCCTCACTGCATTGTCGCGGGGTCCTTTCCTATTGTGTCACGGAGCTGTGGGAACACCTGCTCTGCACCAGGCACTGCGCCTGTTGCTGGGGAAAGGGTGGTGAACACAAAAATACCCACGTGGAAATGCCCTGCCTGGCTTATATCTCAGCCCTTCCCAGCCTCTGCTCTCCCCCTCCCCCCACTGGTCCATAAACGTGCGGGACAGTCTTACTCATCTTGGTGTCTCGTCTGGAACAGAGTAGGAGCAGTGTGCGCACACGTGTGTGTGGTTGGTTAGTTTATTTGGCCGCCTGCTGTTTGCTGGCTGCTGTGGCCACCCTGTAGGTGGGGCCTCGGGGAGGAAACCGGGAAGGGCATTTGTTCTCCGACACCGTTGCAGGCAGAGACCCAGCGGCCAGGACTTGGCGCTCACTTGGCTGGAAGGTGAACGCCCGCCGGCATCTGCACTGCAGCCAGAGCAGGATGTCTGGGTGGGAGGCAGGAGGTGGGCAAAAACCAGAATTAGTGTAGGTTTGAACTTGTTCTTGCACGATTGACTTTTTTTGTTCAGGAGTGTGAAAAGTTAATCTTCATTCTGCATTTTGCTGTGTGGTATGATTGTTACGTGGCTTCTAGGAGTCCTCCAGCCCCTCCCCACTGATCTGCCACAGACTTCTCACTGTCCCGCCCTCGGCACAGCTGGTCAGGTCTCCTCTCTCCAGATGTGGCCCTGGTCGACGTTCAAGTTGGTTGCTTGTGTTGTGTGAAAACACTGGGAAGCGTCCAGCAGTGCACATGGCCGTGCCTGTAGTCAGGGGTTGCACTGCACTCCCGGTTCCCCACGATGCCGAAGGACGGCTGCGGTAGGACTTGGCTTGTAGAGGACCGTCTTCATGGACAGGACACGGGGTGGCCTGTTGGTGGTGTTCCCAGACCAGAATCCGCGTGGGGTGGGGACTGGGGGTGGCTAGGGTTCACTGCATACAGTGGGGACAGATGGCAGCGCGACCTTGCCAGACGTGGCTCCTCCACCTTTTCGTTGAGGGGGTGGGGGTGTGAGAGCTCACCTGCCGTGCTGTGTTCGGGGACTGGCTCGCCTGCCCAGTGCGGCTTGGCCGCTGTCACACTGCAGCACACGCCAGAGTCGTGCCTGGCAACAAGGCTTCAAGTAGGGGCCATTCGGATCTCTCCCTGGCCTCTGAGTTCCGCCGGACTCGGGTGTCCCCCTCTCCTTGCCCTTTCCCTCCTCTAGGAAGCCTCCCTCTGGGCTGGGCCCCCTGTCCCCACCTCACCCCCTGTACACCGAGATTCGTCTTTCCGGTGCGGACACGGGTAATTAGCCAGAGGGTCCCTGTGCTCTCTCCCAGGTGGATCCCCATTGTCTCCAGGGAAAGGCCGGCGCTCAGCCTGAGCCCGTACCCTCCCAGCCATGGACTCGTCACGGCTCTTCCACCTTAGGTGCCCCACTGTCTCTGTGAAAAAGCCAGAATCATCTTTTCTCCCTGACTCCCACAACACCTTTGCTAATTTCTGTCCGTCTGTCTGTCTTTGTACGTTCCTCTCTCTCAACTGAAGTAAGCTTCCAGTGCGTGGGAAGTACTGTATTATTTCACACACAGGGCGGGTGCCCACCAAATGCTCCATGAGAGAATCCTTGTTATCTCTGCTTGGTAGCGTTTATTTTTCTGGATGATCACTAACTGGAATGTAGAAAACAGTGGGTTAAGAAATGACTAGGAGTATTAATAATTTCCAAATCTGTACTCAAGGCAGCGCATTGTCAGGTTGAGCCCTGCGGTCTGGCCCTGCCACCTGGGCTTGCTGGCCCGCGTAGGCTTCCTCTCTCGTGGCACCACCTTGAGGCAGTTCGTGTTCTGTTTGCACCAGCTAGTGTGTGTGAAGGTGTTCTGTCCTGGGAAGTTTCAGAGGGTGTGTTTGCAAACATAGCAGTTTGAGAAATGAAGGAAGAACTGGTCTGGGGGCTGTGGTGCACAGGAGAAGCTCCGTGTGTGCTCTGGGGTGCACCGCGTGGCAGGTCCGGGCAAGATTGGGGACGGGCTGCTCACGCCCCGAGCTCAGCCACCCCTCCCCAGAAAGTGCCAGTTTATCCCAGGGAGCGAGCAGGGAAACAGGGCCCCTAAAAGTCCTCCTGTCCCTTCTGGACCCTGTCGCTAGGCCCTGCCCATCCAGGTTTGCAGCCAGCGCTGGCCCCCTGCACCCACCAGCTGTTGCCCCCTTTCCCCAGGGTAGCCGGCTAGGTATAGGGTGTGGCCCTCCACAGGGGGCATGTGGGATCCTTAACCTTCAAGCCGCCAAAGGCTCACTGCCGTGCTTGTTGGAAACAGAGGGGCTCCTTAAAGCTGTCCCAGTTGGGTCACCTGTTGAATCTGTCGCGTAAACGAAGAAGGATTTTCTGACTCCATGTCTGCAGCAAAGCATGTTTACGTCAGCTGAAGGCTGATTGTCAGGAAGAGACACGTGTGTGCTTCTGTAGTGTGGGGGGCACACGGGGCCTGGGTGGGGGCCGGGGGCTGCCGTTGGGGCAGGGCGGGCGGCACCAAGAGCGCTGAGTCCATCTGGCCTCTCACCAGCTCTCTCCCCGCAGGAGCTGGAGGCGGCGCTGCACCGTGATGATGCCGAGTTCATCAGCGACCTCATCGCCTGCCTGCTGCAGGGCTGCTACCAGCGCAGGGACATCACGTGAGTCTCCAGCATGGCCCGGTGACCAAGTAGCTCCCACCCTGAGCCAGGGCACAAGCAGGGCAGCCCCGGAGCCCTGGGCTCTGCTTTGGGTCCCCTCACAAGCCCCCCCAGCTGCGAAGCGAGTGTAGGGTTTCTTATGCTTGGGATGTGCCCGCCTTTCCCATATTTATGGACAGCAGTGCAACCGAGCAGATCCAAGCGGGTTCCGCCGTGCTTCTGTTGCTCTCATGCGCCACAGTGCGGCCACCACCTGAGCCTCAGGCTCCCTCACACGTCACCTGCCTGGTGAGACCACGCCTCTGCAGTCATGTGGAGGATGTTTTGACCCTGGCTTGATAGCCACGTTCCTTGCCGTGCGTTTCCACATTGAATCAAAAGGCTGAGACATGCAGGTCCCCCAGTCTGGCGGTTCCGTCTGGCCTGCTGATCACACAGTGACTCTGTCCCTGGGACACGGGCGTCGGGCCAGACAGCAGAGGACTGAGAGGGGAGCCGTTGGCCGAGTCACCACTCAGACATGGAGGTGCCATTCCCCGTACCCCCCCTCTCTTCTGGGGATGGGACTTGGGGGCCTGCGCGGTTTGGGCATAGCATAGTTACATTGTCTGTGATTTCACATTATAACTGGGTTTTCTTTCAATGGGGTTATCTAAAAAGTCCCATTTGGAAGATGGACGTCTCTGTCCAGCGTCTGACTGCTGAAAAGAGTCACGATCCCTGGCCTTGGGCTCAGTGCATGCCTCAGGGGCGGCTCCTTTGTTCCCAGTCCTGGAAGTGAGGTTGCTCTGCCGGAGGGGGTGCCTGGGGCAGGTTTTCCAGGGCAGTTGCCAGGCTGCCCTGCTTCTCCTCCGAGTGCAGCTGACTGTGTGCCGGTGCCAGGGTCTTGGTCTGCACAGAGCCCTGAGTGCCTGTGGGGGCGACTGCGCAGGGACAGCGCAGCTGTGGTTCCCAAGACCACGTTGCGAGTGCTCTGGGGTCCACGTGGCACACCCTGCCTGCGACCACGATCCTCTGGCCCGGGCCAGCACGTGCGTGCTTTCTCAGTGTCCGCACCATTAAAGCCCGATGAACAGGTAAATGAATGAGTGAGCAGTGAACCTGCCAAAGACCTGCAGGCGGTGAGGTGATGGTTGAGGGCTCACCACCTGTGAGTAGAGCCCAGATGGCAGGTGCGGAGGAGCAGGCCCCACGTGGTTCAGACGCAGGGTCAGTGTGAGCTACATAGTCGTAATTTGCGGTGATGTTCAAACGGAGATCCCATGTTTAAAGCCCTAGCCTGTAGCATTTAGAAAACCTCTAAAGATCTGGCCCCCACTGACATGGGAGACTGGCCACCCCCATCCCAGCGCTCCTCGTGCCTCCGGCAGGCAGATTGCACAGCGCCCGCCAGGGCGTCTGGTACTCTTGGGCGCTCCCGAAGCCTCCCTGGTAGGCAGCTCTGGCTCTGCTCCCACTGGTCGTAGCTCGTCCTGCTTGTTCAGTCTTCCAGAGAAGGGTGATGTCTGTAAGCAGTGTCCTTAGTTCACAGTCCAATGAACCTGGGCTTAATATGGAGAAAAGGGGCGTCTTTACAATACTGAGATGGCTTTTTGATCTCTTTTTTTAAAGTTCTTTATGTTTACTCAATAAAAACTTTTAGCTTTATTTAGGCCGCATGCATTCCTGGCTATTACAGGTTTTGTTGCTTTTAAGAGAAGAGTGATGCCCTGGCTGGGGTGGCTCAGTGGGTTGAGCAGAAGTAACCGGTGTGGTTCCCATGTGCCTGGGGTGTGGGCCGGGTCCCCAGTAGGGGGCACGAGAGAGGCAACCACATGTTGATGTTTCTCTCCCTCCCTCTTTCTAAATGTAAAATCTTTCTGAGAATTAAAGAGTAGAATCACATTTATACCTCAGGTACTTCTTGGCGTAGGACATATTCTGTCTCTGCCTTGCACCTGCCCCGTGGAGGAACCTGAACGTGTTGAGTGCCCGCGCTGATTTCCTCGGGCCGTCGCCCCCGCCCCCACATCTGCCACCTGGGCCTCCTTCACGCCGCAGGAGGTACCCACTGCCGTGCAGCCGGTCACTTTGGAACTTTGTGTGGCCAAAACAGCAGAAGTCTGGGAGGCTCCAGATTCTGCAGGCTGGAAACCGGGGTGCAGCCCAGCTGTATGAGTCCAGCCTGGGGCCTCGGAGGGGACAGTACTCGTCCCGGGGCCTGGCCGGGGAGCATTCATTTTGTGTTTTCTGTTGCTGCACATCAGACTTCCACAGATTTGGTAGTTCGGAGACACATTATCCCACAGTTTCGTAGGTCCGAAGTTGTCTGTGGCTCCTTTGTGCCTTTTGCTCAGGGTCCTGGGCTGTCAGTGACCGTGGCTAGGGGTGCAGCACTGCTTAGGAAAGAGTGTGGCTTCATGCAGGTGGTAGGCTGGGTTGTGACCTTGCATTTGTAGAACTGTGGCCCATGGGCTCTTGCCAGCAGTTGGCCGGCTCCTGCTCTCAGCCCTCATAGTCGCTTCCTCCTCCGTGTGGACCCCAGCTCAGCCTGTAGGAGAGGGTGTGCAGGCCCATGACCACCAGGAGGCAGCACTCACCCCGCAGGCTTCTGGAAGCTTCGGACCTTGACTCCGCACAGCACCTAATGACACTGGTTGGGTCGTGTGCTTGCATCTAGTCACGTGTGTGTAGTGACTGATGGTGTGCCACAGATTCTGTGTGTCACCTGGTGGGTTGTCAGACAGGGACCAGTTGGTTTTTGGATAATCACATATGGAGAGAATCATCAACAAGAGGTTTTGGTTTGCCCTCGGGTCAGTGGCTCTATCCAGTTATTAGTATAATTTTGTTTTTACCATTTTAGCATTAGTCTCCACTCTAAGTTACAGGAAAAGCATCTACTTACATTGATAATATCTTCTATAAAAACGACTAGTTTGCAAATAACAGATGTTCTTCAGAATAATTTTAGCTTTAGTTGTAACCTTTTCCCGTCATATTTTCACTTAGGTTCATTTCATATTTCCAGTCTTCTTATGAAGTGATAAATGATAATTAGGTCAGCCCACAGATTAGTAAGTTGCCATTTTGTGGGGAAGGAAACACATTTGAAAGTTTAAGTTTTTTATCAGGTCATGTAGTTGATGAGAAGATGAGCGATCCCCCCCCCCCCATCATCTGCCCTTAAGGCAAGACAATAAGGAGAATTGAAAGGAACAGGGGTCACAGGACCTGAATTTTAGGCCTGCAAGTCAGACCCTTTTATGTTCTGTACTCTTTGCATAAAATTAATGCATTTTGGCAGTATAAGAAATGAAGTTTTGAAAAGCCACCCAGTGTGGTTTAGAGTGGACGTCCCCGCCCCCTCCTTGAGGAGGAGGCAGGCCACCCACGGGTGTCAGAGCCAGAGAGGGTGTTGGCAGGTTTCAGAAAGTGCCTGGCTCATCAGAGCTGTGTCGGGAGGCAGTTACATGCAGATGCTTCATTCTGTCGCCTGTTCTCTGTCCTCTCCGCACGCCTGCCGTGGCTGGCGGCGCAGGGCCGCCCTAGGAGAGAGGGTGCAGAGGCTTTGTGCCGTGTTGCCGCATCCTCTGTGAGCGCTGGTGTCTCCTGTCACTGTGCTGTGGCAGTGGCTCCTGAACGCTGTCTTTTGAAATGAGGGGTTTTCTTTCGAAGTGATCCTTCTCGAGTGCTAAACATTTTAAGTGCCTGCCGTGAAGGGAGGAGAGAACGGTGCTCTTCGCCTTCGCTTTGCCAGCAGCAGTGTGGCTTTCCTGCTTCTGGAAGAAAGTGTGAGGGACCAAGCAGAAGCCCAGGGAGCCCTGTGCCCATTCGTGACCCTTTGGGGGGTGGGGCGGGGCGTGGCCGGAGGCCTATGATTTGTCCTAACTGTTCTCAAACCACACTCTGCAGAATGTCCCTGTGACATGGCAAGGCACAGCAGAAACCAGTGTGGGTTTTTTTCCTTTTTAAAAAAAGTATTTTTCACCCTGGCTTGGTGTAGCTCAGTGGATTGAGCACAGGCCTGTGAAGCAAAGGGTCGCCGGTTTGATTCCCAGTCAGGGCACATGCCCGGGTTGCAGGCCAGGTCTCCAGTAGAGGACACATTAGAGGCAACCATACAGTGATGTTTCTCTCCCACTTTCTCCTTCCCTTCCCCTCTCTCTAAAAATAAATAAATAAAATATTTGAATGACTCACCTGAGGCCACACGGGTCACAGCTGGACTCTGACAGAGGACAGCTTGGGCTCCCAGCCGGCCAGACCTTTGGCTCCGAGCCCAGCCCCACGTGGGAAATGAATCAGAGGAGGGACACCTGTGAGAGAAATCAGTTCTCTTGAGGCCAGCAGCGCTGGCTTGTGCATGGCTCCCGTGGGCCCTGCACAGTGTCTGTGCACTGCCGGAGAGCACGGTGCAATGTCAACGCATTGTGTTACGGCAGAGCCCAGCTACGGTAAAAATGTCAAGGTAACAAAAGTTTGACACAGTAATTGGCTTTTTTGTTAACGTGCTCTGTCAGCAAACCTGACTCCACAAGATTATTTTAATAGGTACTGATGATTGTGTTATGTGAAGATATTTAATAATACCTATAATGGGATATGAAAGTATCTGAAAAAATTTTTTAGATTTTATTTATTTATTTTTAGAGAGATGGGGAGGGAGAGAGGGAGAGAAACATCGATGTGTGAGAGCAACATCAATCTGTTGCTTCTAGCATGCCCCCGCCCGGGGACCAAATCTGCAACCCAGGCATGTGCCCGCACCGGGAATTGAATCTGTAACCTTTCACTTTGCAGGGTGATGCCCAACCCCCTGAGTTCCACCAGTCATGGCTTATCTGATATCTTTTGATGAAAAATACACATACTAGTAAAATTACCGTATTTTGTTGGCTACATTCCTAATTGAATTGAACGTGACATTTTAAGGTTTAGTTAAGATGAAAATTAGTATTTTCTCAACCAAGTTCATGGACTTCCTGAATTGAGTATGTGGACCTCTGCTTTAAAAGGGTTTTCAAATCTCAGATTGATCTTCATAACAGAATCTGTGTCTCAGAAGGAAAGGAACTGTGGGTGTCACCTACTAGAGTGTTTGACCTGTGAGGACCCACATCGTCTGACTCCGTTTTCACGAGGCTCCCTCCTGCTGTGTTGTGATCGTCAGCCTCACCTGTGGCCACAGTGTTCAGTGTCATCCCGCTGGACTTGACAGTAACCTTGTGGAGTAACAGGCTTGGCGTGGCTTTATTTATTTTGTGTGGGAACTTGGTGTGCTGGGTGGCCTCAGTGATGAGGTGCCGGTAGAGATGTCTCCAGGCCAAGCGGTCCCTCACGTGGCTTTGCCATCAGCAGCCCGTGTGGCCCCGCGATGGGAAGGCCACTCCGTTCTTGGCCGCCAGTTCCAGCGCCACCTGCTCCTTGGAAGGGCGTTCACACGGTGATTTGGGGCCTCAGCGTCGGGGCAGCTCCTGCGTAGCTTTTTTCTTTCAGAATTTTTCCAAAAAACAAAAAGCTGGCTAGAGAGCATGGCCACCTTGAGCAAACAATTGAATTTTCCAGTCCTTGAGCATGGTGCGTACCTATTTCTTGACCCTCTTTCATTTCAGTGATGTTTGTAGGGTTCACTGTGCGGGTCTGGGCATCTTTCCATTTATTTCTGGGAGCTCTGTGTTTCTGAAGCGACTGTGGATGGAAGCAGTTAACACGTTTACTTTTCAGTGCTTTGCTGCTGGTTTATAGGCAGTACAGTTGTCTTTTGTGCGCTGTGTCTCTGTAGTCTTCCTGGTTTGTTGTTGATTCCTGAGGATCTTTTTTTTTAAAGATTTTATTTATTTATCTTTAGAGAGGAAGGGAAGGAGAGAAGGAGAGAAATATCAATGTATGGTTACCTCTCGTGTGTCCCCTGCTGGGAACTGGCCTGCAACCCAGGCATGTGCCCCGACTGGGAATTGAACCACGGTTGTTCGGTTCGCAGGCCTGCGCTCAATCCAACGAGCCACACCAGCCAGGGCTGATTCCTGAAGATTTTTTATGGAGTCTGGCATCAAAGACAGTCATGCTTCTTCCATTCTACACCACTCTCCTTCCTGGCCTCATCCTAACTGTACTGGCCGTGACCCGTGCACACTCACTGTTCCTGGTCCTGGAGGGGAGAGTTCCGTCTCAGCATTCAGTGTGAGGGAGCACTCTCTCTCTTGTTCACAGCTTGGACTTTGTTTGGCTGAGCCGTCGTCAAGGAAAGCGAGTGGTCTTCCAACTGTAAGCTGCCAGGTGTCTCGGGATGCAGTGGGCTGGACAGGCCAGGCCAGGAAACTGCTGGCAGCTAGGTTGCTGGAGAGGCGTCTTGCAGGGGCTCTGAGAGGGGGCAGGGCTCTGGGCGATCTGGCGCAGAGATCAGCTGACAGTCGGGGGCCCGTGTGCCTGTTTGCCTGTTGGTCCGTGTGCCCTGCCCCTCACTGGAGGGGGCAGAGGGAGCGAAGGGAATGTGCCTCTGGGGCTAGGACCAGCCTGTCTCCTGCCTCTGTGTCCGCACTGATTTTACAGACCACAGGCAGACACGCCTTGTTGTCCAGTGAATGCCTCACAAATGCTGCGGAGCATGTGGTAGGCACAGGGGTTCATTGCCAGCAAGACACCATCACCTTCCTCTCCTCCTTACCAACAAGCAGTTGTTCAAAAGCAGTGCATTGTAGGTTTGAATTGACCGATGCCACACTTTGCTTTCCCCAGCAGTTTGAATGGCTCCTGGTCCAGCTCCTCCCTCCTGCATGGCGGTGCCAGCCTCGCAGGCGTGAGGGAGCCCCTCTGCCCCTTGGGCCTTGGCCTTCTGAGAACTGACATACCCACGTTTCCCCCAGTTGTAAAGAAATGGTTGTCTCTTCCTGCCAAAGAAAAATGTGTGTTGTTTGCCTGGGGCCCTTTGATTTTTTCCCTGACCGTTTCCTCTGACTTTCCCACCAATATAACCACCTTAGGTCACAAGTCTGCACGGCAGCAGGCCTCTTTCTATCTGTGTTCACATGAAACTCTTGTGAGACATGCGGACTTAGAAGTTTTTAAATCGGGCATTAGACGGTATATCAGAACCATTGTCTGAGGGGTGGAGTAGCCATCTAACAATTTATTAAGTCATACAGTAGGCGTGTGTTTGGTGTCTGCCAAAGTGCACTTGTAGAATTATTCATTTCTGACTCAGAAGCATGTAAGTTGCCATCAAACTGTCTTAAATGTTTTCCATGGAAAAACTGTTTTCAAAATTTGGAATATAGTGTTTTGTCACATGGCCTAACACTTACGTATAACGCAGTAGAAAATGATAGTTGCACGTTGGAGCGGACACTGCCCGGAGGAGTTCCCTCCACCTTTGTGTGTTAACCTGAGATGGAAGGGAGCTGGGTGAGGCAGCCCCGTCCAAACCATACGGTGTCTGCAGTTGTGTGTGCACAGGTTTGTGGGCCGCAGCTCTCCAGTCTGTACCGCCGATTAGTGAGACGTGGACCTGTTTCACCAGCAGGGGCCGTTCACGGCTTCAGGTTAAACAACCTGTTCTGTGAGAGACTCCCAGCAGAGTCTGAGATCTGTTTGGGGTCTGACAGCATGAGGTCCCGGCAGGTAGAGGGACAATGCCAGGCTTGCGAGGGGCTGGCAGACCCTCCAGGGCCGGCCTGTCTTCCCTTACTTCCTGTGTGAGCCCTCCCCTTCAGCCAGCTCCTGTGCGGTGCAGACCCCGCCTCCCCCTCCCCGTGTGTTTTATAGTAACGTGTTTCTGTGCTGGGGCCGGCGTGCCAGGCCCCAGACCTTCCACAGCTACCTCGAGGATATCATCAGCTACCGCTGGGAGCTGGAGGAAGGGAAGCCCAACCCGCTGAGAGAAGCCAGCTTCCAAGAGCTGCCTCTGCGCACCCGGGTGCAGATTCTGCACCGCCTCTGCGACTACCGCCTGGACGCGGACGACGTCTTCGACCTGCTCAAGGTGCTGCCACCACCCCATCCCCGCGTGGTGGTTCAGCCTCCCTCATCTCCTGGCTTGTTGCTGGCATCCTGTGCACACCCCAAAACATACTTGTTGGTGGTCTGACAAAAAAATAAGTGTGATTTGATTTGCTTACAAGACACCTACCTTTGTCTGCTGTCTTTTTTTTAATTTGACAGTAAAAAGACGAGGTCAGCACCTCTAAGTAGTTGGGTGTTGCATGTTTTTAAAATTCTTGCTTCACACCTGTTAAAAACCACTGCCTTACAACCCCCCCCCCCGAAAAAGCCAGCACTCCAGTATGTAAAATCTGAACATACTAAGAGACACACCAGAGCTTGGCATGTATAACTAGTCCTGGAACTCTTTTATTTTCCCCCTAGAAGATTTTATTTATTTTTGGAGAGAGGAAGGAGAAAGTGGGAGAGAAACATCCGTGTGTGGTTGCCTCTCGTGCGCCCCCTACTGGAGACCTGGCCTGCAACCCAGGCATGTTCCCTGACTGGGAATCAAACTGATGACCCTTTGGTTCACAGGCTGGCGCTCAGTCCACCGAGCCATTCCGGCCAGGGCTAGTCCTGGGACTCTTAAATTGGCGGAAATGGTGTCTCTAAAACAGCTCCTGTAGCCGGAGGATTCTAAGGCACCTGTGTGTGTGAATGTATGTCAGGCGAGTTTCGCGTTTGCTTCCATTCCTTCCACATGCATTGAGTTGCAGACAACACAGAACGGTGTTTGTGTCATCAGCCAAATTAACCACTGAATTTGTTTCCTAAGGCCTGAAATTTGATTGAACATAATTGAAATGTTTATTGAAAACTCAAAGACTTTAACCTATCTCTGCAAGTGAAACTCATCTCTACCACACACACACACATCACCACCAGTGTGCTGGAGAAGGCAGGGGCGGCCCGCCCTCCTCTGGCTTCTGTGACTGGATCCATTCAGACGCCCGTCTCAGGGACGGAGCAGGCAGAGGCTTTTCGCCCGTAGGGAGGTCGGCTTATGGCCCTCTCTGGGCAGCAGTGGCGGGCTGTGCTGATGGCTTCTCAGCTCAGCCCTGCCCGTGGACAGGAGTGGCCGACACTGTGCAGTTCAGCGCAGTCCTTTCTGCAGGCAGAGGCGTGTGCAGCGGTGGGAGGGCCAGTGCCAGCTGGGCCTGGGTGGGCTGCGGTCTCAGCAGGACGAAGAGGTCGCATCACTGTGGCTCTTGGTGGAGCTGCTGGGGCGGGTCAGGGGAGACGGCACTCGCATCGCGGCCTCTGCTCGGCCCTCTTTGTCCCTGCTCGCGTGGATGCACAGCAGAGCAGGTCCGCCTGGGCCTGTAGCTTGTTTACCAGCTCGCTTTCAGTCCTCTCTTCTTGGAGTCTCCAAGACTCCAAGCGGGGTTGGGCCAGCGGGGTGGGGCTGGGAGCCCTTCTCTGTGTCCCAGACAGCGATTCTGCACCCTGGGCCTACTCAGGCGGGGCTGCGTCTGAGTGTGAGTGCTGAGTCTTCCCTGTCCTCTCTCCTGTTTTGTCCCCCACTCTTCCCTCCCCTCTCTGCACTTGCACCCAGGGCCTGGACGCAGACAGCCTCCGAGTGGAGCCGCTCGGGGAGGACAACTCCGGGGCGCTGTACTGGTACTTCTACGGCACTCGCATGTACAAGGAGGACCCAGTGGCAGGGAAGCCCGGCGGGGAGCTCTCCTCTAGCAGGTACCTTGTTCAAGGTCGGGGCTATGGGTGCTATTGTGCNCGATTCCGCACCCTGGGCCTACTCAGGCGGGGCTGCGTCTGAGTGTGAGTGCTGAGTCTTCCCTGTCCTCTCTCCTGTTTTGTCCCCCACTCCTCCCTCCCCTCTCTGCACTTGCACCCAGGGCCTGGACGCAGACAGCCTCCGAGTGGAGCCGCTCGGGGAGGACAACTCCGGGGCGCTGTACTGGTACTTCTATGGCACTCGCATGTACAAGGAGGACCCAGTGGCAGGGAAGCCCGGCGGGGAGCTCTCCTCTAGCAGGTACCTTGTTCAAGGTCGGGGCTATGGGTGCTATTGTGCAGGAGCGCTGTCCAGACTGAATGGCTCAGTGGCTCTGTGGTTCCCTTGGTGAGGAACTGGCTGTCCGAGTGCCTGCCAAGGGGTGGCCTCAGGCAACCTCCAGCAGCAATAGCAGGAGTCGGCTTGGAGCCTCTGCTGGTGGTCGGGGGCTTGGGGTGCCCCGGACTCTGCAGAGGCACCTACCCCGGTCAGAGGCTGCTCTGGGCTGTGGCTTGTTTCAGGAGCCGGGGCGCTTTGCTGCTGTGGTTTCCTCCACATGCTGTGTTCTTGAGACTCCGTCCCCCTGCTAGAATAGGTTATTGGCTCCATTGGGAGGGGACCAAGAGGCCCTTAGGGAAGGCCCGGAGCAGCCATGCTCACTGCCCCAGACGCGGACTCGCTGTTGCACAGCACCCGCAGCAGTGCCGCCCTCCTGCCCTCCGCCGGTCTTTTCCTGCTGCTCGCAAGGCGCCAGGTCTGGCTCAGGTCCCAGGGTCAGGGGGTGCTGGCTCCCCGGGTGCTGCCGCCTTTCATTTGTGACCCCCCGGCCGGCAGAGCTGTGCTTGCAACACATGTGCACTGTGACTGGACGCTGCTGTCTGACGTGCTGTTTCTCAGGGAGAGTGAAGGACAGAAAACTGTTGCTGGTGTTCCTGGGAAAACGGGAAAGAGAAGAGGAAGGCCCCCCAAGCGGAAGAAACTGCAAGAGGGGGCTTCAGTGAGGTAAGACAGCCTCGTTAGTCCGACGGTCAAAGACCCTCTTGCTGGATGGGACCTTACTCCCCTTATTCCTTCATCCTTAACTTTTCCTTGTCCTGGGAAGGACCTGGCGCCTAGACTGTGGGGGTCGTGACGTGGCCGGTATGCCTGGGGGGGTTGGGGGCCCCAGCTGCAGCTCCTGTCTCTGCCTGTGGTCTGATTGGATGAGGGTGGTATTGATGGGGACCTGCCGAGGGACCTGGGCGTGTGCTCATGCAGGGCGTGTTGGTTCTTTAGGATTTATGCCACGTGTGTTTCCACAGGAGCATGTAGCAAGTTATTCTGTGATTAACAGTCAGCAGTTTAGTAGAGCTATATATCATAAATCTCCATTAGGGAGATTTTAGCAGCAAACGTGCTTTGCTTAGAATACAATTTTCTAAAATAAGGAGGGGTCAAGACATTAAACATGTTTTAAATTATTTTTGGAAAAGAGAAAGAGACTTTGTTACATGTATCAGAGTTTGATTACATTTTGCACCTAAGAAACAGTGTCCCGCTCACCTTTTCGCCAGTCTGACCAGCCTTGGTGTCCCCTGTGCAGTGGCTGCGGGAACTGCCCTGCAGTCTCCCCTGCGTGCCCCGCCCCCCCCCCAAACATGATGGCGTCTGTTGTTGGGTCTCCGTGGCGACCTGTCTGCAGCTCTGTCTGTGCTGGGAAACCCGTGCTGCACTCACAGGGAAGTGGTGAGTGCCGTTAAAGCACCGGGAACACAGACTCCTGGTAACAAGCTTACGTGGACTTGTGCTGCCCTCTACTGGTGACTTTAGTCTTCAGAGCTCTGTAGTCAGTTAGATGGCTAAATATTTTTAAGTTGCATAAAACTTAGAATTCAGTTCCTCCATTAGAACACCCACATTTGAAGCGCTCAGTGGCCACGTGTGGCCCTGAGCTGCAGTGTCGGCCAGCAGCAGGATGGAACCTCTGCCCCCAGACTGTCCCGTGGGGAGGGGTGTCCAGGAGGAGGTGGGCATGGCAGCAGTGCACCCGCCCTGTCATGCTGGGTGGGCGCTTCCGTGTCTCGTTGCCTGACACCTGGACTCCAGTGAGGCTGCCACCCTATTGCTCCGTTCTCCAGGGGCTCAGACCGCCTGTCCCAGGGTTGCGGGGGGAGGCAGGCCTTGTCCTCAGCCTGCGCCCTTGCCCTGGTGTGGAGCTTGGTCTAACCGCAGGGTGGGCGGCGGTGGTCCGCAACAGGCAGGAGGTGGGACTCAGTGGATTCCCGTGTTACTATTTCTCGATTGTTGACTGGTTTGCATTAACAGCTGCGACCCTGCTTTTGCCCGCCTCTGCACACTGTCCAGCACAGGCCTGAGTCCAGGAGGGTAGGGGAGTCCTCACCCTTCTTTCCTTCTTGGCATTTAACTCTCCACATGGAACTCCTGTTTGATTTTTTTATTTTCACGTTTTCAAAGTCAATGCTTGCCCAGGGTCAGTTCTTCAGTGGAGTTGGCCCTTCTGGTCCCGCCCGCCCGACGCTCACTGCTCCCTGTGGGTCCGCCTCCCAGCGGAAATGCCAGTTCCGAACAGCATCCTCACGTGTTTTCCTCTTTCTCCCGTGTTTCAGTGAAAAGCAGGAAGAAAACTCAGCACCCGAGCTGCAAACGAGAAGTGGTAATGGCCTCTGTGGGGTGGGGGTGGGGGGCCCCTGAGCTGGATGGGGTGTGGGAGGACAGGGCCCCGCCCGTTGCCCTTCCGCTCTCTCTCTCTCTCTCTCTCTCTCTCGTCCTGGGTCCAGGACCACGCCCTTCTGACAGGTGACTTGAGTGGGGAGTAGCTCCCTGCACCTTGGCCGTGGTGCCCAGACACCGGGGTGATGGCGGTTGGGAAAGAGCTGCTGCTTTCTCGCAACACGCTTCCCTGCCCAGCAGACTGGATGGGTGTGCCACTCGCGCTCATGTCTGCGGCCGGGAGGGGCAGTTTGCAGAGTCTCAGCATCTGCTGAAGAGCAGACCCACCCCGTTGCTTAGGAGAGGAGAGAGAGGTCTGCATCTCGGGCGCATTCGCGTCTGTCTGAGAAAGGCGAGAAAGGCCATGAAGGCCATGCGGGTGGCCGTGGGTCAGGGTTCCCTCTTAGCTGTGAAAAGTGACAGGAACAGAGATGTCCACAGTGTGTACAGTACCTGGCACACTGAAGAGTGGTTGGTCTCCCATCCTGACTGCCTACCTCTGTCCTGTCCAGGGGAGACATGGCCTGGAGAGTAAGCGGGGAAGAGGCCTCGTGGGGTCTGTAGGGTGAACCTCCGTTTCCTCCCCAGGGTCCCAGGGGCCCGGCCAAGGCACCTGGTGGCTCCTGTGCCAGACGGAGGAGGAGTGGAGACAGGTCACGGAAAGCTTTCGGGAGAGGACCTCCCTCCGGGAGCGGCAGCTCTACAAGCTCCTCAGCGAGGATTTCCTGCCCGAGATCTGCAGCATGATCGCCCAGAAGGTGTGCCCGGCCGGCCCAGCCCCTGCGCTCGGGTGGCTCCCCTTTGCTTCTCAGGCCACACGCGGGCCTTCCCCGTGGGCCAAGGGTTCCATCCTCCTCGTCCAAGACGTCCTTGGCCTGCTGCTGACTTCCCCTCCCGTAGTGGTCCCCAGCAGACGTCTCCGAGCCCCTGGGTCAGTGTCCTCCCCCCTGTGCACACCTCTGTGTCTGTGCTTTCCTCCCATCAGCCCCTTCCTGTGTCCCTTTCCCTCTGGGCAGCAAGTGCTGGTGGGATGTGCGTCCTTGTGGCTGCGGCAGCACCAGCCTCCTCCCCCCACCTCCTCCAGGGCACGCGTGTCAGAAACTGCACCCCCTGGGGTTTCGTGGACACTGGCTGACTCCTAACTTCTGACGTTTCTCCCCTCTGCTCCCCTCCCTGTGTGGACACTGGTCTCTCCGAAAGCCCACCTCAAAGTCACCTCCAATGTGCTGTCTGGCCGCCCCCTCCCATGTTGACCCCTCTCCGCTGGGGGCTGTGGCAGCTTTGACCTCAGGAACCGTGTCTGGGTTGCCGTTCTGGCCCATGACACCTGGTGTGGAGCCTTCTCCTCGGTGGGTGCTCAGGAGCAGGTTGCGGCCTTGTGCGCAGCCTGCGGGCTGCCTGTTCTCTGCTGTGCCCTCTGCTGTGCCCTCTGCTGTGCCCTCTGCTGTGCCCTCTGCTGTGCCTGCTCTCCCGCCACCGTTGTCCGGCAGCGTCAGCTGTCCGGGACACTCAGGCGGCCGAGGGGTTGTGGAAGTGTGCACCCTAGGGGGCAGCGGGTCACTCCAGACCCTGTCCCCGGCCAGCCTGTGGCGGTCTGACAGCGTCCCACTGCCTGACTCAGCTTGTGTCTCTTCCATTGAGGTGATGGTGTGATAGAGCACGCAGAGATTTTTGTCGTTCGGTATATTCTATCTTAAGCCCTGAAAAGGGAAAAGCTAATTTAAACTTTTATTTTTTCTGTGTATTTGGATTTACTCTTTACCTCTTTTATTCACGGGCTCACAGGTGTGTTCTTGCTGGGAGCTAAGTGGCCCAGCGTTGTGTTAGCTTTGGACCGCTGTTCTGGGACGGACCTGCTCCTGATCTCTGGCCGCCTTCCCCTAGTGGCCAGCAGCCCCTAACTGGTGCGGGCCCTCTCCCATCTCCAGGAGCCTGGAAGGTGCCTCCTTGGAAGAAGGCCCGCTCGCCCGCCTTCTGGTCACTGTTCTGGTCTGAGTCAGGCTGTGCATGTCCGCACTGCAGACCGAGTGCCCCTCACTCCAGCAGGATGAAATGTCCTTTCTTCCCAGCAGTGGGCTCTTCTGTCTATTGATGTTGCTCTTTAGTTTTAGATACAGGTAACTGTGGTGTGGTAGTGACTCTGATGTCTGTCTCGGTACCATGTGGCCTGGAGATGACCTGCACTGTGGCCTGGGCTTTGTGCCTGTGCTGACACTGCAGGACCCCAGGCCTGCGTCGATCCCCCGGGCACGCGGCCTCATCACCTCAGGGAGTCCTCCAGTTTTGACTCCTGGGGAAAACACTGGCCCCCAGGACCAGTGCTGTGGGTGGTTCTCTGGGGAGCGCTCTGCTGTGGGCTGAGCTCAAGCAGTTGTGAGGTGGGCAAGGTCCATCTGGCAGGGGGTTCGGGGGTCTGATGCCCCGCCCTTGGGCAGGGGAATTTGGAGGGCAGTCCTGGGCCAGCCTCACCTTCCGGCACCCCTGTGATTTGGATGTTGGAACATTTGAAGTTGCCCCAGAGGTTCCTAAGCCTCTCTTCGTATTTTTGAATTCTTGTTTCTTCACTCTGTTCTGGCTGAATGTTTATTTCTTACTTCTGGTCCACACCGTTGGTTTGAGTCCCTGTTTCCTTCCCTGCACTGTTGGCTCCCTGTACATTTTCTTGTATTTCACTTTGCATAGCGTTCACTCTTTCCTCTGTTATGTGACCACACTCAGCCATGTCTGTGAGCATCCTGATCGCCAGTGTTTTGAACTGTGCATCTGATAGGTTGGCTGTCTCTTCATCTCTTAGTTCTGTTTTTGGACTTTTATCTGTTCTTTCATTTGGGCCATACTTCTTTGTCTCTACTCACCTGTTATGTAGTAAGAATTGGAGCCTTCTGTATTCCCCAGGGTGGTTCAACCCATGTCTCTGTGTTGCACACCCCATTTTTCTCTAGTTGTCCACTGATGGGCTCTTGGGTTGCTTCCAGAACTTGGCTGTTGTAAATAATGCTGAACAAAAGGATGCATATGTCTTTGAACTTGTGTTTCAAATTTCTTAGGCTAAATTCCCAGAAGTGGGATTGCTGGGTCATAGGCACTTCCATTTTTCTTTTTTTTATTTTATTTTTAATATTTTTCTAGATTTTATTTATTTATCTTTAGAGGAGAAAGGAAGGAGAGAGAGAGAGAGAGAAATATCAATGTATGGTTGCCTCTTGTGAGTCCCCTGCTGGGAACTGGCCTGCAACCCAGGCATGTGCCCTGACTGGGAATTGAACCGCGACTGTGTGATTTGCAGGCCCACGCTCAATCTGCTGAGCTACACCAGCCAGGGCGGCACTTTCATTTTTAATTTTTCAAGAAATCTCCACACTGCTTTCCACAGTGGCTGCCCCAGTCCGAATTCCCACCAGCAGTGCACAGGGGTTCCTTTTTTTCCACGTTCTCGGCAGCACTTGTTGTTTGTGGGTTTATTGGTGACGGTCATCCTCGCAGGTGTGAGGTAGGAGCTCATTGTGGTTTTAATTCGCGTCTCTCTGATGACTAGTGACGCCGAGCGCCTTTTCCTGCAGCTGTGGGTCATCTGTATGTCTTGGGCAAAATGTCTCTTCTGATTATCTGCCCATTCTTTAAAAAGATTCCATTTATTTATTTATTTGTTTGTTTGTTTGTTTATTTTTAGAGAGGGGAAGAGAGGGAGAAAAAGGGAGAGAAACATCAATGCGTGGTTGCCTCTCACACGCCCCCTACTGGGGACCTGGCTGGCAACCCAGGTGTGTGCCCTGACTGGGAATCAAACCAGTGACTCATTGATTCGCAGGCCAGCACACAGTCCACTGAGCCACACCAGCCAGGGCCATCTGCCCATTTTTCATTTGAATTTTTCTGCTATTGAGTTGTGTAAATTTAGTTTTTTAAGATGCTAGAAATTCAGTTTTTACAGCTTACATGTTTAACATGAACATCAGGGTACTTGAATCTAAGTAGACGTACCGCATGTGGTTCTGTGTGTATGAACTGTCTGGAGTGAGTGAGCCCACAGAGGCGGAGTGTGCTGGGGGCGCCGCGGGGCTGGGCTCGTGCAGAAGGGCGTGGCAGTGTGCAGGCTGCCGAGGGTGCAGGCTTTCCTCCGGGTGCTGAACGTGTTTTGCAACTTGGTGTAGGCGGTGGCTGCATAACATTGTGAGTGTACTTAATGCCACTGAATTGTACACTTTTATTTTTTCTTTAAGATTTTTAAAAATTTATTTATCTTTAGAGGGGAAGGGAAGGAGAGAGGGAGAGAAATATCAATGTATGGTTGCCTCTCGTGCGTCCCATGCTGGGAGTTGGCCTGAAACCCAAGCATGTGCCCTGACTGGGAATTGAACTGTGATCCTTTGGTTCGCAGGCTTGTGCTCAATCCACTGAGCTCAACTAGCCAGGGCTGAATTGTACACTTGAAAAAATATATTTTATTTAATTTTAGAGAGGGGGGAAGGGAAGGACAAAGATTGGGAGAGAAACATCAATGTGTGATTTCCTTATGTGTCCCCCACTGGGTACCTGGCCTGCAACCCAGGCATGTGCCCTGACTGGGAATTGAACTGGTGACCCTTTGCTTCACAGGCCTGTGCTCAATCCACTGAGCTACACCAGCCAGGGCTGAATTGTACACTTTTAAATAACTGATTTTATGTGAATTTCACTTGGGTAAAACTGAGAGAGTAATTTTTACCTATGTATTCACATGATGGAGAGTGTCTGATTCACAGTAATCATTTACATTTGTAAATTTCTAAGTTTTAAAGTTCGTGATTCATTGTCAAAATACCTTCAACTGTTTATAGTCGATTTATAGTATTTTACCTTAAAAATCTACAAATTGTAACCTTTCGATACTTTGACATACTTAATTTTACACTTCTAACGGGATTCACACACTGCAGGAGGTAAAAATTTAATGAAAGTCAGATCATTTGGGAACTTGTAATACCTGTTGGGGACGTTCTGCGTCCGAAAGAGCCTCTGGGAGCCCATGTGCAGAGGATGACGTGGCGCCACCGTGCTCAGGAGTCGTCACTGTGCGCGCGCGTGTGCTTTTGGGCCTTTCTCTGCGCACGTGTCACACGGGACCCCCCCCCCCGGCCCTGTGTTGTCCTGTGAGAGTGTGTTCGGTGCATAGTGTCGGCAACGAAGCTGCTGTCGGTTGTGCGCTGATGGCTGTGGTTCCAGCTGTAAGTCCCCTCCAGGAACCCTGTTGCCTGCTGTGCCTTTGAGTGTGACCCCTCCGGTGGGAGAGCCCTGTGGACTGTGGTGCTGATCCCACCACAGCTTTGCCAGTGCGTCGCTTTCATCGTGTTCGAAAGTCCTGTGAGCGAAGGGGCCATTGCGTTGTGCTTTTTTGTTTGGTCATGGATGTGGTTTATCTTCTGTGAGTTTGGAGGTAGCTTAGAATAATAAATCACCATATTTGTTATAAGAAGACTTATGCAGATATTTGAAAGACTTATGTAGTTAACTATTTCCTCCCCCTTTCCCTCTTCCATTGAATTACTGTGTGAAATGTTCCTGTGTTTTCCAGATAACTTGGTGATTTTTTTTTTAATTCTCACCTGAGGACACACCTGTTGATATTTGAGGGACTGGAAGGGAGAGGGAGAAACACGACTGGTTGCCTCTCATACACCCCCTGACCAGGAATTGAACCCACAGCCTTTCCTTTCACAAGATGCTCCAACCAACCTGATCCACACTGGCTAGGGCCTGACTTAATATTTCTATTCATGAGTCATTGGCTTGCATTTGTTTAGTCCTTAGAACTCTGATCGGATTTAACATCCCCTTCTACTTCTGCCGCTTGTCTGTGTGAGCAGAATCGTCACACGTAAACATGTGCCCTCTTTTCTTTTCATTGTGTCTGATGCATAGAAAATACTATACAGTTCACAGTGTTCCCCAAACGAAGGAACTCCTTTGACAAGGCTTAGAGTTCCTCTGTCCGCCCTGGTGAACTGATGCACTGAAGAAGTCCCTGTGCAGCCAAAGGCAGCCGTAGCAGTCCTTTCGGTTTGTTCCCTTGTGAAGCTGCTGCCTGGGGATGAGTGCGTGGGGGCTCCCACAGAGCTGGTGGTGTGCAGGGGGGGCCTTCCCCGGGGAGCTGCCCTTGCTCAGGGCCGCAGCACCCTGGTTCGGACACGGCCTCCATTGTGCGTGACTCCCTGCTCCGGCTGTAGGACGAGGGTTGTCGGAAGCCTTCCTCCTCTGTGGTCTGAGTGTAGTTTTACGGTTGATATTTTTATTCTGGCTTATTTCTCCAGTCTGACCTAAACTGGTTTTAAGGACTGTAAAGAACATAACGTAGATTTAATCATCAGTTTCGGTGTTGAGGGATGATGTGAATGGCGCCACGTTCTCCCCACAGTAGGACTCCTTGTGTGGGGTCCCCAGGATGAAACTGACTTGTCTGCATGACAGATCCTTAAGGCTTCTTCCTGGGGTCGTCTTCCAGGGGTTGATGACTGGCCCCTGAGGAAAAGCTTCACATTTCTGATTAGGTTTCAGCTCAGATATGTTTTCTTCTGCAGACGATAGTTACTGCTTTTTCCATAAGAGTTCTAAAAAATAAGTTCTAGCTTTTGTATCAGCTGAAAAGACAAGAGCAGAAATTGAAAACAAGTAATTTCAGTGCTGGTTTCAGTGTTTTGGGTCACAGAACAGCTCCGATTAGTTATTCTGGAGACATAGAGTAAAACTTTAATGAATTACAGTAATAGTCCTCTTTTATTAGAGCTCTTAGGCAAATTCCCAGGGTATTAAGGCAAAATGGTGGTCCCTCCCACCAAAGCCTCAGTTTTACCAATTGTTTTATTAGGTATAAAAGTTAAGGGTTTCAAGGAGAAACCAAAGAATTCATATGTACCACCCCTGGACATGATGGACTAAGGCGGGGAATGCTGGTGGGAGGTAGGGTGCAGGGTGGAGGGAAGTAAGGTGAAAATGAGACAACTGTAATAGCACATCAGTGAAATGTCTTTTTAACCACGTTCAGGTTCACAGCGGTGAGCCTGTGTCTGGTGGCCCCAGATGAGGGTGCTCTGTAAGATTCCACTTGGACTGACGTGAGGTCCAGAAACCTGGTCTCTGACCTGCCTCGCTTGCTTCTCCGGCCACCACGTCCCCCACAGGCTATCTCCCTGTGAGGGACGACAAGCGGTGTCAGCCATCGGCCCGCACTTGGGCCCCACTTCCAGTCCCCACTGTGTTTGTGTGTGCGCCGTGTGTGTTCTTCGGGTGATAGAGTGGATTTGTGGTCATGCTCTCAACTCCCTGCTATCCAGTACTACGTTCTGCAGGGGCCGAATTCAGAAAGCACGGGCTCCCAGCTCAGAGTGCAGAGCTGAGCTTATCCCTGCTGCCCTCCCAGGAGACGCCCCTGCTGGCCCGGATGGAGAAGCGGAAGCGCCGGGAGGAGGAGGAGCAGCGCCAGGTCCTGCTCGCGGTGCAGCGGAAGGAGCAGGAGCAGATGTTGCGGGAGGAGAAGAAACGGGAGCTGGAGGAGAAGGTCAAGGCAGTGGAAGGTGTGCAGGCGTTCGGTGTGGTCCATGGGCAGGTGCGCGGGGGGTGGGCAGGGTGCTCCTGCAGCTGGAGCCCTGTGTCCGGGCCAGTCTGCGGGGTGGGGAGTTTGGAGCCGGCTCTGGCTGTGTGCTGGCCGGTCCCAGCGTGGTCCGAGTGTAAGGTGTCTCCCGTGGTGTTGACTGGTCGGCATCCAGCCTCATTGCCGTGGCTCCTGGGCCATGCTGCGTGTTGGCCACACGTGCCTTCCTCTCCATCTCTCGTTTATCCTCACCTTTGCGGTGTCCTCTGTGTGGAATAGAAAAAATAAAGTGTTTGACACCTGAGTTCACAGGAATTATTTTAAGCACCGATGAAATCAAACCTGTTTGATCAGAGCTCTACATAGAACTACCAGGTTTACAGGAAACCCCAAGACTGGAGGGACCCTCGGGGAAGCCCTCAGCTGAACCCTCATCCTGTGGGCTGTTCGACCACAGTTGAGGGGGTTCCCTGCCGTGTGCAGTGGACGCACCTATTTGGGTGATTCATGCAAACCCAGCTTCTCAAGAGGTTACAGAACGTGGGGAATTTTCACTCTGACTCAATATTTAATAATAAAAAACATTTCATAGTCTTAAAACTTACACAGAGAAGCAGGGAGCTAAGATAATTTCCAAAAACAACGGGGTGGGAGCCCTGCTTCTACCAGGTGACAAGAGCGGCAGTGACTGAGACTCAGGCACAGGCCCAGGTTGGGCGGTGAGTGCAGTGAGGCGGGACCCCCAGAGCCGGCCTTTGGAGAACTGGCAGGACCCCCAGTGAGTGGCACTGGGACAGCTGCTTACTGATGGGGGTGGGGGAGGGCTACAAACTATAAAGGGAGAGAGAATGATAGATTTTACTCTGTTAATTGTTTAAAACTTCGATATGGCAGAAACACCATGAATAAAGTGAAAGACAAACCGTGGAGCAGGAAAAGATGATTTCATGTGCAATACACACACTTCTCCAAATAAGTAAGAAATCCAAACCCCACAGGTAGAAAAGGACAAAGTTTATGAGCAGGAAATTCAGCAGGGGATTAATAAACTCGAAGTGTGTTCATTGTCATGCCAATCCAACGTGAAAATGAAACTCTCCAAATGCTGTGTCACCCCCTTCAGTTTGGCAAAAGGCTGTTAACTGACCAAGTGGTGATCAAGGTCGACAATGGGAGCGGCTGTGGCCCCTTGGCACTGGGATGGGGAAGGCAACACGTTCCTGTCTGTCTGACAGTTCCGTGCAGGTTCTGTTTCCTGGAGGGCTTCCATGCAAACAGCAAGAAGTCTTGAGCAAAGCACAGTCGTTACAATGTTACAAAATGCAACACAATTGCAGCCAGCTGGAAAAGGTTATGAATCTGAGAAGCACTATGTTAAAATCTGGGTGGAAATGGTGAGCTTTGACAGCTTGCTTGGTAGATACAAGGATATCCGTTAATGTAGTACACTTCTCTGCAAGCTTGAAGTAGTTCTCTTTAAAAAATTAAACAATTTTTAGAGGTTGTTGATAGGAAAGTGTCTTTGATTAACTGGAGCAGACTCTGAGTCCATCCATGGAAATAATGTAGCAGTGGAGACACTGTTGCAGAAGTGTCGGGAAACGAGGCCTGTCCTGGCCTCTCCCTCCGCCTTTGCCCTCCTCCCGACCTCCCGGAAGGGCAGGTGTCTGAGCCGGGGAAAGGGCCATCGCCACTGCCCTGGTGGGGGCCTGCTGCCGTGGGAGGTGGGCAGGAGGGAAGGGGCGTGGATGTGTGCAGTGCCATTGTGACCACAACGCCTCGAGAGCTGGGAGGCAAGTCTGCGTGGTTTGGTTTGAGAGCCTGGTCCTGAGGCTGCACGTCGCCTTTTCAAGAGGAGGAGGAAGGGGTTCCAGTAGTGGCAAAGATGGTTCTCACTCAGCCTTCTGGGGTTTTTTCCCTTCTGATTTTGTTCTTCAGCCTTGCTCTTTGCCCTCCCTCCTCCAGGGCTTGCCTGCTGCCCTCTTCCCTCAGCCTGAACTCAGGATGACCAGGAGGAACACTTGTTTCTGGTTTTCATAAAGCACCCCGTCCACAGCATCACCCCGATTACTGTGGGGTGGGGTGCACAAGTGATGTCACGATGTGGCTCTGTGGCCTCGTCCTCCCCCTCCTCTCAGGTTGTGAGGACATGTCACCAAGGCCTGGTTCCCCAAGAGGACGTGACTCACTTGTGCCTCGCTGCCTTGTGTCCACACAGACCGAGCGAAGCGACGGAGGCTCAGGGAAGAGCGGGCGTGGCTGCTGGCCCAGGGGAAGGAGCTGCCCCGAGAGCTGTCCCACCTGGACCCCAGCTCCCCCACAAGGGACGAGAAGAGGACGAAGGACCTGTGAGTACTTTGCACGTGGCAGCGGCCCCCGTGACTTCAGCCCAGGCCTTCTGCCAGTAGGCATAGACCTCCTTTGTACCCTTAAAGCACCCGTGTGGTGGGTGCCGCTCGGTCCCAGGGACCGCTGTGCACCACGAGCGCTCGGGCGCTCGCCAGGCTTAGGGCAGGGAGCGCTGTTGGGTGCCCGGCACGGGCCCCGAGAGCTTCCGCAGCGTCGGGGTGGGGGTGCGGGGCACCGTGGTCACCGCCATGCTGACTTCTTACTTCCTGGCTCCGCAGCTTTGAGCTGGATGACGACGTCACTGCCATGTACAAAGGTCAGTGCCCATCTCTGCCGCGGGTTTCCGGCAGTGCGCTCTGCCGGTGCTGAGTGAGTGCTCTCTCTGGCTCTCAGTCTTAGATGTGATCAAGGCGCACAAGGACTCCTGGCCCTTCTTGGAGCCTGTGGACGAGTCGTATGCCCCAAACTACTACCAGATTATCAAGGTAGCCTGCCTTCCATGGTCACCCCTCTTGGGACGTGTATTTCGCCCTGGCTCCCTGAGTTGTGTCTGGTTTGGTGGGTGTGGCCTCATCCCTGTCCTGGTGAGCCAGGCAGCCAGAGGCTCCAGGCTTGTGAGTGGCTCAGAGCAGCAGGGTCCCTGTGCTTCATGCACATCAGGACGTGTTTCTCCCACTGTCCTGTGACCCGGTGTGTTCTGTTTCAGGTCCCCATGGACATTTCAAGCATGGAGAAGAAACTGAATGGAGGCTTATACTGTACCAAGGAGGAGTTTGTGAGTGACATGAAGACCATGTTTAGGAACTGTCGGAAGTACAACGGGGAGAGCAGTGGTGAGTTGGGCAGCATCGGCTCGTGGGGCACCTGGGCTCAGGCTGCGCCGCTGTAGCCGTAGCCGAGAGTGAGATGCCTTTGCTCTGAGAAGCATGCGTTTCGGGGACCCTGGCCTGCCTTCAGGACTGGAAGGAGGATGTGCGCAAAACCCCTGGCGACGGGCCATACTGGCTGTGTACTGTGTCGGGGGCTCCCTCCTGCCGGGAGAAGCAGCTGGGGGCCTTTGGGCACAGCTCTTCCCTGTCACCTGCAGGTGGTGGGGGACGTGTGTGTGTGACAGTGACCGCTGACAGCATGGACGCAGTGTGGAGCTGCTCGTCAGTCACCTGAGAACTGTGCACAGGCGGCTGTCTACTGACACCGTGTGCAAGGCTCCTGGGGGTGGAGACTCAAAGTCTCTTGCGCTTGGGCTCAGTGTGCTGTAGTTTAAAACCTGAGCAGGCTCCGAGGTTATAGTCAATACTCCGGAACTCTACCCTGAGCCAGTAAAAATTTAGTTACATTTTAGCCATGCTACCCAGAACCCCTTGGGACGAAACTGAGTTGCCCCAGTCGCTCCTGGGGGGTGTGGGCAGGGAGCCACCTGTCCTGTAGGAGCTGCTTCCAGACACCTCTCCCTGCAGAGTACACCAAGATGTCAGACAACTTGGAGAGGTGCTTCCACCGAGCGATGACAAAGCATTTTCCTGGCGAGGATGGGGACACAGATGAGGAGTTTTGGGTCAGAGAGGATGAAAAGCGGGAGAAGAGACGGAGCCGGGCGGGGCGAGGCGGCGGCAGCCAGGTGTGCACCCGCTCCCGTGACCCCGAGGGCCCCGGCAGGAAGCAGGTGTCTGCAGAGAACGGAGGGAAGGCGCTGCCACCCTCCCGCCGAGCCCCCTCCTCCTCTGGAGACGGTCCCAGCAGCAGCTCCACGCAGCCCTCTCGGGACACAGGGGCTGCCAGTGGCCGGGGCCTTGCTCACCCTCTGCACTGCGGTGGGACGCCCAGCCCGACACCTCTTCTGAACCAGATGGTAAGGAGGCTGGGCCTCTGCTGGGTCTGTGCTGGTGGGTGAGGTCGCAGGACCAGAGAGCCTTCTCAGGAGGCTCCGGGCAGAGGTTTCTTTCTCCCTCATTGGTCCATCCTGCCTTCTTCCTTCGTGCTAATCTGCCTCAGTGTGGGTGAGCACTGGGACCAGACACCTCGAGTTGGGTGTGGAGGCTAGAGGTCCACAGGGATGCAGCCGCCTGTGGCATTGGCGTCTCACGGTGGGGGTGGTGAGGGCAGAGGTGACTAGGAACTCCAGCTCGTCTGCCCTTCGTAGGGACAGGACTCGGGCCTGGGAGCTGCTCTTGTCCATGGGGAGCCCGGCCTCTGTGCCGGCTGTGAGCGAGCAGGTTGTCGTGTCCACTCCTGAGCCTGTGCCTTTTCCTCCCTGCCCTCCTTCCCTTCCTGCCACCCTCTGTAAAGAGGCCTGCAGTGCCCGGAACGTTTGGCCCTCTTCGAGGATCGGATCCCGCCAGCCTGTTCGTCCCCTCCAGAGTCCCAGAGCCGCACCCTGGGGAGCCTGTGCAGCAGCGGCAGCCGTTTGCCATGCAGGTGAGTGACCCACTTGTGCCGGCCCAGTGATCCTCAGACTCGTGCCTTTCCCAGGTGGGGTGCCGTGACTGCCTCCCATGCTGTGGGGTCCGTAGCTGAAGAGGAGGCACCTTCTGCGACAGGCCTGCTGAGCGCTGCTGTCCTCTCTGTTCTTGTTGCCAGCCTCCGGTCGGGATGAACAAACACCGAGGGCCCAGTCTGGGCACGCCTGAGGAGAAGCCCGTGTGTGGGGGGCTGGCGCACCTCTCCCACGGCGGGGCGCACCCTGGGCCCTTGCCTCTGGGGCACATGGGAAGCCCCAGCCAGGACGGAAGTGTGTGCCCCCCAGCTCGGTTCCAGCCCGGGATGATGGCTCCTGGGCACAGAGGGGTTCCGGCTCGGCCCCTGGATTTTTCTGAAAGCCCAGAAATTTCTCCCAGCCACATGTACCGGTCCTACAAATACCTGAGTCGTGCTCACCCTGCCGTCTGGAATGGGAACCACGGTGCTGCGAACCCTGGGCCTGCGGGGCCCGACGATAAGGCCCTTTTGGAGCCCAGCCTCTCACACCAGCCGCGCAGCCTGGGCCACACAGTGGACTCCCGGGGGATGAGGCCGTCACTTAGTCCCAGCCAGTGGGCTGAGCGCCCCAGCTTTCTACCTCATGGCATTCCTTCTTCAGGGTACATGCGGCCCCCCTGCAGACCCGCTGGGCACCGGTTGCAGCCACCTCCGCTGGCACCAGGACCCCTGTTCGGCCCCCCCGGCCCCCCGCCCCCCGCTCTGCGTGGGGTGCAGGGTGGGGCCTCCATGATGCAGAGCCCCGAGATGCTGGCCCTGCAGCAGCTGTCTGCCCGAGTCTGCCCGCCAGGCCCGCCTCACCCCCGGCCGGCCGCGCCCCCCCGCATGCCTGGCCTGTACCCGCAGGGGGCTCACACCGTGCCAGTTGGCATGTCGGCCCCCAAGCCTGCCTTGGGGGACCCTGGGAGGACGCAGGATAACAGCGAGACGCAGGAGCCTGAACACGACCCAGGTAATTGGCACTTTTATCCGATTCCCGGCCCTGTGAGCTGTCGGTGCGTGAGTGACCTTTTTACAAGGCGTTAGGCCAGATGTAGCCTGGTCTCCAGCCTCCTCTTCCTCAGCTCTTCAGGGTCCAGCCAGCCCTGGTGTCGCTTCGACCCAAACATCCGAGAGGGCGTCTGGCCCCGGCCCCCACGCAGATGCAGCACTGACTGCGGGCCAAAAGCCTGCCTGATGCAGCCGTCCTTGGCCCTGTCCGAGCAGACGGCGGCTTCGAGACCAGAGTTGGGTGGGCCGGGCCTTGAGTGGTAGTGCGGAGCTGCACCCAAGCCTCTGCGTCTCCAGCCCCCGAGTCAAGGGGCCAGCTCTGAGCACCGTGCCCGCAGTCCAGTTGTCTCTGTCCTTCCTCCTGGGGCCCACGTTTTCCTGGACCGAGAGGGGAGAATGGTGCGGTGCGGTGGAGCCTGGAGGGTCCTCAGAGGTCCCTTCGGAGAGGATGCCCTGCGTCGTCGGTGCTCCCTGTGGGGTGACGTCCCTGTGTGTCATGGGAGGGCGGGCGGAGGCTTCACGTCACATGGATGGGAGGCCTGGGACTCAGGCTGACTGTGCAGTGAGGAGAGTCCCCATCTGGGACTGGTGGCTTTGGCAGAGCCCTCTGATGCCGGGTCACACGGCGCCTGTGGCTCCTGGGGAAGGGCTGTCACCCCCAAGTTCTGTGACGGCCAAACAGGGCGAAGTGCAGGTTTGGTTTTCATTGTGCAGCCTGCCCCTTCCACCTCCATAGCCTGGGGTTGGCCTGCGGGAGTGTTTGTGGGCCCTTGACCTTGTCCTTGATGTCGAGTGCCAGGTGGTATCTGACCACGCTGGGGCCCCATCTCTGCCCCGCCAGGAAGGCCCTGGCAGTTCAGCTACGTCGACAGGTTGGCGCCACAGGTAGAGGTTCCGAGGCTGTTAAGCATTTGAGTCCAATGCGTTCCCCTCATCTGGTTTAACATGTCTCTGTAATACAATAGCGAGGACTTTTGAGGTTTATGCTCCAGGCGTCGTGTTTTGATGACATTCAGCTAGGGGGATGTTTTCATTCAGTATTGAGTCCCTGATCCATGCAAGGACTAGGGGTTTTGTGGGGAACCCAGTGAGGTCCCCGCCCTGAGGAGCGTGTGTTCTGAGGGGCCACCTGCCGCAGGTGGTCTTTCTGTGGGTTGAGGTTTAGAGCCTCTGAGCGTGGCCCACAACCCAGGGGACAGCCGTGCTGTGTGGGAGCTATCTCATCCCACATCCCTTCACCGGCTGCCAGTGGCTGCAGAGGCACTGGGCCTGTGGGAGGGAGGCCCAGGGGTCTGCCGGTCTTCGCACGGTTCTGGCTGTGGCTGCAGGGGCCACACGCCCGCCTCAGCCCTGACTCCCCGCCCCTCACTGTGTGGCTGTGCATCAGGGCCTTCTGCGCTCACCTGGAGGGCGGTGTCATCTCAGCTGCTGAGCTGGCTCCATTCTCCACTTCCCTTGCAGCAGAGCCCTTGCCTGGGCTCGAGAAGCCCCGCAGTGTGGGCGCCTCAGACAGCATGTACCTCCAACAGCTACCTCACTCTGCACCTGCCCGGCAGAGCTCGCCTCGGGACCGGGAGGCCGAGGGCCCTGAGCAGCTCCCGGGCAACCCCACAGCCTCTGAAGACAACTGCCGGGCGGCAAAGGGCAAGAGTGCCTGGGCCTCGGAGAGCAGCTACCCCGGCCCCATAGCCCAGGGGTGTGCGCGGGACCTGCCCACGCTGGTGGGCCGAGGGGCTCTGCCTGAGAACGGAGTGCTGGCCGAAGGGCCCCCGTGTGGCTCGGAGGGGAAGGGCCTTGGTGGCTGTGGTCCGGAAAAGCCCCTCTGCCCCAGGGTCAAAACGCTGCAGGACACCGTGCCATGTGCCGGGCCGAGCCCAGCTACCCCTCCCAGCGCAGACCCCGGTGTGGTGGGAAGCACTGTGGGCCAGTTTCCTGCCTTGTACCTGCCTGGCCTGGAGTACCCTGGCTCGGCTCCTCACTACCACGGCAGCGCAGGCCTGCAGGGCCTGGGCCCAGTGATGGGAGCCAAGCCCTCCGGGCCCCAGCCTTCACATTTCCCACCCCAGGCCTTTCACCCTAACAGCCCTCACTCTGGGGTCTTCCCCCGGTATCGCCCCCACCAGGGAATGAGGTACCCCTACCAGCCGCCGCCTCAGCCGACCTACCATCACTATCAGCGAACTCCTTACTATGCCTGCCCGCAGGGCTTCTCCGACTGGCAGAGACAGCTGCACGCCCCAGAGAGCCCCGGCGGGCCGCCCCCCAGCCAGCCGCCCCCTCCGAGGCCGCTTTTCTCAGATAAGAGCGCCATGGTCAGCCTGCAAGGCTGTGAGACGTTGAATGCTGCCTTAATGTCCCCCGCCCGCATGGATGCACTGGCCACCAAGGCCGTCACCACTGATGGGCAGGACCCTGGCCCAGAGGAGAAGCGGGACGAGCCTGTGGAGAGGCCCGACAGCCCCAAAGAGTTCCTGGACCTGGACAACCACAACGCCACCGCCAAGCAGCAGGGCGCGCTGTCCGCCAGCGAGTATCTCTGCGGAGCTCCGCCTCCGGCTCTGAGCTCTGGGATGGGGTTTGCGTCCTCCACTTTCCCGCCGCATGGGGGAATGCTGCAGGCCAGGCCTTCCTACACAGCTCTGCGGCCAGCTGGCCACTTCCAGCCCCGGGCCTACGCCTCTGCCGCAGCCTCCCAGCCCAATGGCCTGCCTCCGGAGGGCCCCGTCTACCGCTGCCCGGAGGACGGCCTGGGCCCCTTCCAGGCCGTGATGATGGAGCACGCAGGTCCTGCGGGGGCAGCGAGGGGGCCCTTCCAGGACGTGTACAGACCCTCGGGGTGAGCATTCGATTTGTTTTCTTCCCCCCCAAAGAGCAGGTGTTAGTGTTGGAAAGGAAAGCAGCTTCGGGAAGGAAGGGGAACTGGAGCGGGCTTCTGTGTTTCCTGGGGGTGGAGGCTTTGTGGAGCTGTGTTAGCCTTTGAGCTTGATTTTCATCTTCGGCACATTCCCCTCGTGGAGTGAATGTTCGTGGGTGTTGGAGACAGGAGGCCCAGTGTGGGCAGTGCAGCCAGGCCTTACTTGGGTCTCTGGGCTTGCACCCCCTTGACTGAGGAGACGCAGGTCCCTCCCGGGACATTTTCTTCAGGCTTCGTTCCTTGCGTCCATGAAAGTCAGGATGCCTGATCAGGAAGCCAATTCTGTCCCCCTCGAAACCCGCCCAGCCCCAGACCCTTCCCCCAGCCGCACTTTGTCTTGTCTTCGCCTTCTCTGAATCCTTCTATTTCATTTTTTTTTGTCCCTTTCCCCCCTAAACTGTTGGAAGGTAAGCTGTAGACCTAGTGATTCTTTTTTTTTTTTATAAAAGAATGCTTTTTTTTTTAAAGATTTTATTTATTTATCTTTAGAGGAGAAGGAGAGAGGGAGAGAAACATCAATGTATGGTTGCCTTTCGTGCATCCCCTGCTGGGAGTTGGCCTGCAGGGAACCGGCCTGCAACCCAGGCATGTGCCCTGACTGAGAATCGAACCGCGATTGTCTGGTTCGCAGGCCCGCGCTCAATCCACTGAGCTACACCAGCCAGGGCTCTAGTGGTTCTTTATCCCTAACCACTCAAGTGCACATCTTTCTGGGACGAATGCAGCCTCAAACCACATGTCTCGCCAGAGTCTTGGCTTCTTCTAAAACGCCTTTGTAGCTGTGTAGCTGTTTTGATTTATTTTTCATTCAAGAGCCAGTCGAGGTTTATGTGTTTACATTTTATTGTAAGCCTGTTCACTCTCGTGATTTAGAACATTCGTCCCACCGTTGCATTTTCTTCTTTTTCATGCGGTGTCCGAACTCTGGGTGCTTGCTGTGTCCCTGTGTTTAGGGTCATGTTGAACATGGTACGGGGCCGTGTGCTCACTGTGTCCGCCTCGGGGCTCATGATGCCTGTGTTGTCCCAGGATTGGTGATTTTCAGGTTAATCCCCTGGGTGATAAAGGCAGTATCTGCCTGAGATGTTTGTGGCTCAAGCAGCTTCTTCCTTCGGTTCTCACCTGCTCGTCCTCCCTGTGACCGCAGCGTGCAGGTGCATCCTGTCCGTCCGCCGTCCTCTTTCCCAAAGACCCTGGCCCCGGGAGCCCTGCAGGAAGAGCTGCCGTCCCACGAGGCCCCGACACGCCCCCTTGATCAGGTAGGGGAGCCCCTGCGTCCTGCCCTGCAGGCAGGCGTCTGCTGCACCGTGGGTTTGCAGCTGTGCAGTGGGCTGGCGCCCCCAACCCCACGCTTCTCATTCGAAGTCATTGTGTCCTGAGGGGACGGCACTCCCTGAGAAGGGTGGCCTGTCCTGCAGGCCCCCGGGCAGCAGTGGCCTGGGCCAGCTGCGGCGGCTCACCCGTGGGCTCCTCCGAGCCACCCCCCCTGTGCCGCCTCAGGCTCTCCAGTGACCAGCTCTTTGGGGCGTCTGAAGTTTGTTTTCCCAAACTGGCTCCCATCGTTTATTCTGATGCAGGCTTTGCCCATTTCATCCTTCTCATTTGTTGGGTTTTTGAGGGACTAGGCTGTGGGGTTTGTAAGTCACCGTCCCTGCCTTTGAGTGTCACTCTGCCTGGCACTGTGCTGAGGGCCCTGCATGTGGCTCGTTCCCCCAGTCTCCCCTCAGTCAAGGTCGGAGGCCACCGCAGTGTCCTGCTGTGTGTGCAGGGAGCCCTGCTGGGATAAAATCTGGCCACTGCCCAAAGTGGAGGACCACACCACCCTTTGGCATATTTAGTGTTTTTTAGCAATGAACAGAAATGTGAATATTGTTTAAGTCATCCCCATTTTGCTTTTCCCAGAGCTAGTCCGGGGAGGAAACAGCCCCAGGAGACGGAAGGCCGCACGAGAAGACTGGAACGTGGGGGATGAGGACGGAAGACGAGGCGAGCCACACCTGTCCCTGCTCCCCACCATGCTGCGCCCACAGCGCCGCCCCAGGTGTCCCAGGGCCGGGGCCATGCCACAGCCCTCGAAGCACACAGCCGTGGACAAGTGTCTGCGGCTGGCAGGGTCCTGGGCGGTCTCCTGTGTGGCTGACGGTCAGGATCAAATGAACTGGAATTAGTGGAGGCTTTTCCAAGTCCTGAGACTGTTTCAGGAAAAGTCGTCTGAACTGGGAGGGGTTGTGTAAGAACGGAGGTGCTTGTAGATACTTGTGAGCAGCTAAACTCAGGTACACATTGGGGAAAGGAACTACTCGTAGTATTAAGGTTTGGAGCTGGGTCCAGTTTACAGAATTTTCATGTTGCCTTTTAAACTAATTTTTGTTGTTGTTGGTGAATGTATTGTACATAACGGGGGGGATCTGAAGCAGTGGGCATCCTGATGGGGGGGGCACACAGCCCTGGGGGGGGGGTCTTACCTGTTTACAATCATGTCACACTGGAGCCGGGGAGCTGAACGAGTGGGCGGAAGGCTCCTTGACTGTGTCACTGTTTCTTGGTGGCCAGCTGCCCTCGGACAAGTGGAGTCTTCTTTCCAATCCACCCAGGAAAGTGCTCCCGCTGCCCCAGCTGCTCCGTGTCTCGGTCAGGAGGTAGCATGTCCTCACGGCCTCCCAGAAGTTTGCTCCTGGGAGGTAGGCTGTGCCCCAGTCTTGTAGCCTGGCAGTCAGAGCCCTCCTGGTTGCCAGCAGCCGCGCAGTGATCCGGGAGCCCTGGCTGGAAGTGGGCCTGGGGCGTCTTCTCCCTGGGGGAACAGCCTCCTCGTAGACCCACAGGGCTGGTCCGGGGGCAGCGCATATGGCTTTTCCAGCTTGGATCCCATTTGCGGAGGCGACTACTCAGGTCTGTATGTGTTAGAGTCAGTAAGGAAATTGCACAGTTCTGAATAGGAAAAGTGTGGTCTATAGGTTTACAATTTGAGTTTAGGAATATTTCATTGTATTTAGCCTTTGTTCATTTTAAATGGATCGTAGTGAAATCAGTCGCGGCAGCTAAAGCAGCTGTCGGGAGCCAGGTCTCGGGAGCCTTCGTGTGTGGACGCCAGCGGGCACCTCGACAGTGTTACCCCGTTACTTCATTGCGGTTCCAGAAGCAGATCACCCTGCACTCTGCCTGTTTAGCTTCTGTTTGGCTTTAGCTGAGGTGCCATCAGAGCTGGGGCTTCTGTGACTGTCCCACAAAGGAAGGGAAGTGCCCAGAAGGCAGGTGTTTGGGAGGAAGAGCATGTCGCTAAGCCCGCCTCTGGGAAGGCGGTTGAGGGGCCTCGGTTCCCTCTGAGCTGCTCCATGTAGGGGCGGGACCTCGCCTCTGAGGCCAGGTGGGGGCCTGTCGTTTTCGGGTTTGCTAAACAAACGTACGCTCACCGTCCTTCTGGAGGGACACCAACAGCCAATGTTCAGGTTACACTGGTGGCCCAGAGACCCCCCCACGGCATCAGGGACGTGCGTGCATGGGGGTCATTCCTGTGGACCCGCAGGTGGCTGTGGCCCCAGCTGCTGAGACGGGAGCAGGTGCACAGGGGCAGGACGCCGGTCTCAGACAGGGTGTGCATTCCCGGGGCAGGAGTTCGAGACCTGTTAGGCCCAACCTGGCTTAGGGAGGGGAGGGATCAGTGTTCTCTGTGTAGGGGGAAAGGGGAGGTGGGCGGGCTTCTGGCCAGCCCTTGGGCTGGGTGGTGTTGTCGAGGGTGGTCTTGCTGCTGCTGCTGCTGCTGCTGCTGCGTGTGCGCAGAAGCAGTGGGCAGCGAAGACCAGCCCGTCACTGCAGTGCAGTCCGACCCGGTCGGGCTGTGGCCTGGCTTGGAGCCTTCTGCCTTGGGACAGCCTGCGCCTTCTCGTGTCGGAGCTGGTCTGACAGAGGCTCCTGCTCCCCCGAACCGGGAGCACCCTGACCACAGAACCTCTTCCCCCGGGTGGACGCAGTGGGTCCCCCTGTGTGGGTTCCTGGGGTGGGGCAGCTGTGGACACACTACTGGGGGCAGCCATTTGTCCTCGTTCCCCCAGCCCCTGACCCCGTTCCCCATTCGAAGCTGTGAACCATATAGAAAAAGTCAGTGATTTCTTCTGTCCTGATCTCCCTTCTCGGTAGGTAGAGGGGTGAGAAGTAGTTAGGGAAGAACTGGGAGATTGAACTGCCGTGTCATACTCCAACACTGTGAAAGTGGGCTGCAGGAGCGTCGTCAGCCTTACTGCACCCCGTGTGGGCGCCCGGTCCTGTGCTGGGGGTGGCTGCGTGACAGGCAGTCATGGGGCGCGAGGACACCCTAGAAAGGTCCGTGCTCAGGCCAGGAGTACTGCACAGGGCCCTGCGCCCCTGAGGGGGCCAGCGGGGCTCTGGGAAGGATGAGTCTCTCGCCTGTTCTATGTCATGGTAACGGCTAACATTTATCTCAGTCGGTAACGAGTTAGAAGCTCTTCTCTGAGACCCAGGAGAAATGAAAGATCAGAAGGGGAGCTGCTGCCTGACGTTCACTGTGGTGGGTGCGTTTAGAGTGTGAGGAGGGCAAAATACGCAGATTCTTGGTCCTGTCATTTTCCCGCCCTGCTCTCTGAAAATAAAACTGTGAGCCCCTCCCCTGTCCTCTCCCCGGTCGGGTTGGGTTACTCGGATGGTGCGTGTGAGCTGGTGGGTGGGCCCCCCTCCGGCCACCTCGGCTGCGAGTGGCTGTGGCCCCGAACGGCCAGCCGGGCGGGGTATGAGGCAAGCTTTGGATCCAGACCACTCAGGCCAGCTGTTGTTTTCTTGACTTTTTTTAAATGGACGTTCAGATCTACACATAAGGTCCTGCTCTTAAGACCTGATCTGAAAGTTCCCAGTAAGTCTTCTCTGCGGCCCCAAGGCAGACCACTCTGCGTGGAGGCCTGCCCTGTGTTTGGAGGGACTCTGGAAGGGAAGGCTTCAGGTTTCCTAATGCAGTTGCCCCCACTCACTCCCCTTGTGTCTGTCCATCCATTCGCCCACCAGACTCTGCGTGGGTGCTGGTGCACGGTCGGGGAAGGACTCTGGGAGGCAGGGTCACCCTCCAGGGCTCCTTCGCTGTGTAGGGAGCAGGGGACCCAGGCCCTCTTCTTTCTGCGGGGTTGGACTCGCTGTGCAGCCCTCGGGTGTGCAGCCTTGTCCTGCTCCCCTTTTGGTGGCACTGGACCTGGGTGGACACGTGTGCGCATCCTGGCGCTCGAGGGAGGCTGGTGTGAGCATGGTCTCCAGGTGGGCGTTAGGCCTTCTCCACCTCCCGTGCCCGTCGCCGGACAGACCTGTGGAGAAGCTGCCTCCTGGCCAGTCTGTCCCCTGCTCCAGGGGATGCTGTGACCGTCCTGTGGGAGTGCCTGATACAGCTGACTGTCCTGTGGGGTGGAGTTGGGAACGGGGGTGTAGATGTTGGGCCACTGAAAGGCTGAGCTCCCCGGCTCTCTCCTCCAGCTGGGCTCAGCTCTCGCCCACCTGCCTTGCACATGGGCTCAGGGACCCCCCGCCCCCCCGCACTGCGGAGGCTGCGGGCACCACCCTGGCCAGCACCGGGGAGGGGACACTATTTATTTCTGTGTTGTGTGTGTGTCGTCGTGGTCTGCTGATGCCCTGCCTCACCGAGAGCGACTTACCTCAATGGCTAGTTCAATATTGTGTGCTGGATAATTTTTTGGAAAAACTTTTTAAAAAGCTTTTTGATCCTTGGAGGTCTGTAGATTTATTTCCATATGAACTGGTTATTTTGTATAAATTACATTCTTAAAATAGCACGTCTCAGATATGTGTGAGTTGTGTGTCTGTGTCGCTTTTCTCATCAGGGTGAACTCCCACTAACACAAGTCCCCAGTGCTGTTGCCCAGAAAGTGCCACCTGGCCCCAGCCTCATTCAGTCCGGGCCCAGTGTCATGGGCGGTGGGAGCAGGGACCTGTGCCGGGTGCCATGGTGTGTGCCCCAGAGAATGTGCCAACAGAAACAAACTGAGCAGCGGTCTACATGGTGTCCGGAGCGGAGTGCTTTCCTTCTGAGCCCACATGCGCCCGGCCCTTGGGTGCCCTCTAGGGTGCACCCGTGATACACCAACCATGACTCTGCAAACCCTAGGGTGGTGGGGGGCCCGGTAGGTGAACCACACAGCTGCTGACAGAGCCGGGTGGCAGGGATGAGGCCTTTGCTGTGCAAAGCATGTCCTACCTGCGAACAAGTGGCATTGCTGACTGCTGGGTCCCCCATGGAAATCTCTTCTGTGACATGAATTCCTTACAGGAGCCAGATTTTGACAGTTCTAGCTAATGGTCAGGTCTAACTATTTTTTGTGGAACTTCACTCTGAGCAGAGCACCTGGAGGTTGCAAGGTGTGTGTCTGCTTGGGACCAGAACAAAGTGCCTTCCACTGGTCAACACTGTTTCAAAACTTGGTGCCCTTAGGAAGCCGACCTTCACCCTGAAACCCTCCTGCAGAGGCGACTGGCCTGTCCTCACGCTGTTGGGCAAGAGTTGCTTTGGCCTTTCTGCCTGGTGTCTGGCCCGATGTTGCTCCCTCGCTGGGTCCTTGCAAATGGCTGGCAGACCCATTTTCTGGCAGCATCAGCTTCCCCTCCCCTCCCCTCCCCTCCCCTCCCCTCCCCTCCCCNCAGTTGTTGTTCTATTCCCCCCTTCATTGTCCTCCGCCTTGCACACCCCCCCCTCCTCCCCTCCCCCCCCTTCTTGAGCTACTGTGCGTGTATTGTCCCCTTTCCAACTAAGGATCGGTCCACTTTTAGCAAGAACTTGAACTGAAAAATGGGTTGAAATACAAGCCAAGGAAGTGGCTGGAAACCCCAGCTCTGGCTCTTGTACCGAAGGCCCCTGTGCCTCCCCTGCCTGTGAGGGTCCGTGTGCAGAGGGAACCCAGTGCCGCTGAGAGGCGTGTGCCCTGGGAAAGGTGCCTGCAGCCGCTGCTCTTCTGTATGAGACAGACTTGGAGCCGGTGTTGGCCTTCGCGTGGCCCTGACCTCAAGGTCACGAGCAGCCCTCCCCTAGAGTATGAGGGCTGCCCGGCTCTCCTGCCTCCCAGCAGTCCTGAGTGTGGGCCTCTGTCCCCTGTGGGTGAAGAAAGCTGCTCATGAAGCAGCTTGCCTCAAGCGAGGTCGCCATTAACTTGGGAGTTGGGATTTGAACGTGGGGCTCCTGAGCCCAAGGTCTCTCCCAAACCCTTGGCCAGGCAACAGGGTCCTGTGCTCCCCAGGCCTTGTGTGGCTTGCCAGCCTCTCCTCTCCCCCATACAGACTTGGTGCTTGCCCCAAATTAGACAGCTTGCCCCTAAGAAGAAGCTGGATCACAGCTCAGACAGGCACCCTGTGGGCAGCCCTCCCCCAGGGAACACAGAGGCAGCTGCCTGCGGCTGTAAAAGTGCCCAAGTCTGAGGAGCAGAGCAGCTTCTGGCACCAAAGGTCTGGCCGAGTGTTTGCGTTCCATTGATTCCTGGTGTTTGTTCTCCCTGACCTCCAGATCCCCGTCCCATGCCAACCCCCTCTCCAGGGTTTTCGGCAAATCCTAGCCTCCGTTTTTGTCCCAGTCACACCAGCCACAAGTCAACAGCCACCTGGGTGGGGAAGGCAGGGCTGCGTCTCTTAGGGGTTTCTGGGGGCTTCAAGGGGGGGCCGCAGACGACACGAGGATTGCGGCCAGCTCCCAGCACAGCTCAGCAGTGACCTGTCCTCTGCCCTCAGAGAAATCGAAGGTTCTTCTGAGAGCAGGTGAGTGTTGTCTGAAGTCTAAGCTCAGAGTTGGTGGGGAAAAGACTCAGTTCTAGCAAAGAAGGTGGGGGGAGTGTCTTCCTACCTGGGCCTCTCAGGCCCCATCTGGGTCAGGAATTAGCTTGTCAGAGGAAAGGGACAGCGGGATGCCTGGCCGTGGCACCCCCTGGCACCGGGGAGCATGGGCGGTCTCGGCAGGGCAGGACTGTGACCAGGGACGGGGCAGACTGCAAGGAGCCACTCTCCTGGTTGCTGAGGTGAAGGTCTGCACCGGAGGGCCCTGTGCGGCAGCGCTGAGGCTCCCTCAGGTGCCGGACCCCTTCGATGGCCACCAGACTGTGCACAAATGGTTGTGATGGCAGTTGCGGGGACTGGGTGCTCAGTGTTCCCAGGAAAGGGCTCCGGGGCGACTTTGGGCAACTTGGAAGGACTCGTGGGAGGAAGGGGAAGCCCAAAGAACCATTGGTAAGTCATCAGGTGACATGAGGAAGTGTGGGGAGGCTCGGGGGCCGGAGACCATGTGGCCAGGAGGTGAACTGCACTGAACGGGGGGAATGGCCGGCAGGGAGGGCAGAGCAGGGGTTTGGGAGGTGCTGCCACTGTCGTTGGAGGGGTCGAGTCTGTGTGCACAGTGGGGGAACGGTCCCAGTGTGGGGGAACTTGTCCGGGGCCCACGCGAGTGCTTCAGTGTCCTTGGCCTTGCCGGCAGCAGAGCTGGGGGAGCTGGGTGGCGGTGGGGGCGCCCGTGACCTCACTGAGGCCAGTGGCCGGGAGACCCTGGGCAGCGGCTTTCTCCCAGCCCGCTCTGGACCATCGTTGCGTGAAACGGCTGCTGCTGCCGTGGCTCGGGCATCCTCCTGCGGCTCTGCACCTCAGACGCATCGAGGCCCAGTCCGCCCGCGGGCCTCCGGCGGGCCGGCCCTCCCAAGGACTGTCAGGAGCTCGGAGGGCACCACTGGGAGATCCAGAACGCAGCTTCAGGACTTGAGCGTTTCACTGTCGTTCCTGGACACCAGGGGGCTTCCAGACCGTCCTGGGAACCCCCTTTACAGATGTGCCAGCGCCCCTCCGAGGCCCCGGCTGCTCCCAAATGCCCAGGATCCCTCTCCTGAGCCGGTTGGGGCCCATTCTCGTTCTCTCTCTCTCTCTCCCTCCGCCAACTCCTGGTCCCAGTGCCCCAAGTTCCCCAGGTAGTGAGGGAAGGTCACAGAAGGTGTTGGCAGTGTTAATGGGTTCACACTGCTCTGCCGATTGCAGGTGTGGGTCCCACGACAGGTCCCATACCAGCTGGTCTCGTTGGCTTACAGAGGTGCCTGCGGCAGCCCCAGGGGTTGCGACCTGTGCATCCTGCCTTGGGGGGCCGGGGTCAAGGGAACGGACACCACGGCCTCTGTGTTGGCGGCCGTCTGCCCTGAGGAGCGACAGCAGCTGTGTCCCGGGAGCGCCGCGTCCTTTGCCCCTGACCCCCAGGATGTCCAAGCAGGATTTGAGGTAAACTTGGGCCGGGCTTAGGGGAGAGGTTGCCATGGTAACAACATTCCCTCAGCTTCCCTCCAGGTCCCTGAAGTGTGAACTGGGGGCCGAGGAGCAGCAAGAGAAACCCATTTCTCTGTGGACAGAAAAATTGTCCAACCAGTGTGGCGCCGCTGGTCAGAGCGTCCTGAAACCAGAGGGCCTGTGTGGGAGGCAGCTAATCGATATTTCTGTCTTCCTATCTCACTTCGTCAAAGGGAAGAAAGAAGCAGGTCCTGGCTGGTGTAGCTTAGTGGGCTGTGCACTGGCCTGTGAACCACAGGGTTGCCAGTTCGATTCCCAGTCAGGGCACAGGCCTGGGTTTCGGGCCTCAGGTCGAGGGTGTTCAATGAGCAGCCAACCATGTCTCTCTCCCTCTTTCTCCCCCCTGCTCTCTGAAAATAAGTAAGTTACTAAAAAAATGCAAAAGACACCATCAGGTGAGGATTTTTAAAAATAATTACATATTTACACATACGTATATTTAAATATAATTTGTATGTATTTGGACTGCATCTCCTCAGACTGCACAATTTAAGACTATTCATCTACTTTTACCACTTTTGGGTAACATTTTGCGCACATTTGCCTCTGACCACAAAAATAAAATGTTACTCAGCTCCAAGGAGTCTGAGGAAGCTTCACTTCCTATTTTCAGAGTTTATGAATTCCTCAAGGATGAGGGCCCACTTAAGAAAAATGAGACTGTCCTTCACTTTTGGCCAGAACCAGGTCTCTCTGGTTTAACCTGAGTCTCTCAGACTGACTCGGACCCTCAACTCGGAGGGGTGGGTCCTGTCAGCATGACAGAGGTCGCTGTTTCCCAGACGCACCAGCTGCTTCACAGAGGGAAACTCTGGTCGGAGTTGAGGTGGCCGTCCCTCTCACTTGAGAGTTCTGCCGGGACTCAGAAGCACTTCTGATGACCTTGACTCTGAGATGAAATTCCAGTGTGCTGGAAGCTGGGTCCGCCTGTGGCCCTGAAGAGGGACGGGCTCAGAAGGGGGTGCTCTGACGCCCAGCGACTGCAGGGGTATCTTTCCCAGAAGCCCTTGCAGTGTCTCAGCTTTATGCACCCCCCCTCTCACCCTGTGCCCCTCTTCCCATGACCCAGCATCACAGCAAAACTCATCAACGGAGGCGTGGCGGGGCTTGTGGGGGTGACCTGTGTGTTCCCCATCGATTTGGCTAAGACTCGACTTCAGAACCAGCATGGGACAGACACATACAAAGGGATGTAGGTACCGGTTCAGAGGAGCAAGGAGAAGGGGCCCCAGGCGGATCCTGTGGGGTGTGAGCACCCTGGGGGAGGTGGGAGGGGGTGTTCTGTGGGGGAGCCTGGCACTACGGGGCTTTGGGTGGCAGCAGGGGGTCAGGGGCAGCCTTCCAGGTGCACTGACGTCCTCTTGGCCTGGCCTCTAGGATAGATTGCCTGGTGAAGACGGCGAGGGCCGAGGGCTTCCTGGGAATGTACCGAGGTGGGCTCCCCGTGCCCTGGGGGAGGCTGAAGGGGGTGGCATAGGCTGGGGGTCCCCACACATGGTGGGATCACAGATGGGGAGGTGGCATCTCTGCCCGGGGAACTCCTGGGACGGCCCAGCTACCTGGTGGTTCCAGACCAATTGCTTTGGTTCTTTGGTGACACAGGCAGCTGTGGGGAGGTTGGGGGGCCCCCTGGGCCCCATCCTGGTATCACCCTGCCTCAGCGCAATGCTGGAGGCCACAGAGCCCCCCACTCCCCTCTCTGCTGCCTCAGGGTCGACCAGCAAGAGCAGAAGAGAGGGCTGGCAGGGCTGTGGGGTCCCTGCACCAGGGGACTGTGCCCTGGGCAGCGGGCATGAGGCCGGAGTGCAGACCCAGGGGGGAGGAGGAGGTGGCACGGCCAGAAGACAATTTATCCCAATAAAATGAGGGACAAGCCTCCTTGACCTGCCTTGTCCAGGTGCTGCCGTGAACCTTGCGCTGGTCACCCCGGAGAAGGCCATCAAGCTGGCGGCCAATGACTTCCTGCGGCAGCTGCTCCTGGGAGATGGGTACGGCTGGGCCGCGGCTTCCCTGTTAGCGTGTGGACAGATGTGAGCTCGGGGCTTAGCAAACGGAGGAGCCAGGATGAGGACTGTGCGGCTGGACGGGGCCGGGGGCGGCCTGGGGCTGCAGTACGCTGACTCCTGGCCTGCAGGGTGCAGCGGAACCTGAAGATGGAGATGCTGGCGGGCTGCGGCGCTGGGATGTGCCAGGTGGTGGTCACCTGCCCCATGGAAATGCTGAAGATCCAGTTGCAGGACGCTGGGCGCCTGGGTGAGGCCAGCCACCCCTTCCCACGGCTGCACTTGCGGCCCGTCTGCGTGACCCAGCCCACGCTCTCGGTCAGCACGCGTCTGCATGTCACCGTCCTATTCTGGATTCCACCATGTCTTGCTCTAGAACCCATGGCAGGAACGAGAATCCTGGTGCAGGAGGGCCAGAGGCCCGGCTCCCTGACTCTGAGGCCACACTGCCTTGAACATGAGCCTTGGTTTCCTGAGGCCCATGAGGCCTGCCGTTCATGGAGGCTTTGTTATGATGTGTTAAATTACATCATAGCAGCCAGGCTGGAGTGGGAAAGTATAGGAGGGGAGAGGAGAACCATTGCTATTCTGGTTTTCTCTCAAAGAGAAGTTGGCCCTTTGCTGAATCCTGCCCCTCTGAAAAACAGGGAATAAAGTGTAGGTTCCACGGCATCTGCTGAGAGCAAAGGCTGACCGTTGGGGCGGGGCTGGGTGCAGGCAGAGGGCTCCTCTGGGCTAAGCCAGGGTCAGAATTTAACGAGCCAACGTGTCCCATGCCAGGCAGAGCGCCCGAGAAGGACCTGCACAGCTGTGGGCGCCCTCCCCTCCCCGTGCTCGTGTGCGTGTGTGCGTGTGTGGCGTGTGTCCAGGGTGGGCCGGATAAAACTGCCAAAGGGACTCTGGTCAGGCGCCGGAAAGCCCTCACCTGACTTGCTCGGCCAGGAAGAGGGAGGAGCTCCGCACCACTGTGATTTCCAACTTGGGTGAGAAGTTGTAGTATCCCTAAAACACTTGAAGAGAGAGACAGGCTCTGGGTGAGTGACGCGCGTCCAGAGATGCCGGGAAGAATGGTCATGGGTCGGGCTGTGGCTCTCCCACAGGATGGCGTGCTGCCGTGCCGGGGCTCGGAAATGGGGGCCTGAAACAGCTGCCTTCGTGCAAGGGCCGTGGGTCTATGCAGAGCTTCTCAGACAATTGGCACCATCAACATCCACACAATTTCAGTGCAGTGAATCTGGTGGTTATGGCTGGGGTGCACCACACCTGGAATGCCTGTATTTGATACATACGCTCAGGGGAAAAAATAAATCCACCCTAGATATTCAGTTTAGCTCATCTTATTTTTTTAACAATTCCTTTTAGATTTTATTTACTTTTAGAGAGGGAGAAAGGGAGAGCAACATCAGTGTGTGGTTGCCTCTCATGTGCCCCCAACTAGGGACCTGGCCTACAACCCAGGCATGTGCCCTGACTGGGAATCGAACCGGGGACTGTTTGGTTTGCAGGCTGGCACTCAGTCCACTGAGCCACACCAGCCAGGGCTGACTCGGCGTGGTATGAGCTCTGAATTACTCCGCTAAAAGGGGCTGACCTCTCCAGAGTCAAATTCTTACCAGATGGCACAGGGACTAGAGGACATGCTCCCCCAGCCTCAGCATGCTAGCCAGAGAAGGCCCTGCCGAAGTCTGCAAGGCTGGTTTTTAAACGAAAGGAATTCGCTGCTTCCCACCTGAGGCAGAAGGCATGAGGGGTTCTTACGCCCCAGAGAGCCAACAGGAAGAAACCATGCCAACAGGTTCAGAGCCTGTTAGGAGAGGGAGGCAGCGCGTTGGGGTGTGTGCTGCTGGGCAGGACCGAGAGTTGGCTACTGCAGGTCCCGTGGAGGGGTCCTTGGAGCTGAGGACACGTGATCAGGAATCAGGACGATCTCCAGACCCCTGGCAGGGCGGCCACCTCGTCTGGGGCGTCCCAGACACAGGAAGCTACTCTTGCTTCTCATGTGGCACCTGGGTGGTGACAGGAAACCTGTCCCTTTTCCCTTTCGGCCGCCGGTCCTCCGGGTTTGGACTCAGCACCTTCCTCCTCCCTGTCCACTCAGAAGCGTCCGTCCGCCACCCTCATTGCCCGGGAGCTGCTTCGCACCCAAGGCCCAGCTGGTCTCTACAAGGGCCTGGGGGCCACTCTCCTCAGGTGAGGCTTCCCTTCCAGACGTGGGACACGGAAGGGCCCGGGGGCCTGCGGCCCCGACCTGCCCGTGCTCTTCCCGGAGCGTTCAGAGTCTGGGTTCAGGCAGGGCCACTCGGAGTGGGCCGCTGGAAGATGACCCTTAGGCCCCGTGACCAGGCCCATGGGACGACTGGGTGATCTGGGGCCCACGGGCACCTAGAATGTCCTTTGTACGAAGGACCTTTAGGCCACCCCCAAGCAGTGAGAGGCTGTTCCCCCTCATTTTACTTTGCTCCTTGACCCGACTCATGCCAGTTGGTCAGAAGTGTCCCAGGCCAGGGGTTTTCTACCCCGAGCAACAGATGGATGTCACCCGCCCGCCCGCCCAGGCCGTCCCTCACCTCTTAGCTCCGTCCCGTCTTTGAGTCAGCTTCGGGCTCCTCGTCAGAAGCTGCAGGTGTCATGAGGGCAGAGGAGTGGGCTAGGATGGGGGTGACCTCTCATGCTGTCACCCCACAACATCACCGGGTGGCAGGGCAGGAGCACAGAACTACAGGCTTGTCCTTGACCTTCGGCAGCCCGGCTTTGTGTGGCCTCAGGGAGAAGAAGCCCAGAGGGGCTTGTGGCTCAGGTCCCTCCTCCCTGCAGGGACATCCCGTTCTCCGTCATCTACTTCCCTCTGTTTGCCAACCTGAACAGCCTTGGGGTCAGCGGGCCCGTGGGGAAGGCCTCCTTTGCCCACTCCTTTGTGTCGGGCTGTGTGGCCGGCTCCGTGGCTGCTGTCGCTGTGACACCCCTGGACGGTGAGTGCGTTGGGGCTGGAAGGGCTGCAGGGTGGATGTGCTTCCCAGAGCAGGCACCTGCACGGTCGTTTACAGGATAAGTCGTAATTCCGCACTTGTAGGACAGCGGTGAGGCCCCCCCCAGAGGTCGTGGCGCCTCGGGGTTCAGCCTCACGTGTGCAGCCGTGAAAGGAAGCCTGACCGCTCCGTGTTGGGAGGAGGACTCCGGAGCAGGGTGTCCCCTACTCACTTGCTGTGATTCTCGCTCTAGTTTTGAAAACACGAATTCAAACCCTCAAGAGAGGCCTGGGTGAAGACAGCTACAGTGGCATCACAGACTGTACCAGGTGAGAGCCCACTCCTCGCAGCCGCGTGGTGTCACCACACCCAGTCCCTCACCGTCAGACGCTGAGATCTGTTTTTGACTTCGGTTCCTTCTCCCTCCCAGCCAGAGCGGGGCGCATGGGGGCTTTTCTCCTTTGCGTCTCCCATGCTCCACAGCCACACCCAGCCCCTCCCTCACCGCACACACATCCTGGTCGGCGTGGCTCCCACACTCCTTGTCAAAGGAAAGACGCACACGCCAGAGGAGAGGGTGCCCCTGTGCTCCCTGCAGCTGGCCTCACCCTGGCCCTTCTCTCTCCAGGAAAGTCTGGAAGCAGGAGGGGCCGTCCGCTTTCTTGAAGGGCGCAGGCTGCCGGGCCCTGGTCATTGCCCCTCTCTTCGGCATCGCCCAGGGCGTCTACTTCTTCGGCATTGGCGAGCGGGTCCTCAGGTGCTTTGAGTAGACACAGCTGGAGGGCCGAGCGGGTTCGCTCCGCACACTGTTGGCTGCCTCTGCGCTGCAGCGCTACCTCGGCCCCGCGAGAAGCCCTCCTGCCCCCGCAGGCACACTGGCTGCAGCCCTCCTCTCCTGACCACCCACCTCTCGCAGGAACGGCACCTGCTTTGTTGTGTTAGCTACGGGACCTTCACAGGCAGGAAGTCAAGTCAGGGTTTGCCCAGTGTATCTGAGTCAGCGGGGGGGTGGGGGTGGGGGGGTTGGTTTTGTTGACCTGAATGGAGTAATGAATGGTGAGTCTTGGCACTCACTTCGGGAGGCAGGAGAATCAGGTCAGGGCAGGGAGCAAGTCCTCAGAGTCTGCCCCTAGAGTGAAACCAGGCGAGCCTGTCAGCTCATGGGGCTGAACCTGAGTGGCAGGGCCGGTGTCCGGACCCCCAGAACCCAGGGGCCCTGCCCCAGTCAGAGGGTGCGTTGTGATCTGGATTAAGAGTGGGAGCCAACAGCCAGTCCCCTACCATTGTGTCCAACTGAAAACCAAACAGCCCGGAAGTGAGAGGAAGCCGTGTTTAGCCCCTTCCCCACAAACCCTCGATTCTCATCTCTCCTGACTCTGCCGGAGCCGGTGGAACCATTACCTCAATAAAGACGTCGGCCCTGCAGAGGGCAGGTCCTGGGACCATCTGTGTGTGTGGTGTGCAGAGCTGGGAGGTGGGGAGCAATGCCGTGGGGTGAGGGTCCGGGGGTCCAGCACCCACAGCCGTCAGCCAGCAGACGCTGGTTAGAAAATGGTAGCTCTCCTGGATTCTTCACAAAGAACTACTCCCTCAAATCACGCTCACTTGCGTAACAAATTACAAGAAAACTCACATAAACCTTCTGTTTAATAAATAGAGCCTCCTAGCTTGGATTTTACATGACGCGTGCAGACGGAGCCCCCCCGGGCGCAGGTCAGGCCTAGAGAGCGGAGACGCCATGCAGGACCGCGGCGCTAGGTAACTAGAAGCAAAGCAGAGCAGAGCAGAAGACGGCGAGGCCCATGCACCCACCACCCAGTCCTTCACCGCCAGGCTGCAGGGCCAGCCGTGACCCCTTCAAGAAGCGAGAGGTAGGTTCCTGATCATAGTGACTGGGAGCTTCTCCCACTGGTATCAACTGGCGAAGGGCATATAGGACAGAGGACACCCACGGACACACAGGGACTACTGGAGCAGCAAGGACGCCATGCGCTGCTGCGTCTTCCACGACCAGACGCGCCCGCCTCCCAGCTGGCCTAGTCCAGGAACTTCCTGTTGGCATTTGCACCAAACAAGGCCCCGCGCACTTCCGGCATCATCTGCGAAGAAGTAACATAATTAGTAAACAAGTGTGGCTGACTGGGAAACCTGGGAAGAATCCTTCAAAACGTTTATTGAGTGTATGGGGGCGACCCTGGTGAGTGACCACACGGGCTTCAGGGTGCAGCTCCTGCTGTGTCACCTGTGCAGCGAGCACAGCGTGCGCTCAGCACCCCGAGTCTCCGTTTGTGAACTGCACCGCATCACACAGAGGGCAGGTCGTGACCCTCCCTGGCTGGGAAGGAGCCACTGTGACGTGACATGGGGAGAGGCATCCACCCACAGTCTCTTCCACAAACACTTGCTGACACCCACAGACCACGAGGAAAGCTAGGGCTGTGAGCTGGGCCGAGGGGCTCCTCGCGGCAACGGAAAATCTCTTAGGATCCAACCCCAACTTTCTAAGGCTGCACGCTCAGCAGAGTCGCAAGCCACATGTGTGGTCTTGGTGCGCCCCAAACGTGGCCAGCCTGACCACGGAACTGAACTTTCTTCTGGATATTTAAGCAAAATCAAAGAAAAAGAAAATATCCATTTGCAGCGATTGGCTGCTCTGCTGAGGTTAAGAAGTGCCGCTCCACACTGTCATGTACCAGACACCTCCACAGGGCAACACCGGGCACTCTGATACCGCCCCCCCCCCCTGCTGTCCCCAAAGCAGGAGATGTCTTCACTTGGTGCAAATGTGGGGCTGGGGGGAGCCGCTCTGTAAACAAAATCTACTTCAGTTCCCATCGTTCTTGACAAAGGACTTCAGTCAGCATCTCCACTTCTAGAAAGTGCGTACTTTAAACCCCTGATCCACAAAACCCATGTGCTGACACCAATCCTCCCTCCTGTAAATCAGGACCCCCGGCTCCCGGGCTGTGAGCAGAGCTTGCCTGAGAGCCACCTCCTGTGCCCCCCACCATCTCCCACAAACCTAGTCTCTGGTGCCAAGAAGGTTGGGGACTGCTGCTACCCCCAAATGCTTTAAGAAGCGTTTGTTCCCACACCTTGAAGAAGTCGGAAAGTGAGGAGGGAGAGCAACAGATCCCGGACAGCAGGGGCTGCCCACTGCCCAGCCCCCACTCACCTGCTGAGCAATGAGGTCCAGCCGGCTCTCCAGAGTGTTGGAGACCTTTATTTTGCGGTCCCCATTGTAGATCTCAACTCCACCAGCGCTGCGAACAACAGAGAAATGACCACTTTTACCGGGCCGAGGCAGGCAGACACACGGCACAACTCTCAGTTCCCCTAGAGAGTTTCGGGTGTGGAGTGTCTCGACCACAAGGGTCAGTGAACGGAAGCAACAGCTTGGAGTAAAAAAGGCCCCTCGAGCCTGAAGGGGTGGAGCTGGTGGTAACCGTGGCTCACCAGGGACAGCGTGCTGACGGGGCTTTCCTGGACCACCCCGAATGGACCTCCCAACAGCCCGCAAGGTCAGAAGGTGGACGCTGTAGTCCCACTTTGCAAATGCACAGATAAAGGGTTCCTGTCCGAGGGCTTCTGAGGGCACGACTGTGCTGATGACCAGGGGCATTGATACGGCGGAGTCCTGTGTCACAACAAGCGCACACTGGGGAGTCCTGCCTCAGCCACTCCTCACTCGGGTCCCTGCTGTCTCCCAGCACTCGACAGGCGGATGGCGGACGGGTCAAGTCCCATTACAGGGAGTCTCGAGGAATGGAAATCGTCTGCTATGTCAATTTCGACAGCAGGCTGTGGGTCAAAGGCTGGGCTAGGCCTTGCAGATTTTCTTTGGGGAACTTCAATGGGCTGTGACTCCAGTATTTTCTTTCCCCCCCTCCCTGGCCGTCCTTTGTTCCATCTGTCCGTGGTGAACACTCTACTGTCCCCAAGGGCCTGGTATTTGGTTCTCTGCTGAAAATCTGGAGCTGCTGTCCAAGCAGAGTGGGCAGCGAGGGAAGAGCGAGACCCCTGTGCACGGGTCTCCCGGGTGCCCATTGGGCATCAGGCATCCTCACAGCGTTCCAAGTAAGACAGATTTAGAGTTAATAAAATGACAAAGCTGCGGGGTAAAATGGCAATACTTAAAACTCCACTTTACATCTGCACTGGAGTAAGCCCCCAAGCCCACACCTGAAATTCTGAAATTCAAAACAATTCATGCAACAGAGAAGCCTCGTGCCCTGGCACTAGGCAGCACGCCAGCCTGCGCTCCCCTGTTTGCCCCCCCCCGCCCCCCGCTCAGGGGTGTTCTGTAATGGGAGTGGGGGTCTTGGCTGACACCCCTTCCCTACCACAGCCCCACTCAGCACTCCATCTGCCCAGCAGCAATAGCAGTGACGGTGTCCTGGGAGAAGCAAGACCTGAGCCCACGCCAGGCATGTGGGAGAAGCCACAGACTAAGTCATCTAAACTCCCAGAGTCCCAAGAGGCAGGTGGCATCGCCCAGATGGACTGAGCACATCAAGACTGGGAGGTCACGTACTGGATCAAGGACACCTCGCTGGCATGTGGCAGAGTCCAACCCACACCCAGCAGCAAGGCTCAAGCCGGTCCTGCACGCCTCCTGGTGGGTGGAGCCCTTCAGTCACCCAGTCCCTCCCTCCACCCCTTTATGACACAGAAGGCATGTGTGTGGGGACCCACTTCAGATGGGGTTTAGCTCCGTCCAGAGTCAGCATCAGGTCTGGCAGCACAGCAAGTCCGTGGTTCTCAGCTCAGCCCCACATCCCAGGACCTGCACGGCTGGTGCCCCACCCCGTCAGGGAGGGGAGAGGTCCCTCCACCACAGTCAGCAGAAGGGCGGTGGCGTCTGCAGGACCGTGCCCTGGGACCCTCACCATCAGTGACACATGACTGCATTCTGCTTCTGGAGGCCCCTCAGTGGGAGAATACATTACTCAGCACAGAACAGGGTCTGGGCCCGGCTTCGCCTCCTGGTTGAGACCGGTGCTGCTGCTCCACGGAGGGGACCAAGGGGCCCTCGGACGTTGGACTTGCAAAGGGTGTCCCCTGGCTCAGAAGGACGAGCACACGGGGCCCAGGAGAGACCAGGGTGCCCTGGACAACACGCCCTCCACAAAGGCCCAGGTGAGGGCCTGGCTCGCAGCAGGAGGCAAGCACGAAAAGCGGAAAGGCTCCTTACGTCTCCTCGGGCAGGTAGGCCTCCTGGTCAATGTGGACGTCAGCATCTTTCTTGGTGGCGATTTTGTACATGGGGATGGCTTTCTGCACAGCAGCCTGGAAACGCAGAAAATGACCAGTCTTAGCAGAAACCGTGAAGCAGATACTCAAAAAACCCACACACTGTGCAAGAATTCTGTACTTCCGGTCAGAACAGGAGAGTGGAGAGTGGAGAGTGAAATGGTGCCGCTGCCGGAGAGAAGCGAGAAGTGGGGCCGTGTTGCAGCCAACTGGACGGAGTCACTATGTGGTCCCACAGTTCTACGTCTGCGCCACCCACACAAGGACAGGCAGAGGCCCCAAGGGGGACTCGCACCCCCACGAGCACAGGGGTAGTCACAGCAGCCGAAAGGCAGTGACGGCCAAGGTGTCTGTCGACAGATGTGACTGGATGAGCCGAGTGTGGTGGGTGTGCAGGACTGAGCCTGAGTGAGGGGGTTTGGACGCTTGCTGGGCACCAGACAAACCGGGGAGACACTGCACAGAGGGAACTGAGCCAGACACAAAAGGACTGACTCTCCTGCTGGCGGCAGCGACAGTAATTAAATCCACAGAGACAGATGGTCGGGTGGCAGGGGCTGGGGGCTCGGCAATGAGTGTTTAATGGGACAGACTTTCACTTCAGGGAGATGAAACTCTGGAGGAGATGGTGGTGACGGTTACACAGCACTGTGTGCATTTAAAGCAACTGTGCGTTTAAATAGTTAACTTTTTATTATGTTTGTTTTATCAGTTTTTTAATAGACGGAAGTGAGCTTTTAACTACAGTACTGCAACAGTGTGATAAAACACTTAACAGTGGAAAGTCCAATCTCTGAACAGCAGTGTGGGCACTTCAGCACTGGGCTGGCCAAAAGGTCCGTCTAGTTTTTTCCATAAAACGAGAAGCACATTTTTCATTTGCACCCGTAACTTTACTGAGTCAGATCCGTCGAGTCTGTCCTGTCAGCTGTCTCCCACCACGGGCTCCAGGTGGGCAGAGGCCTGGGCTGCTGCTAAGCACCCTCCAATGCCCAAGACGGCCCCACGGCACAGGGTCACTTGGCGACAAGGGTCAGCAGCACCAAGAAACTGCACAAACCACTTCGGACACGTTTGATCCGTCACTGCATCTTCTCTGTACACTGCACAAACCTTTTTTTGCATTTCAGTTGCATTTTTACCTTTCTTGAAAAAAAGCTTAACGTGCCAAAAATGTTGCGTACTTTCTTCCATCTTCAATATTAAAATTGGTGAGTTTTCAGGGTTTTTTTTTTTTTTAGATTTTATTTATTTCTCTTTAGAGAGGAAGGCAAGGAGAAAAATATCTATGTGTGGTGAGTTCCCTGCTGGGAACTGGCCTGCAACCCAGGCATGTGCCCTGATTGGGAATCGAACCGTGATCGTGTGGTGCAATCGTGACACATCCCTGTGTCACCTGGGAAAGGCCAGCAGGCAGCGTGGACCTGCTGCCACAGTGCACGGGGCCACCCAGTACATCCACCTCCCTGCTGCTCAGGCTCCCAGACAAGACTCTGGACCCATGTCACCCACACGATCCACAATGCAGGGCAAGGGGCTCACGTGCCTGTACCTTTTCTTTCCTAGGAGACCCGTAATTTGGGGAGACAAATCACAGTAAGAATGAAAAGGTGTCCCCCAGAGTGAATGTACTAGTTTATAAGGAAGGGGAAGGCTGAAGGACTTGGCACTCACACCGTGACCCGAGAACCAGCTGCATGGAAGGTTTTGCCTGAAGAGCCACTACAGACCTTGGCGAGGGTGTCCACCCCGGCCAGGGGCTCACCTGCCTTAGGCTCCTAGGTGCAGAGCACCGCTCTCCTGTCAACAACCTGGGTGCACCTGTCACAGCCTGCAGCTCGCACCACAGACGACGGTGCCCTCTCTCCTGGAACGGGCATGAAGAAGCCCCAGGGCCAGAGCTCTGTGTGCTTTGCCCTGCTGACGGGCCGGCTGCCTCTGGCGCCCAGCACCCCCTCCAGGTAGGAGAGTGTCAGGTTAGAGGCAGGCCTCACTGGCCCGAGAGCAGTGGGCCGGCCCTGCACAGTTCTAGTGGGTGCAGCCCATCACTGTTTTCAGAAGATCGGGGTCTCACCGAGTCTCTAGGAAGGAGGTGGGGGCCAACTCAGAAGGCAGTGTGGCCTCTTGAGGAAATCAGAGGCTGAGTTCATGCGGCCAAGTGGCCACAATGTGTTAGGGTCCCTCTTGTCCCCACGGTCACGCTGCCATCTCTCAGAGCGTGCACCCAATTCCTTTGAAAAAGGGTTCTTTCTCCAAGCTCTTTACCTTGACCAGAGGGAAATCCTGTTTCCGGCAACGCACCACCATCCGGGGCTCCAACAGCTGGTACATCCCCTGCAACACAAGCGGGTGTGGTCAGTGGGGACCACGCCATAAAGTCAGGCAACAGCAAGACAGCGCTTTGGGGATTCTTCCCTCTGGTTCTGAAGAAACATTGTAAATTTCCCCAACAACAGCATATAACAAACAGGAGGACGTAAAAACATGGTCTCGATGTCACCAAGCAGAAAAACACACCCAAAGCTCAGGTGGCGAGAACACAGAAGTTCTACGGGAGCCACACCTCAAACCAACTAGGTATTGGTGTAAAATAAGGACTCACAGCCAAGCAGTTAAGGGTTAAAATGTATGCAGCCTTTCGTCTGAACCCCAGCAGTCAAAGCAAGTAATATGCTAGTGGTGAAGTCAAATCAGGAACACTGATTCAAAGCTCTAAAACTGAAAGCTGAAGGCTGCGAGCAACTCTGACCCAAGCTGTAAAAAGTAGTAAGGCTATGAAAGAACAGTAAGCGTGAGGTCCTGTCCAGCCCCATGGACAGTCCTGCGCCTTGGGCAGCGCAGCTCTGCCAGACGAGGGGGGGAGAGCCAAAGGAGGAAAGGCGAGGACAGAGGAACAAGGGAGCCGTCCTCGGTACAGCTTGACATTTTTAAAGAAAGACTATTTTCGGAGAGGGGAAGGGGCACCGATGTGCCCCACGTGCAAGAGAAACACTGACTGGTTGCCTCTTGCACCCCCGCCAGCTGGGAACCTGGCCTGCAACCCAGGCCCGTGCCCTGACTGGGGATCGAACCTACAACCTTTGGCTCGCAGGTGGGCACTCCATCCACGGAGCCACACCAGCCAGGGCGAGCCTGTCAGTTTTTTAGGCGCTGTGACTATAAAATGGATTGGCCTGGCCTATACAGATAGATACCTGGAGAACCAGTCCATCCAGCAGCACCTGGTACCTGGTTGTATCCTTGACCACCTTGCCCAGTCTCTGTTTCGCTTCATTGAGTAGGTCCTACGATGTGTGGAAGAGAAAGCAGTTAGCGCTGCAGCTGGGTGGCCGGCATAAAATGCATCGTGAGGCTGGTACCGGCTCGTGCCCCACATCATAGCTCGTGGCTGTGTCCATTCAACGCATCCTCTGAGACGCGTGACGGACCAGGTGCGCCCCGAGCACACGAGGCCCAGGAAGCACCACCGCGGCTCCCTGGAGGCCAGTCTGCAGGAACAGCCCAGACCAGCAGTCACTTCCGGACACACACAACTGACCAACACGGGAAGATTTGTGTGGCATAGATTCAAAAAGCAAGCTGTTAAGACAGTTATACAAGATGATTCTATTTTTAAAAAGATTTTGTTTATTTACTTTTACAGGGAATGGAAGGGAGAAAGAGGGAGAGAAACATCAATTGGTGGCCTCTCACACCCACCCCCCAACCAGGGACTGAACCTGCAGCCCCAGGCCTGTGCCCTGCCCATGATTGAACCTGTGCCCTTTTGTTTTGTGGGATGCCCCATGCACTGAGCCAACTTCCCATTCTTACTGATGGAAACACCACTCTCCTAGTTAGCCAGGCCTGAAATTTAGTATTTGGTATTGAACTTGGAAGAGGGAGAATCAATCAGCAGTCAACCTCTGCAACGTCTTCCTGTAAAATGTGTTAACACCGACACCTGTCAGATTCATCTAGTGAGAATCATATCTTTCAACGTCGGATGGTTTCTTTAATTACCCAAGAGAATGGTATGGTTTCCATTTATTCAAGTGTTACAGCTTTTTTCATGGAGGTCTCATCACTACATTCTCTCTCCCAAATGAAAAATAATGTTTGTAGCTATTGTTGAGAGATCTACTCTGTTTTACTTGCTAATTGGTTACTGTTGGCATGTAGGAAAACTTCTACAAGTACTTCTCTAAGTTCTCTTTGTAACCTTTCTGTCACCTTCTGAACTAATTACTAGTTCTTACTGTTTTCTGTGTAGACAAACAAATATGCAGAAACCGTCGCCGTTTCTCCCTTTCCCATCCTGACATAACTCTTACTTCTCCACTTCACAAAGAGCCGAGGGCCCTGCAACAACCGTGAGCAGCAGTGGACAAGTGGCGGGCACCCTGGTCTCGTCCTGTGACTCTGACCCTCTGGGCTTTCTCAGCCGTGCGCCGCGTCTCTGTGGCCTCTGCCCTCTTCCCGACAGCCCTTCCCATGGTTCCTTCGTGTACGACCTGTGTGTCAGTCTGCTGACCAAACGCTCTCTCTAAAAATCACTGCGCTCTTTCATTACTGAACGGTAACTAGTAAATTCTCTGTAGTAGGCAAATAAACAGTTTATAATTTTATAACTGATGGGGGCGAATTACTCACTGTAATAAGGTCATCCCTCGCTCTGAGGACTTTGAGTCTTGCTTGATTCATCAGATTGGACATCTGACTGCAAAGGGCATGAAAAATAGTATTGGTGCAAGAGAAAACTCAAAACCTGCAGAGAAAGAAATGTGTCGCTTCCTTTGTGTATACAAACACTTCTCTGTACATACCCCAGAGAGAAAGCCACTGAAACATACTTAGGTATTTCTATAACATTCTTCTCAAAGGTAACAAAATATTTATTAAGTGCTCACCAAGTAGCAAACGGTATCCTATCAGTTATTCCAGGGTAAACTTCCCAGAGTCCTCTGGGGCTCCCGCTCCCACAGATGAGGAAAGAAGTTGAGCAGTGGGCCCCAGGTCAGGCAGGTGGTGAGTGGCCCACTTAAGACACGACCCAGACTCGCTTGGCTCCAGAGCTCCTGCTCCGTCCTCCTGTCCCACTGACTTTGTGATACTCCCTTCGTGTACTACTGTGGTCAGGGTCCACTTACATTTTCTTCTGCTGCTCAATCTGCTTTTCTTTCTTCTCATAGTATTCCATAATCTTCAGCCTCTGGGTTTGCACGAGACGCCCCTTCTCGATGTTGAACTCTTCTTCTGCCTGCCAGGGGTGAAGTGATTCACGACATCAGATGCTGACAGTTTTATTTTAAGCAGTTGGTAAGCAGAGGTACTTGCTTATAGTCACCTTATTTTACACCAAAAACAGGAAATGTATTGTTATTTGTCTTCAAAGATTACTTAATTCACTCAAAAGGGAAGGCCAAGTGATTTTCATCATAAATAATGAACCAGAGGACTGAAATTTGATCAAGGATCGCAGTACCCATAAACAAAGTTACAAAAGATACAATCAGGTAGAATATTTTGTATATAAAAAAATCATTGTGCATTCTAAATTTAGTGCATTTGCTCACTAGAGAGCTAATGAAAACAACGCAAAATTTGGAGTTTAGAAAATCTGGGTTACTGCCTAAAGAACAATGTAATTTTCTGTGTATAAATAGGGTGCAACTGGAAACAGTCACACAATTCCTAAATGCCGACTGTTGCCTTTGTAACTGGCAGGTTTCATTTTCTACCACAGGTACTTCCTAGGTATCTATTCAACAAGCATCAATGAATGAAAAAGCAAAAGAGCAACAAAAATTACTACACCTTCCTTAATCAACTATCACAATTAGTCACAGGTTTTACTGTCTGAATGCTGGATTCCATGAGAAAATCAATTCATTCATTACCGTTTTTAATTAAATGTTTCAAATTTTGTTAGGAAGATTTTAGATTTACAGAAAAGTTGCATATTTACGAGGCTGTACTTTCATGCACCATTTGTAAACATCTTATATACACGATTTGTCAAAACCAAGAAATCAACACCAGCCCATTACAACAAACCAAAACCTGAATATTATTCCCTCTGTTGCTACCTAATGTCCTTTTCTGTTCCAAAACACCAGCCAGGACACCACTTACGTGGTCACTGGACCTCTAAAATCTTGTTGGATTTGTGACTGTCTGTTCCCTTGTTTCCCACAGCCAAGGCAGCTTTGAAGACCACCGGTGTGGCACAGCATGTCCCTTCATCTGGTTCTGTCTGATTCTTGTCAACTTAGGTTGGTGTTGGGGGAGGAATGCCAGGTGGGGAGAATACCACACAGGGGAAGTGTCCTCTTCCAGTCATATTTAGGGCGACCTGAACCATTAGCCACATCACCTGGTTCGGTCACCACTTTTCCTTGGAAGTTGGTCACCAGGTCCAGCCCACACTCGGTGGGGGGGGGGGGGGGGGGGGGGGGGGGCGGGGGGGNGGGGGGGGGGGGGGAGGCGGTGGCTGGGGGATGGTTTAAGCTCCAAGTTCTTGCCGAGGGCAGTGGCCTACAAGTATTTTGTGGGATTCCCCTCTGAGGACTGTGTTTTTTCTCCCCGCCCACTACTCTCCCATCCGTACCATAACATTTCAGGACACTCACTCACTGGCAATCAGAACATCAGAAAGGAAATTTGTTTTTAATGTTCAGTATGAGAGATAGTAACCCTATGCAATGCATTGTTAAATAATTTTACTAATTACTGTTTATCAAAGAATATAAAACTTTGTAACTTCTTAAATCTCAAAAGTGAAATCTTACTTTTGCATCGATTTCTTCTGCTTTTTCATTCGCTTCTTGTTCAATAAAAGCCATCATATGCTTAATCTAGAAGGAAAAAGAAAAGATTATTTTACTTCTGAGTATAAAAAGAGAAGAAAATATATCTTTTCTGATTCAGTCAACTATTTCCTGACTCCATATGATGTGTCAGGCTCTGTGCATGAGGAAAACCAGACAGTCCCTGTGCTCAGGGACCCCCCCCTCCCCACCCAGGGCATTTGCTCCAGCAAATAGCCGAGGTACAATATTCAATAACCGGTATCCTCCTCTTGAGGAACTGGAATCCACTGAGGTCTCCCTCTAGGCAGCGCCTCTGCCTCCACCAGCTCTGACTGTCACAGAGCAGTTGCACCCACTCCTCCAGCTCTCTCGCCCCCTACTCCCCACACACGTCCACTGCAGCTGCACCCATGAAATCAGTCTCCTTGCTCCGAAATCTTGGCCTTATCTTCCTTGATCTTCCAACATCTTTTTAAAAAGATTTAATCTATTTTTAGACAGAGGGAAAAGGAAGAATAGAGAGAGGGAGAGAAATATTGATGTGACAGAAACATCCAATGGTTGCCTTTCCCACGTGCCCCGACTGGAGAATGAACCTGCAACCCAGGCCTGTGCCCAGACTGGGAGTCAAACCAGCAACTGTTCACTTTGCAAGATGGCACCCAAACCACTGAGCCACACTGGCCAGGGCCAGAGTCTATTTTAAAAATGACACAACACTTACAAAATCTCAAGGCTTGAACTATTTGGGGCACCTACTTGAGGGTTCCGTGTACAGAAAGCCCCATGGCCTTGCAGAAAGGACCAGCCCCCACACACCTGTGTGCATGGGGCCCAGGTGAGAACGACAGCTTCCCCCAAGTTCAGTTTGAAGCCTCAGTGAACCCAATCTGGAATTTTAAAAGTAGTTTCACTAAATACAGTCATCAAATCAGATGTTTATAAATACTACAATAGCACTAAACTTTAACCCAGGTCAAAGTCAAAAAAAGCCTGTTTACACTCAACCCCTTAAGGACATTTAACTCCGCCCCTAAGGCAGAAGAATCTGTTTTTCTTTTTCCAGCTAGCCCACTGATTTAATTCTTTGTTGTCAGGTAGATTTCTCTGATAATCTGGTGACATAAATGACAAAAAAGAAAATATACACAAGTACTTTATACAATGGGAAAAAAGTCAGGAAATGTAGGATTTATTAGGCACAACTATGTGCTTAGCACTTGGCCTATTCACGGCTGAAAATACAGGAACAAAACTCCACTGGTGTCCAGAAGCTTTGTGTAGTGTGTGGGGTCCTGGTGGATGTCTTCATTCTTTCAATTTTACAGAAAAAAAAGTAATTATGATTTAGAGCCCAAGGAAATGCACTACTTTACCTTTGTATTTCTCCTGGGGAAGCCTGAGTCTTCAATATGTTGTAACAAGGGGGGGAAGACGAAGGAGCAAGAGTAAGAGGAGACTCGGTTCTAACGACTGCCCTACCAGAGCATGAGGAGGGCAGTGTACTTTTCCACATGTCAAGTGTTTCCTGCAGTAAAAATCCAAGCAGCAGTGCTAAATGTTCAAAGTCCACTGCTCTGCCCAGGTAGCCAGCTGGTTAGAGCTTGTCCCAGTAGACAAGGTTGTAGGTTCAATCGCCAGTCAGCATACATCCAAGAATCAACCAATGAGTGTCTGTACAGATGAGTGGAACAACAAATCGTTGTCTTTTTTCTCTCCCTAACATCAACTAAACCTTTAAAATATTAATTGGAAAAGCCCAATGATCTGTAAGACTGTTGAAAGCTTTCTTGAAATTCTCCAGAGGCCATTTTTGTCACCCTTTTCCCTTTGTGATTAGCACAAGAACCCCTGAAATGAAGAAGAAACGTCCCACTCTTCTCAGTGCATGTTAGGTTAAGACTAAAATTCAAAGGCAGCTTCAAGGAAATGGAAACATCCTAAGAAAAAAACACTATTGCTCATCAAAAAATATCCACAAGCCAGCAAGTGAGCTTTAGTCACAGAGTTTTCCTCTCTCTAAAAGAAGGACACTTCGTTCTCCAAATTAGGCGGAGATTAAATTGCAGCGTTAAATTCCCTTCTTTATAAAACCTACTGGCAATGTGACCCCTAAACCCAAGGACCCTGATTTCAGAATTTCGGCTGGACAAGTTCTGCGGAGAGACTTAGGCAGTTGAACGTTCCTACAGACTTGAAAGTCTGGCTCACTTCTTAACAAAACAAAACAAAGCAAAACAAAAAAACCCCACAAAGTTGCCCTGGACTGATTATTCACTTGCGAAACTGATGTACATCCACAACCTTGGTGACAATCTTCCCCATAGACCTTGGCTTATTACTTCGTGCCGAACACTGCTGGGCGCACGCAGGTGAGGAGGAGAGCTAAGCACCGCACTCAGCCTCGCGGGCCGACCCCTCCAAAATGACAGCGACTCTCAGGTGGGCGACCTCAGAACAACCACGCCCGCGGGAGCGGTTCTCCGCCCTTGGCATCGTCAGGGTTAAAGCCCAGGGAGGAGGGCGTCCTCAGCCTTGCATTCCCCTTGCCTTTCCATTCGTGTTCGCTACGCTCTGCGCCACCAGGGGCAAGGACCCGGGACACGGGAACCCGAGTGGGGACCGAGAGGCCACGCAGGCGGCTCGCGAGACTGGGCACCCGCCACAGGAGTAGTGGGGCACCTCCCGAGTCGGCAGGACTTCCTCCCGCAGACAAGCCGCCAAATCGCGGGACGCGGGGGCCGGGGACGCTCTGGGGCACCCGGGCTGCCTGAGGCCGTGCCCACCCACCCTCCCGGCGCCTGGCTCGGCCCAGCCCGGGACGAACGTCGCAGCATCGCGGGGCCCACGCCCAGCCCCCCACCTGCTTTTGCACGTCAGCATCGCTGAGGGCCATGGCGACGGCGAGGCTGGGCAAGTGCACCACGAGCTCGAGTTTACGCTTGCAGATGATGGACTGGAGGTGAAGAGAGGAAAAACCAGCGTAGGTTCCGCTTTCCTTTATAACCACAGCTTCCTGTTCCTGTCACGTGACCGCGTAGCGCTCTCACCCAATGAGAAGAAAGTAGGATCGGGCGGTCCCGTTCCGCCCCCCCCCCCCGCCGCACTAGGCGCATGCGCGTGCCCTTGCACTTTATTTGAAAATGATCTGTGGGCGCTTTTTTTCCGCGACAGCCTCCTTTCCGGTGACACAGACGAAAGGTCAGGGAGTCAGTGGAGCTGTGTGGAAACCCACAAAGTGGACCTCATCTGGTTCAGTATTCTCATGAACTGAGCCACTCCAGATGAGTTTATTTCTCTTATCTTGCTGGTTGCTGCGTTAGAAACTTCGCTCTTCACCATCCCAGACATTTCCAGGATTATGCCTCCCTCTATCATCCCTAGGTCAGCGTGAGGCGATATTCATTTTTTTTATTACATACCCTCCTACCATTTAAGTGTTCTGCAAATAACGGGTTGGAGAGTGAAAGGAGCAATGTAGTGACACGTACAATCAGTTATGAAATTAATGTTTGAAACAGACATGGCACTGTCAAGATCAACGTTTTTTCTTTGTCATTTATTATAATTTTTGAGACATTAAAAAAAAAATACTGTGGGTAAAAAAAGGGGGTTGTCTGGAAACTAGCCTCAGGAAGTGATCTGATCATAAATTCCTAACTGGGCAGGAAATGATGTGTAGCCATGTCTCCACGCATAAAACTTCTTCACTAAAGACTTCTCTTAGCCTTCAGCAAGCCCTGTCCATTGTTTCTGTGGATCCACGTGAATGCACCTTTGAAGCAAATTCTAACTACCTTCAGGAGAATAATGTTGCCAACCATCCTGTTATCTAATCTCTACCTTGCTTTCTTCCAGTATGTAATCTTCCTTTCATTCTCTCAATTTGCAAAAAGTTTTCACGCAAGTATATGTTCGTTGACTTCTGACGAAGAGAGACACAACTGGGCCCGTTGTCCTAAGAATTTTGTCTGTTCTATAAAGCATGGATTTTAGGAGAGGTTTGGGAGGACCCAATAGACTACTCAGCAGCTTTCCAGGGGTGTCCTTTCAAGGTCGTGGTCTTCACTGATTGGCAGGCACGGGGCGGAGGGTCGTTGGTCGCGGCATCCGGTCCTGAGGTTAGCTTTGGCATGGTTTGCATATTATACCCTCTCGGCTAAATCCCGCAAAGGACGCGGGGTTCCGGTAGACCTCCCATAACAGTCTACTTCAGGTCCAACGCTAGGTGCTATGAACAAAACAGATTACTACTGGCAGCCCCTTTTATCTCCACAGGGCCTCTGCTTCCGCAGGGTCTCTCCGCCCCCCGCCCCGAGAACGGGCTCTCTACGCCATGCCACGCCACGCTCACCCCAGAAATCCCAGCTTTCAAGGGTGGTCCCCCAACCACTGGCCGCCAGCTCCGAGGCTCTCCTGCCACTTCTCGAACACTCTTGTCTGTGGACACGGGACATGTTCTGCGGCCGCAGCAACGTTCCCGCCGCGGGAGTCCCCACCCTCTCCCGACACGGCACTGTAGAGCACCCCAACCAGCTCCTTCCAGCCGCAGCCAACCACTTCGGCCAATCCCAGGAATCATAGAGTTGAGCGACTCCCGGGAAGAGACGCCGGCTCTCCCGGGGCACATCTGCGCGGAGAGACCTCCAGACCTCTACGGCTTGTACTTCCGCTCGGGAAACCCGCCTTTTCCGGCGCCCCTGGGCGACCCCACCCGCTGCGACGCCGGCAGTGACGGAAACACGCCGGCGGTGACCTAACCTTCTAACATGGCGGCGGCGGTAGATTAGGGCCGCGGATCGCAGCCGTCCGCGCCGCTGGAGGAAGGACGCTGTGTGAAATAAGTGCCGCCTCCGCCGCCGCCTCTTCCACCTCCTCTGGGTCAGGGCCAGGTGAGGGGAGTGGGGTTCTGGGCGCGCGCAACAGGATCTCAACCAGGTCCGCCGGCGGCTTTCACGGGGCGGGAAGGTGTCCTGAGATGGTGCCGGACCTCCGGCTGCTCGGCGGTTCCGAGGCCACGGGAGTGTCCATGGGTGTCGCCCGAGCGTTCTCGAAGCTGGACTTGTCCGGCCAGGTCCCGCCGCGATCGCGCGCGGAGCGGGGCTTCCTGAGCAGGTGGCGGGTGGGGACCGGCGGGGGGCCCTCACCCCGAAACACGGCTCTTCTGTTAGAAGCAGGAGTTCGTTCAGAGCGGTTCCGGGCCAGCCCTGCCAGCCCGAGTCTTTGGAGTCGTTTGTCCTCTCCGCACTGACGTGCGGACACCAATGAGGACAGTGATGATAATGATTGCTGTCACACACTGCCGCGGGTCCACGCCTCCTAGCCCTCTGTCCACTCGCCGCTCCAGGGGGACTCTCCGCTCCTGTTTGGCTTAGGCTTCTGAGCCGAGGCTCGGACAGAGGTGAGACCCGACGGCTGTCTCCAGCCTTGGTCTCTCCAGCACGAGAGACCTCGGCGGACCCCGCCTTCTCCGCCTGGAGGCAGTAAACCGCCCCCCCCCCCCGTGGGTTGTCGAGCAAACCAGCCTGGAAGCTGGAGTGCGATCGTCGGCGAGGCTTCCCTGAGGCTGCTCGTGAACCGTCACGTTCTCTCTGCCTCAGCTTGTCTTGCGGCCACACCCTCACGGTGCCTCTCTTTTCTAGTTTCCCGAAAACTGAGCAAAGGCTGGTGGAGGCCAGGCCACAGAGCCACTGTGCATGTACACCTGCAAAGTGGAAACAGTCCAGCCTGATGAAGCAGCCTCCCCTGGATGATAGGCCATCAGGGGTTCGCAAACTCTTTTACTCTGTTTGGTCCCCTGCTGGTCCCAGCATTCTCCCGTGCCCCACCCCCAAATGATTTCTTGTCTTATGGAGGGTTGTACCCTGATAGCTGAATTCTGCGGGAGGCTCTGTGAGGTTGAGTCCAGCCAGTTCAGTCCAGACAAGAGGAGCTCCCCAGCACGTGGGGTAGTATTTACCAAACATCCAGACAGTGATTTACAGCAGTGATAGTCATTGCCCTAAAAAATGTGTTTCTTACCTAATAATGTAGACCTGCAAAACAAGTTTTAGTTATTTGGTTTTTTATTTCTCATCCGAGGATATGTTTATCGAGGTGGGTTTTTTTCTTTTTTAAGAGAAACATGGATCAGTTGCCTCCTGTACACTGGGGACCAGGGATCCAGCCCACACCTCAGGCTCCCTGCTGAGTGGAATCAAACCCCTTAACCCACTGACCCACCCGGCCAAATTACAAAGCAAGTTTTCAACAGTTACCAAGTACTGCCGTTCTATTTTTATCACTGTTTTTTAAACATGACTTTGACTTATATCTTACTCCAAGTAATTGGACACTAAGAGTTCTTAATGTATATTATAGAGTTCTCAGAACTATTTTTAACAGCTTTATCGAGATATAATTAACATACACAACTCACCAGCTGCACAATTTAGTGGTTTTTAGTACTTTCCCTGAGTACACAACCATCACCCCAATTCTTACCACCCCAAGGGGAATCTCAGCCCCCTTAGCAACCCTTGTTGACCCCCGGTCTCCCCACTTCCCAGCCTGGGCAGCCACCGTGTTACCCTGGTCTCAGTAGAGTCTCAGATTCTGGGTGGAGGTTTCATATAAAGGGAATTATATCATATGTGGACTTCGTTCCTTTTTTACTTATTTATTTTTACAGAAAGGAGAAGGGAGGTAGAGAGAAAGGGAGAGAAACATCCGCTGGCTGCCTCTCGCTCGCCCCCCAACTGGGGCCCGGGGCCTCAGCACAGTGTTCTCAGGGCTCAGCCAGGCTGTGGCTTATGTCTGCGCTTCCCCTCATTTCGTGGCCACATGCTGTTCCCCTGTATGAAGCTGCTTGTGCCCATCAGTCAGTGGGCGGCGATCCCATGCTTTGGCTGCTGCAGGTTTTTGTTGAGACACGTGCTCTCATTCCTCAGCGGCCCGGACCTGGGAGTGCAGAAGTGGCTGAACCAGGCCTCCCTGTGACACCAGCTCCCGGCACCCACTCGGGAGCCAGAGGAACCCACTGTGAGAGTCACTTTGCGTTTGTGTGTCTGTGGGGAGAGTGAGTGCCAGCTGATGAGTGAGAGTGTTTCCGGGCAGCTCTTTTTTATGGGTTGGTTGATTGATTTTTAAATTTTTATGAGTTTATTCAGGCCAAATTGACAATTGCATGGAAGCCAAAAATCTCAGCAGATTGAGAAACTGCTTACTGGCAACTCTTTAGGTTTTATTTTTAGACGGGAAGGGAAGGAGAGAGAGGGGGGAGGGAAACATCATGTGCAAGAGAGACATCAGTTGATTGGTTCCCTCTCACACGCCCCCAAGTGGGGACCTGCCCTACAGCCCCGATGGGTGCCCCGATGGGAGTGGAACTGGCAACCATCAAGTTCACAGGCCCGAGCTGCAGTCCCATGCACCCCAGCAGCCAGGGATGAACTGCAGGGTTTCGCTTGGGTGTGTTTGAGCTGGAAAGGGATGGCCTGCATTAGAATACGTAGAGACTGGTGAGCTTTAAAATGACAGCTTGCTCAGTTGCATTTCTCAGCTGGGGGAGTGGGTTATAATTTCACAATTTTCACTAGAATTATTTAATTTTACGTTTATTTTGGAGAAAGTCTTAGAATTCTGTAGGCCCTAATAAAGCATGGATTAAAAAATAGTTATTGGATTCATGTTAATTTGTGGAGCTTCAAAAAAAAGTTCCCTACTCAGACCACCAGTGAGTTTTGAGACTAGAGGTCTGGTAACCACACAACTTTGTTAATGTTTTAAATTACAAGTTTTGATTTGTGGCTGAGATATCTAGATTTTTATTTTTCTCTTTGCAAACCAGAATTATAGATTTGTTCAACTCCATATTACTGGGGTAGTAAATAATCTTGTTACATTATAATTTTATTATAGTGGAAAGAAATGGCCTAAAAACAAAGAGCTTCCTGAATTAATTTAATGAAATGTTAAATTGTAATGTGTTTCTGTTACGGTTCTAAGGGGTAGGTAAGGAATATAATATAGGTATGACGTCCTATCATTTTATCTTTATTGTGTTTTTTCTCATTACCATGACATTCTAAATTAGTATGTCTGACGTGGGTGGTATAAATTATTATATATTTTTTATTTTATTTTTTAATCCTCACCTGAGGATATGTTCATTGATTTTAGAGAGGAGGTTGGGGGGCGGGGAGGGAGAAACACTGATCGATTGCCTTCTGGTGCACATCTGGACCGGGAATTGAACCCGCAACCTAGGTGTGTGCTCTGACCTGGAATTGAACCCGTTACTTCTCGGTCCACTGGATGGACAACACTCCACCCAACCATGGCAATTCTGCGACTTTTTAAAGCTTACATTTTGACACTTAGTTGCTCTGTTCTCCCTCTTCTGTTTTGGAACTTTACTTCATAATTTATCCCTTGCTCTGTGTTTCTTTATATATCATTGGCTTTTTCTCAACTAAGTGAAAAGTGCTTAAGTCTCTATAATTGTGCACAGAAGCAGAACGGAGCAGATGAGTGCTTAGCCCCTCGCTCCTCCCTAGCCTCTGTCCTTTCTTCCCTGCAAACCGTGCTCTGTTTGGAAGAGCAGACTGTCGGTGCCACTCACCCTGAGCTCTGCGGCCACGCATGGGACCCTGGCACTTTCCCTCTCAGATGTTCCGCCCACACTCTGGCTCCCTGCCACCTCCTGGGCACACTCCATCTTAGTCTTTTCCCAGCTTTCAGCTGCCACTGTCCTCTGCCAGCTTCTCACCTTTTGGCCACCCCTGAAATGTTAGTGTTGCCCTGAATTCTAATTGTATTTCTTTTTCATATCACGTCTCCTGAGAAATAAATATTCCTCTGCTTCTTACTCTGGTGGCCATGCTTGGGGTGGGGATGGTGATGGGAGTACAGAGTTCTTTCCTCCCAACCCCTCACTGAGAGTCGTTGATACAAATAAGATTGAGGATTTACTGAGCTTTATTTTCTGTACTTTGTAATCTGAAAACAGTAGGCTGTGTTTCCTGTTTTTTCAAACTCTGGAGCCCCTCTCCACACTCCCCATCCTTCCCACTGCCTCGTGCGGGTACGACTTTGTGTCTCCAGGGCGTACCTCTTTCTGCATTGAAGACCTGGGTATCCAACTAGTTGTTGTATGTCTCCACCTGGACAACCTATAGGTGTTCTGAAATTCAGTGTGCACCAAAGTGAACTTGGTACCCTCGTCCCCAAACCAGCCCTTCTCCTGCACCATCTGAGTTGAGGAATAGGAATGATACCATTTTCCACACAGCTCGCTCAGTCAGTGTCTCACTGAGTTACTTGACACACCTTTGAACTTGGCCTGTTTTTCTGTCCGTCACCTTCCTGCTGGTGTCTATCTCATGCCTATTTCGTTCAGATGTTTCCAGTCTTCCTCTAACTTGTGTACTTGTCTTCCATCTCCATTCGATCTCCCGCACCAGCTCCAGGGTGATTTTGTAAAGTGTAGGATCTGTTAATATGTTTCTATGGCTTGAAGCCCTTATGTGATTTCTAAGGGGTTCTGCAGTAGTTTTTAGCCTGTTTACATCATTACCTAATTTGTGAATTGAGTGAAAGAAATGAAGTGTTTTTCTCTCCAGGAAAAAAAAGGCTCATGCACATGGTCTGTGCACACAGTTTTAGGAGGTTTGTTCCTGGACACGGCTACAGTAGCTCCTGGAGTGTAGGATCCAGTGCAAGCTTCCCAGCCTCCCCTACCAGACCAGCACGGCAGACGCTGATTTCTACTTAGGCCTGTTGAGCCCCACCCTCTGTGGTGCAGGACACGTGCCAGGCGCCGTGGTTCACGTGTGGTCCATGCTGTTCCACTCTGCCTTCTTCCGCCCTGCTTTACCCCTCATGTTCATCCCTGTCCCACTGCCCAGCTGGTTTGGCTAGTAATGCCTCTTCCACCCCACAGGGCTCCGGTTTTACTTAATGAAGCCTTCTCTGATTTCCCCTTCCCCTTCCCCTTCCCCTCCCCCTTCCCCAGGTAGGTATGCCTATTTTCTCTGCTGGGTTGCTGTCTCCCACTCTGTGGATACTGACTTGTACCATGCAACTTTATTGTTCTTACTTGCTTATATATTTTTGTTTTCTTCTCCTTAATTGAATGCTCCTGAGGGCAGGTGATTGTTGAGTTGTCTTTGTGTCTGATGCCTGTGGCACGCCTTGTATCTTAAGGCACATACTGAATGAACACACACCCAAAATTGCCAGAAGGCATTGTCTTCTATTTTAATAGATATAATTACCAGGTCTATATGGGGGCTTTGTAGAATTGGAATGTCTTCTAAACGGTAAATTGAGAACGTACTGTGTTACAGTTGTTGGGAAACTGCCTTGGAAGCTTTAAGAACAGTAGGTCCCGGTTAGGTCTTGGTCAGTCACACCAAGTGACCCCACAGCACTCACAGGCATGGACAGGTACTTACGGAGAGGGCACCTCTCAGAACGGAGGGGACAGCTGGGAACGGGGCAGGAGCCAAGGGCTGTCCTGCTGCAGGCTCTGCCAGGGTCCAGCCGCAGCACTTGGGTGGCCAGCACCTCTGTGGACCCACACCACTGCCTTTTCTGCAAATTACCTAGAGTGTCTTTCAGAGCCCAAGTTCTAGGTGTGGCCCCTGGCTTGGCTGCACCTAGACCACCTCTCATCCTCTGGGTGCTACAGACCAGGGCAGGAGGGAGAGCGTCTGGCCCCCCATGGCTTCTGTAGTGGGGGTTGTTTTCTGCTGAGACGGACCCTGGAGGATGCTGCCTAGGTCGGAAGTCGGGTCAGACGGCGGGCTGGGGAGAAAGTAAAACAGAAAGGTGGGGGCCCATTAAAGCACTGGGGAGCGGGGTGCAAGCGTGACCGAATGTGCTGCACACCCTGTGAGAACGTGGGGGTGTTGCTTGTGTCTTTGGTGTCAGCTGTAGTACTTGCCCCTTTCTTTGGAGAATGTAGTAATATTTTTAAATACCTCTCTGAAGCTTATAGGAACTTTTAAAGCTGAACTGGGCAGTTCAAGGCATGTTGATTTGTTGGGTATTTTGGTGTAATTTTACAGCATTGCCCCCGGTAGATAGAAACATTAATCATTCTAGCACATTTCTCTTTTCGCTTGTTACAGATCTTAGCTTTTGCCAGCCTTGCCAGTCTTTATTCCTATTATTTGCTGATTATCCAAACCTTTTTCTTTTACTGGATAATTCTTGAGATCTTAAAGCAGTCCATCTTTTGTTTTCAGTGGTAAACAAAGGTATTTGGAAACCTCTTACTAAAACACTTCAGGTGGAAACAATTAGTAAGGTACACAGTAAGGGTCATTTGTGGGGATAAAATGTATAACATAGGGACTATAAGTTAATGATACTATGTTGTCGTGACTGGTGTTCAGTGTCATCCTCCATCCTAAAAGGTCCCTGGTTCAATTCCCAGTCAGGGCACAGGCCTGAATCCTCGGTCCTCCTGGTTGGGGTGTGTATGAAAGGCAATTCGTTGATGTTTTCTCTCACACATCAATGTTTCTCTCTCTTTCTCCCTCCCTTTTCCTCTCTAAGTAAATAAAATGTTTTTTAAAAAGGTACATGGCAGGTAAAACCGCTGCTAAGTCTCTGTGAAAAAGCTGTACTCGTGTTGATCAGGAAACAAGTTAGAAGGCCTAAGGAAGAGTTTCAGAAAATAGGAGCTTAAGTGACAGTCCAGACCAGAAGCCAGTCGTCAAGGCTGCCGAGGCCTCTGTGCTGCACGTGGTCCCCTACAGTGGCGTCCTGGTTTGCACGTCAGAGCGAGGCGTCCGCCACGTTCACATCTCAAGTCCTAGAAAGGAGGGAGCAGGAAGTCTCAGGAGAGACCCACACGGTGCAGAGGGAAGACTGTCTGCTCGCAGGCCTGCGGCGGGGCTCGAGCCTGCGGTGCATCACGGCGCGAAGGAGGCTGGGAGACAGGCCGCAGCTGGGGGCCAGGGGCCTGGCTGACGCTGAGGAGGCCTTGTTAGAAAGAAGGAGGAGAGAGCGTGCGCTGGGGTGGGGGGGCGGGACGTGACCACTGGTAAGTAAGTGTGCTTCTGAAAGGTTACTGGGAAGAGGAGTCTGACAAGCACTTATTTTGGTATTTAGTTGACTAATCGGAGTCCATGGGAAAATGCCCTGGCTTATAACCGACTTTAAACTGAAAGAAACACTCTCTGCCGTAGGTTGCGCACCTCTGCCCGCAGACCTTCCTGGAGCGCCCCCGCCGCCCCATGGCGTCCGCTGCTGCTGTGCCCGTGGGCTTTCACTACGAGACCAAGTTCGTGGTGCTCAGCTACTTGGGGCTCCTGTCTCGGGGGCCCCTGCACAGGCAGCGCCTCTCCTCAGCCCCAGGTACTGTCCTTGGCGGAGGCGGTTGTGTTGAGCAGTGGCGGTGGCTTCCTGTTGAGGGCACGTGCATCCCGGTAGTTCATACCTGTGGGTCCTGTGCTCAGTGGTACCAGTGCTCTCTTAAGGAATGACCGTGCTTCCCATCCCCTGATCCATTCCAAGAAGCAGCTACTTTTTGAATGCTTTTTAAGAGATTGATGTTTTGTTTTGTTTATATATGTATTTTTTTTTAGTTTCTTATTTTTAAATCCTCACGCAGGTACATTTTTTCATTGTTTTTAGAGAGAGAGGCAGGGAGAGAGGGTTTAGAGAGAGGAGAAGGAAGGAAGGAAGAGGGACAGAAACACTGATGTGACAGAGAGACATTATCAGTTGGTTGCCTTTTGTATGTGCCCTGACTGGGGACTGAACCTGCAACCCAGGCCTGTGCCCCAGCCATGACCCCCAGCCAGCTGAGCTGCGGGCCAGGGCAGGAGCTAGGTATTCCAAATGGTTGCCCTTGGGACAGGTCAGAACCCACTACATACATGTAAATAAACAGAAGTCCACCTGTCGTTAGGGATTGCATACTTAATAAGATGTGCATTAGAGTCACATAATGAATTTTCAATTTATAATACAATTTAATTTAGTCTCTTGACTTGCCTTTTTTCAAGGCTGTTAGATTTAAACAATGAAGTCTCGTATCTGATGGTTTTTTTAAGTTTTTAAAATTTATTTAAATTATTTCAGTTTTTAAAATTTACTTAAAATTTATTTATTTATTTTCAACTATGCTGGCATCCTGGTATAGTTCACAACAGAGCTGGCACAGACCAGGCCCAGAATGCCAACCAGCTGTGGCTGCTCTTCTCCCAGCAGAGGAACACTTGCCTGGGTACCAGTCAGCCCAGGCAGCTGTCTACCACTGGGGTATTTTTTTAATCCTCACCCGAGAATATGTTTGTTGATTTGAGAGAGAGGGAGAAACGTCAGTTGGTTGCCTCCCGCACGTGCTGTGACCAGGGATGGAACCCACAACCTTCTGGGGCACGGGATGATGCTCTAACCAGCCGAGCCATTTGGCCAGGGCATGTGTGTTGTATTCTTAAATGTTGACTCATATTTAAAGTACCCCAAGGTAGGTTACTATTCTAAACAAAATTACATCAAACTGACTTAAAAATATTGATTTGAGAGAGAGAAACATCAGTTTGTTGTACCATTTATTTATGCATTCATTGGTTGCTTCTTGCATGTGCCCTGACCAGGGTTTGAACCCGCAATCCTGGTGTATTGGGGTGATGCTCTAACCAACCAACCATCTGGCCAGGGCTTCCACATGACTTTTAGAACTCATGAAAGAAAATGCGATACGAAATACCTAATTTATTATGTTGCCACATTCACACAACTGTTTTACTTTCCATTGTCTTAGGGTCTTCATTGATGTTTACACGGTTTTTACGTAATTGTAGTCAATTATTTGTGATTTTTCTCACAGTTTTGAAACCTGTTTCCATGCTCATCTGCTTTATTGTATGTGTAGGTGTTTCCTTTTCTTCTTCTCTCACTCAGTGGCACTGCCCTACAGTTTGGGGTTGCAGTGGAAGCCTGGCCAGGTCACTGGCCCTGGCAGTAGGGCCACCATTTGAAAAGTTGATTAAAGTGGGCATCATACATAAAGAGTCACACGTAAGAAATTTCATTTAAAAATGTTAATGCATGTGCGTTTACTTAGCAATTTTGAAGTAAGGCCAAGGCTTTTTTTTGTTTTAAATATGGGTCTGTGGTTTATAGTTTCCAATTTATATTTAAATAAACTAGAGTGAGAACATAAAAACAGGTGTAAGATACGGTTGAAGAGTCATTCCAGATTTTTATGATTTTCCCCCATTCTTCTCTAGCTGTTTCTCTCACACCCACCTGAAGTAGTATTTTTTTTTAATATTTTATTTATTTATCTTTAGAGGGGAAGGGAAGGAGAGAGGAGGAAACATCAATGTATGGTTGCTTCTCATGCATCCCCTGCAGGGAACTGGCCCCTGCCGGAAACTGGCCTGCAACCCAGGCATGTGCCCTGACTGGGAATCGAACCGCGATTGTCTGGTTCGCAGGCCCATGCTCTATCCACTGAGCTACACCAGCCAGGGCCTGAAGTAGTATTTTTAAAGCAACTTCCTAAAACATTTAATTTAGGTTTTGTGGAAATATCAAGTGTCTTTGCATAGTCACATTTCAGTGATATCTGTGATTTTGAATAAATTAGAGAATTTCGATTTCAACTTTCATAAACAGGGCGGGAGGAAAACAACCGACCCTTGGGAAGCACACAGCCTCCATCCTGCTCATGAGTGTCCTCAGGTTTCGCAGTGAGGCTGTGGCAGGCCTCTCGGGACAACAGATCACAATAGTGGGGGGGACTTAGGGTGTTTCTACTGTACACTGAGTTTTAAAATATTTACTTTTGATTAATTAGTATCTAGAGTCAAACTACTGAACTGAAGAAGAATACTGCTTTCATGAGGGCCTTGCCATTTAAAATAAATGCATGGCCTGTAACTTGTCAAACCATGTAGGGTATCTTTTTAGGTTCTCACACAGTGTCCTAAAAACTAGTTGTCACTCTGGAAACTGGGTCCTGTTGCTCCGAGCCTCAGGAGTGCAGACTCTGCAGGCATCTGCCCAGGGACTCGGGTCCGGTGGAGCGGCTCTGCACAGATGGGGCAGGGTCTGAGGTTGGCCTGTATCTGCGCAGCACTTCAGTCGGGAGAGCGGTTCTGGTTATCAGTTTTAGGGGGCACGCGGATTTTATACTCTAGGCCCCTGGCACTCTGGGTGCCAAGGTAGACATCCGGACTGCAGGGGCAGAGCCAGACAGTTCCTGATGCCCACCCAGCAGACCCCAGGAGCGTTACCATGGTGACGCTGGTCTTCTGCGCACAAGCTCCATGGGGCGATGTGCGAAGCCCCTTCCCCAGGGGCCCACAGTCACCTTGTGGCCATTTCCCCCTGCGTATGCTGCAGAGATGGCTCAGTGTCAGGACAGTTTGGGTCTTGGGGGGTCACCCTGAGCAAGGATATGGGGGTGCTTGGGACCATAGCCCTCTGGACACAGTACAGCAGTGTGATGCAGGGTCTCCGGACAGTCTGGCTCACCCAGCACTGGGCTGGCCGGGCAGCCGCTCTGCAGCGCTGACCTCAGCCATGCCCTGGGGCCCAGATGCAGTCCAGGGACCCTACCGCAGCGGGGCCTGGGGGGCTTTCTCACACCCACTGGTGTTAGTAAGTAGTCCCCTCACCAGGAGGTATTGGCAGCTGCATGGGTCCCCCCTCTTGAGCCAGGACAGGTCCGAAACAAGGCTGTTCCCCGTGACAGCCCGCATCATGGCACTCAGACTGACTACTGACCTTCTATGGCTTGTGCCAGCGCCCTGGCTCGGGTGGCTACAGTGGAGGCATGTTTCTGAAATCAAAAATAAAAATAAAATGTGATTCAGAGTTCACTTCTGTGCCACACTGTTATAAATAGGACTTGCCACAGTGGTCATCGGTCATCCGTGTAGGTGGGTTCCGTCTCCAGCTCAGGAAGCAGGAAGTGGGAGACGAAGAGGCAAGAGGTGGTGGCCATGTGTGTGACTCAGGGTTTCTGTCACGTTAAATGTCTTTCATTTTTTCCTAAGTGAGTCATGTGCTGTATACAGACCTTTTTTATTTCACATTTAAAAAATTTATTTTTCAATTACAGTTTACATTCAGTATTACGTTGGCCTGGTTTTGGGTGCACAGCGCAGGGCTCGGACAATCACACTTCACAGAACGCCGCCCCGGTGTTCCCAGGGCCAGCCGTTCCCAGGGCCAGCCGGGCTCCCTGCACGGTTATCGCAGTGCTGTCGACTGTGGTCGCTCGGCCTGCAGACCTTTCCCCAGTTGTCAACTGCACCTTCACAGGACGAGTCAGACCTTCTGGACGGTGTGAGTTGGTGCTGAATAGAGTTGACCCTGTTAAGGATAACATATTCTGACTAGCACACGTCCTGCTGAGTTCCATATATATTTTTAAAGATTTTATTTATTTATCTTTAGAGGGGAAGAGAAGGAGAGATGTATCAATGTATGGTTGCCTCTCGTGAGTCCCCTGCTGGGAACTGGCCTGCAACCCAGGCATGTGCCCTGACTGGGAATCCAACCGCGATCGTGTGGTTCGCAGGACCAGGCTCAATCCACTGAGCTACACCAGGCAGGGCCTGAGTTACATATTTGATGTGAAATAACTTCTGTTATGCTCAACTTTCCATATATGATTAATACAGAGTGCCTTGATACTATAGTAATCAGATATTTGTTAATGGAAAAAATGCAATAGAAATTAACTTTTAAAAAACATTTCTCTCTAGGTTGGGAAGGAAACTTCATGTGTGGTCATTAGCAATGGGACTGTCAGATACATGTAGTTGTGACACTGGTATTATCTGTTCAACATTGTTCGAGTGGAACAGCAGAAATTCCACTTTCCCTTCCTCCTTCCAGCCACTGCTCTCTCTCTCTCTCTGAATCTGACACTCCGAGGCACCTCATTCAAGTTAGGCAATATTTGTCCTTTTGTGTCTCCTTCATTTTGCTTAGCATAATGTCTAAGATTCATCCATGTTGTGGCATTTATTAGAATTTCATTTCTTTTTAAGGCTGAAGAATATGAGGGGGTACCCCCCCCAAAATGGAATTTTCTTCTGGAGGGTGGGCCCCTTGTAGTATGGACTTCCCTCACTAGGTGAGAGTTCTAGGAACCCATCTGTGTCAGTGCACCAGCTGGCGTTGTTGTGAGAGGCCGTGTTTGGCTTCAGTGAATTTTTTTGAAGACTCTTGCAGTGCATTTGCCCATTTCATGATGGGTGATTTACGAGCGCACCTGCCCACACCACGCTGAGTGTTCAGCAGTTTCTGACCCAACAGCATGAGCCCCATGCCCCACCCTCCCTACTCCCCCCATCTCACCTGAGTGATTTTGTTTTGTTTCCATGGGTGAAAAATGTCCTCATGGGGACATTTTTGACAATGTAGATGTTTTGACAATGCAGATTATATGAAACAAACAAACAAACAAAAAACCAGCAGAAACACTAAAAGGCATCAAAATCAATGAGTTTAAAGACTGTTTTCAGACTTGGCTGGTGTGGCTCAACGTATTGAGTGCTGGCCCGTGAACCAAAGGGTGGCTCAACGTATTGAGTGCTGGTTCGATTCCTAGTCAGGGCACATGCCTGGGTTTGCGGATTGGGTCCCTGGTGAGGACCCTGTGAGGCAACCACACATTGATGTTTCTGTCTCTCTCTCCTTCCCTTCCCTTCTCTCTAAAAATGAATAAAGTCTTTGAAAAAAAATAAAGACTTTTTATCAGTGGAAAAAAGTCTCGATAGGTGTATTGCATCAAATGGAGAGTAGTTGAAGGAGACTGAAGTTTAAACATGTAAGAATAAATGCACAATTTTTTTAATAAACAAATTCCTTTTTTGGTGTCCTCCCTCGTATTTGTTGTATGCTTATGCCACATTTTGTTCTTCTGTTCACTTGTTAGTGGACACTGGGTTTATTTCTGCCTTTTGGCTGTTGTGCGTAATGCTGCTGTGCCTCCTGGTTTACAGCTCTTTGGGTTTCTGCTCTCAGTGCTCTGGAGGACACACCCACGGGAAGTTTTGCTGCATCACGTGGCCTTTCTGTGTTTAATCTTTGGAGGAACTGGTAGACTTTTCTGCATGGCAGCTGCACCATTTTGAATTCCTACCAGCAGTGCACGGGGGTTCCAGTTCTTCCACATCCCAGCAACAGTCGTGTTCTCTGTTCTACTCTAATAATCACCCTGATGGGGATGAAGTGGTAGCTTATTGTGGTAACTCGTGTCGTTCTCCTGCAGAATGATATTCCAGTGTATGGCTGTACCATAGTGTATTTATCCATTCACCTATTGCAGCAACTTTGGTTGCTTCCAAGTCTTGGCAGTTATGGATAAAGCCGTTAAAATGGTGTGCAGGTTTTGTGTACATGGAAGTTTTAAGCTCATTTCGGTAAATACCAAGGAGTATGATCACTGGAAGATATGGTAAGAGTGTGTTTAGTTTTGTAAGAAACTACCAAGATGCCCTGGCTGGTGTAGCTCAGTGGATTGAGCATGAGCTGTGAACCAAAGGGTCACCAGTTCGATTCCCAGTCAGGGCACATGCCTGGGTTGCGGGCCAGGTCCCCAGTGGGGCCACGTGAGAGGCAACCACACACAGTGATGTTTCTCTCCCTCTCTTCCTCCCTTTCTCTCTCTCTAAAAATAAATAAATAAAACCTTTAAAAATTAAAAAAAAAGGAAAGAATGCCAAGGTGTCTTCCACAGTGGCTGCCCCATTGTGCATTCCCGCCAGCAGTGTCCAAGGGTTCCGTTTCTCCACATCTTAGCCAAACTTGCTATTGTCCATATTTCTTGTTACCATTTTCCTTTTCCCAGTGGCTGTGCAGTAGTATTGCATTGTGGTTTTAGTTTGCATTTCCTTAAAGGCTAATGATGTTGAATATCTTTTCATGTGCTTATTGGCCATTTGTGTATCTTTGGAGAACTGTGTATTCACACCGTTTGTCCATTTTCAGTTTGGACCATTTGTCTCTCTGTGGTTGGGTTATAAGAACTCACGCTGCACACCAGACCCTGACCAGACACGTGACTTGTAGCTACTCCCCCGCTCTGCAGCCTGCCCTCTCTCTGCACGCGACGGCGCCCTCTGATCTGCAGGGGTGCTCGGTGTTCCCGTAGTTGGACCCATCGGTGTTTTCTCGGATTCTCATGCTGTGGGTCTCCCGTCTAGTGACTGCTGCCTAGTCCAGGGTCAGGTGCAGTTTTACCTCTGTTTCCTTCTCACCATTTTATACTTTTAGCTCTTACATTTATATCTTTGATCCATCTTGAGTTAATTTTTGTATATGGTGTGAGGGTGGGGGTCCAGATTAATTCTTTTGCGTGGGAATACCCCGTTGTCCCAGCACCATGTGTGGAAAAGGCCATTCCTCCCCCACTGAGTGGCCTCGGTGCACTTCTCAAAAGTCAGTTACCGTCCCCCTGGTCGGGTGATGCCAGTGGTTAGAGCATCAATAGACCCAGGTTGTGGGTTCCCCGGTCAGGGCATGTACTAGGGCAACTGGTGATGTATCAGTGAGTGGAACAGCCAGTCGATGTCTCTCTCTCTCCCTCTCTCTGAAATCAGTAATTTAAGAAGAATTAATTGACCTTAAACATGTGGATTTATTTCTGGCCTCTCAATTAGATTCTGTTGATCTGTATGTCGTTCTTGTGCTGTTACTACATTACCTTGATTTCTCCCGTAGCTTTGCAGTAAGCTTTAAAACTGTGAGACGTGAGTCCTCCAACTTCATTCCTTTAAAAACATGTTCTTCATCTCTTGTAGTTCTGTATAAATTTTATGGTTATCTGGTCCATTTCTGGTGAAGTACCATTGGACTTGTGATAGGGGTTGCATTGGCTCTGTAGGTCAGTGGGGGAGTACTGCCGTGTCAGACCCCCTTTGCAGACAGGTTTCGCACGGTGCCTCAGAATCCCTTCTCTGGAGATGGGCGTGTGTCTCTTCCTCAGCTGTACCGCCAGGAGCAGGAGGCATTGGACCCTGACCTCCTCGCAGCCAGACTCGGGTGCACAGCAGGTGTCCTTGGCGGTCTCCTCCTCTGATTCTGCCCTCCTAGAAGTCCCTCCCCATCCGCAGGGTCTGGGGCTGTGGGATGCTGGAGCCTGAAAACCCCACCTGGTTGGCAGCTTTGCAGTTTGGACTGTTTTTAAAGTCTGCTTTCTTGTGCACTAGTCCAGTATGGTATCATGTAGGCTATTTGCTCTTGCTATGGAATAATTCATTGAACCGTGATACCTGTATGTTCAGTCGGTTCTAAACCTGGGTTGTAACTAACGAGCTGGGTCGTCTGGAGCAGCACTGTCCAGAGGAAGGGCCTGAAAACATACCCAAAGGCCGTAGCGCTCCCCCCCTGACCTGGGCGACCAGAGGCTCCACGGGACGCCTTGGAATCTGGGTTTTTACTTGATTCTTCTGCCTCCCATTTGGAGAACCAGAGATTTAGAAAGTCTTTTCCTTTAGAAGGTCTAGTGCGTACAACTGACTAATCTAGATTCGTTAACTTGATACTTACTTTGAAAGCCCTGAGGACATTTCAGGGCTGGTGATTGCCGACCCCCGACTCTTTACCCGACACTGAGGTGGGTGGGAGTGAGGGTGCTCAGGTCTGTCTGTCTTTGAAAGAGTTTCCTCCAGGTTGATAGCGCAGGTTTAGGCTTCACTGGTGCTACTGCAGAGCTCTGAGCTTTCGAGTCTGGGAGGGGGGAGGGAGGGTGAGTGAATGCCAATCACAGAATCTGTGTCACTGGCTCACTAGATAAATGGCCTTTTGTGCCCTGACAGCAGCACACTCTGTCTGGTTGGGGTTTTCCCATGGCTCAGTATCAGCTGTGACAGTTTGCTGTTCTTTTAATCAGCTGCTTCCCTGTAATCTGGCAGGGGAGGCCTCTGGGGACCAAGGCATGGTTGTCCCTTACTTTGTGGCACGGTTGTGGTTTGGTGGCAGTATGAGTGGGTATTGGGTGTGTATGTGCTTTAGGTATATAGCTTTTCCAAAGAGGCCGATAGCAGATAAAACATTCATGTATTCCTCCTTTTTCACTGTACGTCAACAGCTGTAACCATGTATTTAGAATTCCATAACAAGTGTGCTCACCAGATTAGAAAATCTTTTTTTTTTTAAATATTTTATTTTCAAAGAGAGGGGAAGGGAAGGTGAGAAGGAGAGAAATATCAATGTGTGGTTGCCTCTCATGTGTCCCCTTCTGGGAACTGGCCTGCAACCCAGGCATGTACCCTGACCGGGAATTGAACTGTGATCCTTTGCTTCACAAGCCCGTGCTCAGTCCACTGAGCTACACCAGCCAGGGCAGAAAATCTTGCTTCTGTGTGACTAAAGGGAGCCCAGGCACACCCTTTAAATGTCCCAAGTTCCACGTTCTGCACATCGTGCGGAGCATGACCTGCGCAGCTGCGACCTCCCAGACCTGCCCACGTCTGTAGTGCACCCCCACGTCTGTAGTGCACCCCCACAGTTCAGACACGACTGCAGGTCTCACTGGCCTGGAGCCCTTTCGGGGGCCTTCCTCCCCTTATTCCTCATTCTCAGTGTTCTCCTCTCAACTCCGTCACCATGAGCAGATGCTCTGGTGACTGTCCCAGGGGTGGCTGGTCTGGACTCTTACTCTCTCATGTAGAATGACTTTTCATTTTTTTAATTTCTTTTAACTTTTGTCATTTGAGCTGGCTTCAAAATATACTGATAAGTTTGTTTTTTAATTCTGCTGAATTTATATAACTTGCCCATTATTGTCTTCTTTCTTAAGTGCCCTCTTTTCCCCAGCCAGGTTGTCACCTGCACATGGAGATACATTCATTGTAATCCTTGGACTCTTCATTGCAGAGACAGAAAAGTGGAGGTGCACTTAGTTCCAAGAGGCCATACGATATCCTTTTAAGAGCTTTATTGCATACGGCACGGAGAGAGAAATGTAATAGAAAGTATTGTCAATATCAAATACAGCGTTAAGTTTTAAAACTATCTCTTAATGTGATTCTGAATAAAAGCTAAGGATATACCACCAAAGTGTGATTAAAACAAATAGTTAACACTATCTGGAGACCTGTATTACAGGTATATAAAATCTAGAATGCAGAGCAATGGAGGGACTACCTGTCATATCAGGAAACTTATAAAAATTAAATCTAACCGCTCTGGCTGGTGTGGCTCAGTGGGTTGAGTGCTGGCCTGCTAACCAAAGGACTGAGGGTTCGATTCCCTATGCACATGTGTAGGTTGTGGGCCAGGCATGAGAGGCAACCAGACACTGATGTTTCTCTTCCTCTCTTTCTCCCTCCCTTCCCCTCTGTCTAAAATAAATAAATAAACTCTTAAAAGCAGGTGTTAAATTTGAAATGTTTTTGCAGAATTTGAAAGGCTAACCAAAAGATTTTCAGCATGGCTGTTATCCTACTTCCATTGTGGAGGCATGTTTGAAAGAATGTCGGTGTGTATAAAAAGGATTCTCTTAAAAACACTTCCATTCACTGTAGCTCGTGACAGTCAGTGATCAAAGTTCTAACATTCTTGAGCGTGGCAGAGATTATTTCAGCCTGGAAAAAGTTTGAAGTCAAGCCTCTTAGAGGCAGATCACACCGGGAAACACATAAAACCATGGGACACCTGGTACTCAGGGAGGTAGCCCCTCAGTGAAACTTCTTAGGTGAATATGTGGGGAATTGTACCCTTAATTTTTTTGTCTTCACCTAAGGACATGCTTATTGATATTAGAGAAAGGGGAAGGGAGGGAGGGAGAGGGAGAGAAACATTGATGTGCGAGAGAAGCATAAATTGGTTGCCAGTTTATGGAATGGAATCCACAAACCAGGCATTATACCCTGACTGAGAATTTAACCCACAGCATTTCAGTTTACAGGATGACACTCCAGCCCACTGAGCCAGGGCTGTAACCTTAAAATTTAAAATGAGACTTCCGGTCAAGATGGTGGTATAGGCAGACATGGCTCACCTCTTTGCACAATCACATCAAAATTACAACTAAAATACAGAATAGCCATCGCTCAGAACCGTCAGAAATGGAGTTGAATGGAAGTCTGACAACTACAGAATTAAAGAAACCACAACCACCCAGACTGGTGGGAGGGGTCAGAATTTGGATCGGGCTGGTTCCTCACTCCTGTGGTAGATAACAGATCGAGAGGGATATCTCGGGAGTGGGGTATCTCGGGAGTGGGGAGTCCCAGAGCTACACCAGGCCCCTCAGCCCAGGGTTCCAGTGACAGAAAGATGAGTCCCCATAACCTCTGGCTGCAAACCCAGCAGGGATGGAGTGGGAGGAAGGGACTTCTAGAGCCCCAAGCAGTTCCTCCCTGAGAACCTGCGCACAGACCCACCTACGCAGACTTACTCCCTCAGGACTCTGACAGCGGAGAGGCAGCTTGAGGGGCATTAGTATGTAGGGAAGACCTGAAGTGTCTGGCCTCAGGGTGAGCAGAAGCCATTGTCCATTTGCTAACACCCCCCCCCCNCCTCCCCCCCCCCCCCCCCCCGAGCGTGTGGTCTGGTGCCACATCTGAGACTCCATCCACCTGGCTAACACTGTTCAGCCTTGGAGATCCCCAGAGACTCCACCCTACCCAACTTAGGGCCCCACCCAAGGTGCTTTTCTATGTTAATGGCTGGTCTTCGCTCAGGCTTCACTGCTTCCTAAGTCTTCTCTAACAAGTAGCAGGTGACCTCAGTGGGCCCCAGGCCCAGCACTGGCAGCAGCATCCAGAGGAGATTCACAGCTCTGCTTTTCCTGGGAATGTCCAAGCCCAGCACAAGTAGAAGCCGTCTCAAATTCCTTTTACCCAGTGGACAGCTACAGATCATGTTGGCATGCCACCACCCTGCACAGCTGATCCTCCATGGAGGGCAGAGGTTAGTGGTCAGCGGTCACAGCCAATCCTTGCAGCTCACTGGCTTGGGTACATCCCTCCCATTGATCTGCCAACAGCAGTCAAGTCTCAACAAGAGGAGGGTGTACTCAGCCCACATGAAGGGTGTACCTTGAGTACCCAGCTTGGGTGATAGGGGAGGCTGTGCTATTTCACTGGTCCCAACAGGATACCTACTACATTAGGCCACATGACCAAGACACAGAGTCAGAGCTGCTCTACTTTATACATAGAAACAAACACAGGGAGGCTGCCAAAACGTGGAGACAAACATGGCCCAAATGAAAGAACAGATCAAAACTCCAGAAAAAGAGCAAAATGAAATGCAGATGAGCAATCTATCAGATGCAGAGTTCACATAGGAATGCTCAAGGAACTCAGTGAAGAACTCAGCAGCATTAAAAAAGACCCAGTCAAAATGAAGGATACACTAATTAGAATAAAGAATAATTTACAGGAACGCCCTGGCTGGTGTAGCTCAGTGGACTGAGCTCGGGCCTATGAACCAAAGGATCTCGGTTCGATTCCCAGTCAGGGCACATGCCTGGGTTGCAAGCCAGCTCCCAGCAGGGGACTCACAAGAAGCAACCATACATTGATATTTCTCTCCTTCTCTCCTTCCCTTCCCTTCTAAAGATAAATAAATAAATTTAAAAAAGAAGAATAATTACAGGGAAACAACAGTAGAGTGGATGAAGCTCAGAATCAAATAAATGATTTGGAACATAAGGAAGCAGAAAACAACTATGCAGAACAAAAGAGAAAAGAAGCCAAATAAATGAGGACAGTGTAAGAAGCCTCTGAGACAACTTTAAGCATGCCAACATTCCCATCATAGGGGTGCCAGAAGGAGAAGAGAAAGAGCAAGAAATTGGAAATCTCTCTGAGAAAATAATGAAAGAATATTTCCCTAATTTGGTGAAGGAAACAGGCATGGAAATCCAGGAAGCACAGAGAGTCCAAATTATGATGGTTGCAAAGAGGCCCACTTCAAAAAACATCATGATTAAAATGCCAAAGGTTAAAGACAGAGAATACTCAGAGCAGGAAGAGAAAGGAAGTTACTTGCCAGATAGTTGTCAGATGGTGTGGGGTGTGTGGGGAGATGGGTGAGAAGGTGAGGGGATTACGAGTGCAAACAGGCAGTCACAGAACAGCCACGGGGATATAAGTCCAGTGTAGGAAATGCAGCAGCCAGAGAACTTCCACGGATGACCCACGGACCTGAACAGTGGTGAGGGGGCTGCCTGAGGGAGTGGGGGTGCTGGGGGCAGGGGGCAGATGGGGGAAAATCAGGACAACTGTAACGGCATAATCAATAAAATGTAATTAAAAATACAGTAAAATGAGCTGGAGTGTATGACTCCAAAGCTTGTGTCCCACTGCACTGAGCTGTCTTCCAGGAAGCCCGAGAGAAAAAGATAATTGAATTGAAAGAAATACAATTGCTGTTAAATTCATTTTCCAGTCTGTGCTTGCCTTTTTTAAATAATGTCACAGCAGATTCTGAAAGTCACTTTGCCCAGTGTGTTGTAGGCATCAGTGCTGTTGCAGACCCATCCAAAACTACAAAGTTCTAAAAGGAAACCTTCTGTAACTAGTAAAACAGTACTTGAGATTTATTAAAAGTCTCTAAAACACAAACAATGTGTGACTCCACTTACACGAAGTGCTTAGGGTCGTCCGAGTCACAGAGACGGCAGACGAGCAGTGGCTGTGGGGGGCAGGGAGGGAGGGTGAGTGCTCAGTGGGTTAAAACTTGAGTTTTGCAGGATAGGAGAGCTCTGGAAGTGGGTAATGGTAGCACAGCATTAGGGATGTGTTTAATGCTGAATTACACACTAAAAATAGTACAGATGGCAAATTTTATGTGTATTTTAACCACAATAAAAAAATTGGGAAAATAAACCCCATCTGTCAAGGTAGACATTTGTTTTGAAGCTTATTTTATTTTAATAGGCCAAATATTCTCCTTGAAATTAACACTTCCAATTTGCCTAGCAATTTTTTTTTTGCCAGATACTTTAAGATTTTATTTATTTTTAGAGAGAGGGGAAGGGAGGGAGGAGGAGAAGGAGAGAAACATCAATGTGTGGTTGCCTCTCACACACTCCCACTGGGAACCTGGCCCACAACCCGGGGATGTGCCCTGACTGGGAATTAAACCAGTGACCCTTTGGTTTGCAGGCTGGCACTCTATCCAGGGAGCCACACCAGCCGGGGCAAGACTTTTATACCTATGAGAATTTATAAAGATTACCTTCTGCCTGGGATACCTTGTCTTCAGATTTTGCTTTATAGATTGTATATGTTTTTATGTAGTGTTTTGGTTTTTGTATTTTTATTTTCTGAAGGGTCATTTTTATTACTTTCATGTACAGAGAACTCAACAGTGTAACTTAGCCCAGCTTAGTGGCCTTTGCCTTTTCCAGCTTGGCTCTGCGAGCCACCAACTTTGGACCCAGGACATTGCTTTCCCAGTGGCGGCATATGTCATCCTCTCTGTCCTTGTAATTCGTCCAGATAGCTTCCATGAGCTTAGCCAGAGCTCGCTTGTCTTCCGAGTTAACCCGTGTGAAGACGACAGTGGTGCAGGTCTTCTGTGCACTGGACGCCCAGCCTGGCCGTCCCCTTGATGAAGCAGCAGGGAGCCCCCGTTTTCCGGCACAGGGCCTACTCTGTGGCATCACGTCATCTGCCATCCTGACTGGCCGGGCCTCTTGTTCTCCACCAGGGTGGTGAGAGTGTTAATCCCTGCTCGGAGGGCAGGTGGGGACAGTCCCTTGGCCAAGCAGCCTTTTTTTCTCAGCCTGGGCCAACAATCTCTGCTTCTCTTGCTTTGTCTCTGTTCTGTCTTCTGGGGCCAGCTCACTTAGCTGCGCGGCTATTTGTCAGGCCAAGGCCTGGGTGGGCGCTGCTTCTTGCTGCTGCATTCGAATGTAGACGGGTCATTTGACAAAACAGGGGAGGTCTCTTTGGGGTTGGATGTTCTGTCTGTGCCAGAATTCTTGGGCCTTTTCTCAACCGGGATTTACCATCATCTTGGCCTTCTGCTTCTTCACAACGCCAGGGGCTGGCACCACCTCCTTTTCCTGTTCCAGTTTCCGTGTGTGTGTAGGCAGCACAGGTGGGTGAGCTGTCCAGCTAAGCAAATGCCCATTAATTATGGCATTGAGGGGGGTCCTTTATGTTTACTTCAACTAGAAATAACTAAGGAATTTTTTATTTTCCACAAAAAATAGTCTTGGCTCGGAAGAAAAGTTTTTTATGTGGTCTAAAGGAAAATTATTTTTGTCAACTTTAAAGTTGAAAATTAACTGAATCTAAGAAACAAATATTTAACCTTTTGTTTTTCAAAGATATTTTAAAGACCCATAGATGCTATAATAATCAAGTTTCTTGGCTGAAAGTAATATGCTTATCTTTGTTTTTCTGGTTTTTTAAAACAATTTTATTTATTGACTTTTTAAAAAGATTTTATTTATTTATCTTTAGAGGGGAAGGGAAGGAGAGAGGGAGAGAAATATCAATGTATGGTTGCTTCTTGTGAGTCCTCTGCTGGGAACTGGCCTGCAACCTAGGCATGTGCCCTGACTGGGAATCGAACTGCGATCCTCTGGTTCACAGGCCCGTGCTCAATCCACTGAGCTACACCAGCCAGGGCTATTTATTGACTTTTTAGGGAGAGAGAACATTGATTTATTGTTCCCATTATTTGTGCATTCAATAGTTGATTCCTATATGTGCCCTGATCAGGGATTGAACCCACAACCTTGGTGTGTTGGGACGATGCTCTAACCAAGTCTGAGCCACCAGGCCAGGGCAATAAGCTTATCTTTGAATTCAGAATTTTTTTGCTTTCAAAAATGAAAATATATAAAAGTCTAATACCTCTCTTTATAAAACTTGTCAGTGGTAGAAAACAATGATGTGAACACCTGGGTGGAGAAGTGCTGAAAATGCATCTGTGAATCCGTTCTGAGTGGGAGGGGTAGGCAGTGTCATGTTTGCACTCAGTGTTTTAGAAGAAATGATGAAGTTCTCCAGATATCTGAGGCAGAAGTTAGTGAATTGTCAACTATTTGGTCTAATTTCCTCCTCCAGATTCTTCACCTTAGTTCTCCATTCTGTGCTGGAGACCTTGCCTCTTGCTGCATGAGAACATTCATGGTTTTCTTCAGTTGGACGATATGAATCTTTTGATGATAACAGGCTTTCTCTTGGGCTGAAGTTTCCACAAAGATAAGGGACCGTGAATGTCAGTATCATAAGACAGTGTCACCGATCTGGACAGCCTTTCAGGTTCCGTTTCTGTCCTGTCACAGATGGTTCTGAGGTCTTGCTTCCTGGCGGGCCCGTCCAGGCCCTGCTTTCCCCCGGGGCACTGGGGCGGGGCCCAGGCCTCCCCACTCCCTTTTCTAACCCTTTCCCAGCCCCGAACCTTGACAGTGCATTGTAGTTTTATATTTTTGATGTAACAGTTAAAATACTATCCATATTCTACTGACTTCTCCCTCCCTCTGTCAATAGTAACCTTTTTGTTGATTTCAGGAGTTCAGCAAGATGTAACTTCACAATCTCTGGATCCAGAAGTTTTATTAAAAGTTAAAACTGAAATTGAAGAAGAGCTAAAATCCCTGGACAAGGAAATTTCTGAAGGTCTCTTTATTTTTATTTTCCTAGTTAATGAGAAGATTGTTTGTTCTGGCTCACTGTTGATTTAATGTGATTTTTTCCAGTAGAGTGTTTCCAACATTACCCGACTTCATTGGTAGGGGACCACAAGGGGGAAACGAGTGTCCTCTCATCTTTCTCTCCCGGGGGCATGTTTCTAAGTGGTTCCCAAGTGCACCCAGCAGTGCAGATGCAGCCTGTTCAGGGGCTGAACGATGGCCTCGACTGTCCTGTTGAGATACGTGCCCCTCGCTGTGGTTTTGATACCATCACTAAGGGGCACTGTCGGTAAACTGTGTTCAGTTTTGCACGTATCTGTGCTATAGAAAGTCATAACAGTGATGTGAATGTAACNCTTCGTTGGTAGGGGACCACAAGGGGGAAACGAGTGTCCTCTCATCTTTCTCTCCCAGGGGCATGTTTCTAAGTGGTTCCCAAGTGCACCCAGCAGTGCAGATGCAGCCTGTTCAGGGGCTGAACGATGGCCTCGACTGTCCTGTTGAGATACGTGCCCCTCGCTGTGGTTTTGATACCATCACTAAGGGGCACTGTCGGTAAACTGTGTTCAGTTTTGCACGTATCTGTGCTATAGAAAGTCATAACAGTGATGTGAATGTAACTTTATAGCCATACATTTTGTACTTAACACTATGCCATTAACTTAAAATAGTTGTTTTACTGACTACATGAAATTCCGTGTATTGATTGACTGTTCCTCTCTTCCCTTATTATTGACAGGAGCATTTGGGTTGTTTCTTGTTTTACCTTCCAAAAATAAAGATGCATTGGACATCCTTTTTTTTTTAAGATTTTCTTTTCTTTTTTTTGGAGACAGGGAAGGGAGGGAGAGAAACATTGATGTGCTAGAGATACGTCTAGGTTGCCTCTCACACACCCTGACCCAGGCCTGTGCCCTGAATGGGAATCGAACCAGTAGTGAACCTTTGGTTCCTAGGTGGCACTCAATCCACTGAGCCACACCAGCCAGGACAGCTGCATTGGACATGTTACCCAATGATTTCTTTTATAGCTTTATTAATTTTTTTTAAAAAGAGTATTTATTTACTTTTAGAGAGAGGGAGAAAGAGGGGAGAGAAACGTTGCCATGCAAGAGAGACATCAATCAGTTGCCTCTTGAATGCCCCGCCCCGGGCACCTGGCCTGGAACCCAGGTGTGTGTCCTGAGCTGGAATCAAACCGGCGACCTTTTGGTTTGCAGGAAGATGCCCAACCTATTGAGCCACACCTGTAGCTTTGTTGAGATATATTTTATATACCATAAAATCTACCCATTCAAAGTGTACAGTCCAGTTGTACAAAGTGTGCAACCCACCACGACAATCTAAATTTAGAACGAGTGACATTCCAAAAAGAAGCACTGGACACATTAGTAGTCACGTCGCACATCTGCCGGCCCCACCCCAACCCCACTTGGTCTGCTGCTGTCTCTGCATCAGCCTGTCCTGGGCAGACACGCAAATGGAATCCTACACGCCGGTCTGTTACGAATGCCTTTGCTATAGCGTGGTTTTTTCAAGGGCCGTCCATGTGGTCGCATGTATCAGCGTTTCATTCCATTTTATGGCAGAGTAACATCCCACTGTGTGGGTGCACCACCTTGTGTTTGTCCATTCATCCGGTAGTGGACATTTAGCTTGCTTCCACGTTCTGGCTGTTCCGTATGATGCTGCTCTGGACATTCCTGTACAGGTTTTGTGTGGATAGATATTGTCCAGTAGTTAACAAGAACAGTTAAAAATCAGTTCCCTATTAGTGGAGAAGAATATGAATAGAAACAAGTAATCTGGAAACCTAATTTGAATCGTTCGTAACTGATTAAAGTTGAAAATCTATTTGAATCCTTTGTCCACTTCTGGTAGCAGCACCTACAGTACAGCAGGCAAAAGGCCAAGAGAAGGGGCAGAGCAGCAGAGGCTGCATTGCACTCACCTCCCGGAGCCCCGGTATCAGCGGAGACCAGTCGCTGCATCAGCCTAGTGAGGCTTGGTCAGACAGCGGGCTGCTTGTGCAGCCGCAGCCCTTAGCATCTGTCTTGGAGGAAGCACTTCACAAAGAGCACTGTACTCCACTTGAGTGGAGTCGATAGCCTTCCAGGAGCAGCCTTAGACCAGTGCAGTAAATACTTGATGTAAGGAGACTATTGATAATTCTTGGGAGTGGGTACAGCTGCTTCCTTTCCTGGGATTTCATGCCCTGAGCCCGCGTGTCCACCGGAACCCAGCGATCCCGCCTGTCTGCCAGCTGGGAGCGAAGGGCGCAGCCATGGGGCACAGGACACGGGCAGGAAGCAGAGGAGAGGCTGGCTGTGTGAGCCGAGGAGGACAGGCTGGGACGCTGCTTCCACGTGTGGCTTCTGTCCTTGTGTCCTTCCATGTATCCTCCATGGTAGTGGAGCTACAAAGTGTGTGTTGAAAAGAAACTGCTGCCCTAGCTGCTGTAGCTTAGTGGACTGAGCGCTGGGCTGATAACCAGAAGGTCACTGGTTTGATTCCCAGTCAGGGCACAGGCCTGGGTTGTGGGTCGGGTCCCCAATGGGGGATGTGTGAGAGGCAACTGATTAATGTTTCTTTCCCTCTCTTTCTCCCTCCTTTCCCTGCTTTTTAAAAATAGATAAAATCTTTAAAAAGTGAATGAACTAATCAACTCATTTCTCTATGGTGGAATAAACTGATTTGAGTGGTTTAAGAAGTTCCACCTTTACCAAGGTAAAAACAAAACCTTAAAAACAAAATAATACGAGATGGATGATAAATCTCAGTGATCAGTTTTTCAAAGTTTTCCACTTTGCCCTGGCTGGCGTGGCCCAGTGGATTGAGTGCTGGCCTGTGACCCTTTGGGTCGCAGGTTTGATTCCTAGTCTAGGGCACATGCCTGGGTTGTAGGCCAGGTCCCCAGTAGGGGGCGCATGAGAGGGAACCACACATGGATGCTTCTCTCTTCTACCTTTCTTCCCCTCTCTAAAATAAATAAATAAGAGTCTTTAAAATTTTTTTTCATTGATTGATTTTAGAGAGAGAAAGTGGGGAGATAGGGATTTGTTGTTCCACTTATTTATGCTCTCATTGGTTGATTTCCTGTATGTGCCCTGACTGGGGACCAAACCCACAAACTTGGTCTATGGGGACAGTGCTGTAATCCACTGAGGTACCCGCCAAGGCTCATTTATCATTCTTACATGACATTGGTTTGTAGTAATTTATTACATGGTTTGTTTCTGTTTCTTTTCTTAATACTAAGATTTTCTATAAAAATCTTTCCTTTAAAAAAATCTCCAAATTTAGGACCCATCCAGTTTTGTGTTCCGGGAAAGATTAATATCCCGTAGTGATCATCTGACCCTCAGTAGCAGGTGTCCCATCCCCTGAGCTTCGGCCACACAACTTTCGATGCTGTGTACTCAGTTCGCCTCCTCTTGCCCTGTCTTCAGCCTTCCCCAGCACAGGCTTCGACCGGCACACTTCTCCAGTGTTCAGCCCCGCTAACCCGGAGAGCTCCGTGGAAGACTGCCTGGCTCACCTTGGAGAGAGAGTGTCCCGGGAGCTGCAGGAGCCTCTGCAGAAGGCGCTGCAGGCGCTGCTCAGCCAGTGAGTGACCCCGCTGCGCCGGCCAAGTGGCCTCTGCTCTGCGTGCGCAGCACTGCCTGGTCAAGACTGCGCTTTATGTGAACGGTGTCACTTCTGTGTCACACACTTTGCTTTGCTTTTCCTTTTGCTTTCCAAGCATCTCTGTGATTTGAGTGACAGCTTTTGCATCTGAGAAGTGATTTAACCCTTCCCCTCGGCATTCGAGTTGTGTTTCCTGTTGAGCTGCTTCAGCAGGTGCCGTCCCTGAGCTGTAAACACAGCTGCTCACTTGTCCTGACCACGCTCTGCCGTTTTCGCCACAGCGGCCAGTACTGAGATGAGGGCTGGGCTGTTAGGCCTTGTAACGGGGATTCACATTCTGTCTGTGTCTCCGGTGTCCCAGCGTTGCTGAGCTTCGGGGCTGCGGCCTTGCCCGTGGAAGTCCTGCCATGTTCTTAAAGTGGGAACTTCTGCCCTAGCTATGATTCTGACTGTCAGAGCTAAAAGCAGGAAGCCCAGAGAGAAAGTATATTAAGCTGGAGCCAAATCATTTACTGTAGATCTTAAAAATTCATTTCCCCGAATTCTTGGCTGAGAATCACTGTTGAATTGGTAGGAGTGAGAAAAAAAACATTTATTTTAATGAAGACTGACAACTCTCCAAAACAGGATGATAACTGTTCTTTCTCTAAAAGGGCCAAAATTCAGTAGCTAAATTACTGTGTAGTGAGGTCATTTCTTACTTTCACATAGACGTTATATGTTGCCGTTTGTTAGAAGGAAGCACCGTGGGCTGACGGAAAATCGGGTTTGTTTCTGCATGCTCAGCGGCACGAGCACATGTGAGACCCAGGCTGCACCTTGGAGGCGATGCAGTGGGGCCTCATTTGGGTTTGCTCACCCTCACACACGGGGGGTGGAAGCATAAATGTGGGAAGGAGGTCACAATAAGGGTGTGGGGAAATAAAGCCTAACTGGAAGTTTGCAGGTGTGGCAATTCTGGTAGAGGATGCTTGGAGCCCCGTGGCCCCGTAGAGGGGAGGACAGGTGAGTCGGGCAGTGGCCAGGGTCGCCCCACTGCTCTTAAACCAGAGCAGCTGCACTTCCACGGACACTGTCTGGGGCTGTGTCACGAACTGAAGACAGTCTGCCCCCACAAACCAACATTCTAAAACTACTGGGACTGGGGGTCAGTTAACAGATGTATAAGACAAAAAAATCTGTTTCCAATTTTGATGCAAACTCTTGATTTATCCATCTGTTAATTTTAAATTTACTAGGATATTATAAGCTCTCTGAAGAATAATATTACATAGTATTTTTTAAAAGCATTATTTTTGAAGTCCTTTTCATAATGTAAAAGAAAAACGGGTATCTTCCCACTGCTGAGTAAGTGGTCATTTTAAAAATCTTGTCTTTGCCCTGGCTGGTGTGGCCCAGTGGATTGCGTGCCGGCCTGTGAACCAAAGGATCACAGGTTAAATTCCCAGTCAGAGCACATGCCTGGCTTGTAGGGAGGGGGAGTACCCAAGCAGGGGGCACACAAGAGGCAGCCACACATTGGTATTTCTCTCCTCTTTCTGTCTCCCTTCCTCTCTCTCTAAAAATAAGTAAATAAAGTCTTTTTTAAAATCTTGTCTTTGATGAATATTTCTTTTGCTTTTTTCCCCTCTAAACCCTAAATACAGATACTGTTATTTTTGAAATTGGTACCTCTGGCTGTACATCAATGTTAGGCCCCTGAATAAATTTTCTTTAGAAATCTTTTTTTTTTCTTAGCATTGCATTTATTTTCAGTATTTTCTTCTACTCAAAGATAAATGTTTTTAGTGTTAAGATGTTTTATTTACAGAATCTAAAGGATATCAAATGGCAAATAGTAAAGCTGAGGCCTTTTATTTTTGAAGGGCTGTCGAGCCCCTTAGCAGTCAAGAAGTGCTCTGTTGGGTTTTAGCCAGTTTTGAAGAAGGTAATTGTGATGATCAGAAATATACTTTTGGAAGTCATTGCTGACTAATACCTTGGAAACAACTCCCTGGTGATGAACCAGAATTATTACCTGAGTTCTTGGCAATATTTTATGGGGTGGAAAATGACCACCACCTCCTTCAGTGTGTTCATGGGGATTTAATCCCTACCTCTTCCTGTAGAGGGAGCCTGTTCAAAATGTTCCCCCTACCTCCCACCCCCTTTTTCAAAATGTATTTTTTTGGTGGGGGGAGGAGAGGGATAGGAAGGGAGAAAGAAAGGGAGAGAAACACTGGTTGGTTCCCTTGCACACACCCTGACCAGGGACGACATGTAGCCCCAGCATGTGCCCTGACTGGGAATTGAATCTGCAGCCCTTCAGTTTGCAGGACGATGCTCCGACCGAGTCACAACAGGCAGGGCTCCGCTTTTCTTTGCTGTGTTTCAAACAGCTCATCAGATAGGTGTGGGTTTTCAGCTGCTCACTTTTCTGTGTATTAGATTTCTTTTGAGTGTTTTAATCTGCTGGATTGTTGATATGCATATACATCTGTACATAAAGTGTTTCAAATCATTCCAGTCTGAAGGAGGCCAAAGGACTTGAGCTTGGTAGACAAACTCCCAAACTCCCAAACTCCCGGGGAAGCCCACTGGGACGCGCAGCCGCCTCCAGCAGTTCAGGAAAGGACGGGAAGGGACAGAGATGTGCAAGTAAAGCTGCAGGGGGAATCTAGGTAGGGGGGGCTGTGCAGTATCTGCTTAAGTTCAGGCGCCGCAAATGCGTAATATTTAGACCAAGGCTTCTAAAAAGTATTGCGCTTACTTTGGTGGGAATATGCTATCAGCAAGGTATCACATGATTAAACAGGTCATCCCTGGTACCTCAGTATTGCTGTAGAATTGATTTTATTTTGACTTGTATAAAAGAATATCTGTGTCATCAAAACATTTTTAATACCAGATTTCCTTTTTAAAAATTATTACTTTTAAAGATTTTATTTATTTTGGGGGAGAGGGGAAGGGAGGGGGAGAAACTTTAATATGTGGTTGCCTCTCCAGTGGCCTCACCGAGGACCTGGCCTGTAACCCAGGCATGTGCCCTGACTGGGGATTGAACCAGTGACCTGTTGGTTCGCAGGCTGGCACTCAATCCACGGAGCCACACCAGCCAGGACTGGATGGATCTTAAAATTAGACTCCTCTCCTTTTTATATATATGTTTGTTTGTTTTTTTAAATTTTTTTTTAGATTTTATTTATTTATCTATAGAGGGGAAGGGAAGGAGAGAAGGAGAGAAGTATGAATGTATGGTTGCCTCTCTTGTGTCCCCTGCTGGGAACTGGCCTACAACCCAGGCATGTGCCCTGACTGGGACTCGAACCGCGATCATCTGGTTCGCAGGCCCGCGCTCAATCCACTGAGCTACACCAGCCAGGACTATGTTAATAATTATATGTTAATAATTTGTCCACAAAAAGGGGGAGTAAATTTTATTAAATCTATTACCCAAGCTTTTGACACCTCGTATGTTACTTTGTTACCAAGTATTGTCATCGTTAATTTGCACAAGAAGCCACGACTTGGAATACAGTACTTGAGGCCCTCAGTGAATCACTGAGTGATGCTGCTATCACTCTGCCCTGAGCTCTGGGGTCAGAGAGGCTTGTCCCTCTGCCCTGCAGGGTTTTCGGTCATGAGACTCCAAGTTAAAAATAGAGTTCAGCTTGTCAGTCATGTTTATTCCAACTTGTTATATCCTCAGTTTTAAAAGTCTTCCAGTGCCATGTCTTTTTAATTTTTTTTAGTTTTTTCCCTCTAAAATTAATATTATGCTTTTAATATTATTAAGGTTATTTTATTATTTGATCCCATATTAACAATCCAAGTGTTTGTGTTTATCTACAACATAGAAGTCCGGTTGGATAAGTGTGAAGCAGTTAGAAAACATTACTATTCACTGTTACTTGTTATGTGAACTGCTTCCCAAACTGGTAGGTGCAAGTCAGCCTCTAGGGGACACTCGGAGAAAAGTGCACGCCCTGTGGTAACAACCCCATCACCTACCGAGCAGAAGGTTGAATAATCTTTGTTACTTTTGCAAAAAGTTCGCACAGCATCAGTATGGTGACTGTATATTTATTCATCTGGAAATGTTGGATTTTCCTGCTTAGTGACACAGACTGTTAAAAACAATTCCCGCAGGCCAGTGACGTACCAGGCTTACCGGGAGTGCACGCTGCAGACCACCGTCCATGCCAGCGGATGGGACAAGGTATCGACCACATTACCTTTTCTTTCACAAGACTTCACAGTGTTAATGGTGAGGTACAGAGGGATTGCAACAGCAAATGAGAGAACAGTTAGAGCTCTTTATTTTATGCGTAAATCCGACTGTGAAGTGGGTATTTCTGATTAAAGCGGTTTTTGGATTAACGCTACAGAGTCCTGCTGGGCCCCAGACTGCGTGTCCTGTCGTTCGCCGCCGTGCGTTTGCACCTGCCGCTAGCTTCCATCACAACTTCATCCCTGTGGCAGAGAAGGGTGTTGCTCCAGACTTGGGTCTGTGAGCACGTGAGTGAGGCTGGTGGGGAAAGAACAAGGGCTTCCTGTCGGGAGGCAGCGTGTCCGGCTGCTCCCAGGCCTGGTCACATGTTGAGCAGGGACCATTTGGCGTCCAACTTGTGGTTTGAAGGGGGGAGACCAAGAGGTGCGCTCGCTTGGCCACGGTGCCGACGCCGCCTCCCATTCATTTTTTAGACTGAGATGTAATTTACGTGCCATTCGATTTACCCACCTACAGTGGTCCTAGTGAATTCGCAGAGGTGTGCCACCGTCCTCACTGTCTAATTCCAAAACGTTTTCTTCCCCAAGAGACACTCTAGTCCTGCCCCACCCAGCCCCTCACCCCGTTCATCCGCCCTGAGTTTGCCTTCTGGATGTCGCAGGGAAGTTGGGTCTCATTGTTGGTGACTTCAGCTTCTTGTCACAAGTAGACTTCCTCTTTCTGTTTTCTCTTGCTCTGACACACACGCTACCTGTTCCCTGGGGCTTGGCAGGCTGTGTCACTGAGGTACCATTTTGCAGGTGCCTGCCCGCGGAACAGGCGGTGGATCCAGAGGCCTGGGGTGTGGTCAGGCGCCATCTTTGGCCATGCCACTCCCTTGCTGTTCTGTTTCCTCTTGCACTTCACTCTGGATGGCGACACACAGTGCCTGGTTCTGTCTTCAGCTTTAGTTTGAAGCAGATAGACCAGAGACTTCCAACCTCACTGATGGATTCAGTGCAGAGAGAATTTGTGGCGTGCCCTAGAGTTGTTGAGACATAGATTGGTTAAATCATAGACGGATAGATCAAAAGATCGTCCCAGATCCCTCTTTACTGGAGGGACCTTGGAGCTGTCTGGTAGACTTTCTTTCTCCCTGGGCGGCTCACACGGTCGTTAGTAAGGGGGATGTCGTCAGCAGAATCTAACCTGTTGTTGGAAGGATGGTTTGTGTAGAGACAATGGAGGTAGTTCTGTTTCAAGGTCAAAGATACCTTAGAATTCTGTTGCAAAAGTAATTGAAGAAGAAAGTATTTCTATGTGTTGTGCGGATGATTGCTCTTCAGTACGGAAAAGACAGAAAGAAATTCAAAGGGTAAGATCATTTGGTGGCTTTTAAGTCTTAGAGATACAAACAGTCGGGCCCTGTCGGTGTGGACGCTTGGGTATCCAGCTTTGTTCCAACATGTTTTCAGTCCTGTGGGAGGGGAGCCCAGAAACACGCCAGGTGTGCACATGGTATGAAATCCTTGTGCACAGTCAGCTTCCCAGTGGGTGGGGCTCAGTCATGGGAACTCATGGAACTTTGTGTCTGGTCACCAAGGTGAGAGGACGGGGGGGCCTCAGTGACACAGTGCCCATCCGCGCTGTGCTGAAGAGTGGCCTAGAAGTCATGACATAGGTCCCTGGAAAGCAGCATGTCAGCCAGGGAAAGCAACATAGCACACACTGCCAGGAGTCTCATGAGGCCTGTCACCTGCACTGAGGGACCCAGCAAAGGACACATACGTGGTCAGCACCGCGTAGGGATTGCCCTGTGCAGATTCAGCCCCAAAGTGCAGAGACCGAGAGGGAGTGTCACTGGGGACCGCAGCTGAGACCGTGGTGAGCGCGGGTTGCAGCTTTATCTCCACGGAGCTGTGGAGCCACCCTAGGGCATCAGCGTTGTGACGTGGGAGAGGTGGATTCGAAACAAGTGGTGTAAGTACTGTTTCCCATCGCAGGTGTGAGATGTTCGCCGCTTATTTCCCGAAGAGGTAACAGCTTGGACATGAATGATTCTTAAGTGTTGCATGTTAGTGGATTATTACGGAAAACTTGACTCTTTTGAGGTGCAGCACATCCCAGGCCTCTGAAGTGAGAAGATGGTGTGAGTCCACTAGGCTGATTCGCAAGCCATCGCTAATTGCTCGTGCTGAGACAAAAGACGGGCTAGAGGAACAAGCTTTGTTTTTTTAGTAGGATGTGGTTTTTAACCCCGGGAAAAGCCTAATGCATTCTTTATAGTCCTGTGCCCTCCATTAGTATTAAGAAGAGGTTTTTAATGTATTTTGGGGTGGAGCTGTTGTAGAACGGCGATTCCCTCAGGGCTGCTTCTACTTAAAAGCCAAAGAATATTAGTATGAACTCATTGGCTTTCTGTTTGTCGTCTTCTGCAGAAATATTTTGTAATTTCTCACTTTATACTTTGGCAATTAAGTGGAATTAATGGGTTAATTTCCTTTCACATTTCTTTTTCAGTCAATTGGGTATTTCTTGGTGTTTTAGAAAAAAGATTGCATGCCGATCGATAACTGAAAATACTTAGTTTTTTTTTTCCAGTATGCGATTTTTGGGGGGAAGGCAAGAGACTCTGGTTAGTTTCAGTCATAAATTTTAATGATTTTCAAATACTGAGCCACAAGGTTGTTAGGAATAATAATGTTTTCTCTGGATTTTGACGACTTTTATAAGGTAGTTCATCATTTTAAAAGTTCTTATTTTCAAATATGCAGGGGCTGGCAAAAGTAGGTTTACATTTTATATTAAAAATAATACAAAAATTAATAAAATAGTCCAGGCTGGTGTGGCTCAGTGGATTGGGTATAGGCTGCGAACCAAAGGGTCGCCAGTTTGATTCCCAATCAGGGCACAGGCCTGGGTTGCAGGCCAGGTCCCCACTGGGGCCATGTGGGAGGTACCCACACATTGATGTTTCTCTTCCTCTTTCCCCCCCTTCTTTCTTCTCTATCTAAAAGTAAATAAATAAAATCTTTTAAAAAAGAAAACTTTTTAAAAATGAAATAATACAAGAGTAAAACTGTTTTGCATACTCACAACTGTAAAGTTACTTTTTCCTACCCCAGAATAGGAAAAGCACATGGCATAAAGTGCAAAAAGTACAGAGAGGTGAACACTGAAAACTGATTTCTGCCAGTGACCTAGTTCTGTGCTCAGGTCACCACTAGGACTGGTTTCTTGTGTACTTGCCCAGAGGTACTGTCGGATTATATAAACACGTATACTTGTGTATTTTTTTACACAAAAGATAACACTATCATACACACTCTCCAGGATCTGGCTTTTTTCACTGAAAGTAAATGTTGGTGATTGGGTGTTGACAGTCGAGCAGCCAGAGCCTGTGGGGCTGGTCCCAGGCGTCTGTGAGCCTCTAGGCCACACCCACCAGCCCTGTAGGTTTTGTAGTGTGGTTATTTCTGACACCCTCAGGGAGCGAATGTCAGCCTTTTTCATCTCACGGCACACACATAAACAAACTCTTAAATTCTGCAACACACCAAAAGATGTATTTTTTTGCTCATCTCACAAAAAATCGTTATAATTTTCACTCATTCCCAGCAGACAGCTGTTGCTGTGTTCGCCGCTGTCATTTTCTTATTTGACAGTCTGGGGGAAACGAGGTCCGTGCCCCGACTCAGTTGTTAGGTATTTCCTGTTTTAAAAATTCTTGTGGCATGCTGGTTGGAAATCGCTGCCCTGAGGTATAAAACCTGTGTATATTATACACAAAAATCCTAGCAGGGGTCACGGTTTTACTTCCCGTGTTGTAAGAAAAGTGAGACGCCGTGACGATGCATCCGAGCACAGTCTCAGTAGAAGGAGCTGCGGGAACTGCCATTTGTGTCTCACTCTCTCGTCTTCTCATCGAAGGTTTTGGTGCCTCTGGTTCTGCTGCAACAAATGCTGTCGGAGCTGACGAGGCGCGGCCAGGAGCCCCTCGGTGCGCTGCTGCAGTTCGGGGTGACGTACCTGGAGGACCACGCGGCAGACTTCATCGTCCAGCAGGGAGGCTGGGTACGCGCTGTGGCTTCAAACATCTGTTCTTTAAGAAAAATAAGTGTAGATTTAGTATCGTGAGTATCGTCATTCTGTTAGGCACATCCTTGCCCGTAGGTACCAGGGTTGCTCTGGGTCTGTGCTTCAGAGTGGAGTTTCCAGGGCCAGGCACACGGGTGTGCCCTGGTTTAAAAGACGGGCAGAGTGCGCTCCACTTACCTTTGTTGGTGTAAGACTTTTTGTTACTCTACATCTTTCCTGACATTTCATATTGTCAGACTTAATTTTTAGAGTCATTTTTAAAAATAAGATTACTTTGGAGTAATTTTAGATTTATAAAAAAGTTATAAAGTGTTTCGCTATGCAGTCCACACAGTTTCCCCTGGTTGAACATTGTATGTAACTAGGGCACCTTTGTCACAATGACTGAATTTCCATGTCGATTTTATACTCCGTAAATTTCTTGAGGTCTCGTATTAATTCTGATTATTTCTAGGTTCCCCTGGGTTTTCTACAGAGAAAACCCCACACCATCTGTGCATAGTGGTAGTTTTTCCTTGGACAAACTGCCTTTTAAAACACGGCACTACTCAGGATCTGTGGCGTGACAGGAGCAGCTGCGGAGGCCCCGCGTCTTCCTCCTGACGCTGAAATGAGTGCGTGCGGTGCCTTCCCCACTGAGCGGTGCCAGCCTCGGGGGTGGGGCTGGCCTGTCGGTCCTCCTGTTCGGTGTCAGTGTAAGGGGGTGCCGGTTTCATGAAAGAAGCTGGAGTTGGGAAGAACTTTTCTCTGCTCGGGAGCAGTTGATGGGAGACTGAAATTATGTGTCTTGTTCCCCATAATGTGCCCGTAAAACCACCTGGTGTTTTCTCCAAGGGAAGGTTTCTGGTTTTTCTTGTCAGTTTTCGATATTTCTAGGATCCTAGAAAGTCTTTAGTTGTGTTGGCATAGAGCTGCTTATAATACCCTTCTTTATTTCAGAGGGAAGGTACAGTGGGCTTTTATGTCTGCATTCTCTTACACCACTTCCTTTTGAAAAATCACTTTATTTTGGAGAATTTCAAACATCTATGAAAAAGACGGTATAGTGTGAGGAGCCCCTGTCACTGAGGCCCAGCAGTCATTGACTCATTGCCAGTTATGCTTTATCAACACTCTACCTGCTTCCACGCTTTTTACTTTTTATTCTCACCCGAGGATATGTTTGTTGATTTTAGAGAGCCGGGGGGGGGTGGTGCGTGGGGGGGCACCAATGTGAGAGAAATGGCCATTGGTTGCCTCCCGTAGGTGCTGGTCTGTGTATTGAACCCACGGTCATATGGGATGACGCTCCCACCAGCTGAACTACATGGCCAGGGTACTTCCACTGTTAATCTTATTTTGAAGTAAAATGCAGACATCGTATAATTTTATCTATTAAAATTTCAGTACAGATCCTGGCTGGTGTGGCTCAGTGGATTGAGCACTGGCCTGCAAACCAAAGGGTTACCGGTTGGATTCCCAGTCAGGGCACAGGCCTGGGTTGCAGGCCAGTTTTCAGCAGGGGGGGACGTGAGAGACAGTCACTCAGATGTTTCTCTCAGTCTCTTTTTCTCTCTTCCTTCCCCTCTCTAAAAATAAATTAAAATCTTAAAAAAAACCTAAAAGAAAAAAGAAAGTAAATAAAATTTTAAAAGTTGCAGTACGGGTTTCTAAAAAATAAAGGCTCTCTAAACAATCCCATTACTATATCAAAAAATAAAAAATATTTTTTTTCGAATCAAATGTCTTGTTAGTATTCAAATTTCCAAATGTCTCAAAACATCCTCTTTTTTTAATCTCTGCGACATAAAGAGCTGTATTTCCCTTTGTATTTCTACTGCTCTTAATTCTTTTTTGTTTTTATTTAAAATAATTTTATATTGGCCAGGATATATTTTTTCCTCATGTTTTGTTTTTGTTTTTTTAATAACTATAAATTCAAGCTTAGGGAAGTTACCCTTTCTCTAAAAAATCAAAACAACCAAGCCATTTATATCATTTACTAACCTCGTTTTAAAAGTGATGGTAGTCGTCATGCAAGAGTAAGGTTTTTACTGGGTGGGGCAAACGTAGGTTTGTAGTAGTTGCATAGAAAATAATACAATAATTATAAATAGTAATACAAGAGTAACTGTTTCGCACACCCACAACTATAACCCTGCTTTTGCCCCACGCTGTGCTGTGAGTGCTGCCAGTCAAGTCCTGTGTCGGTACAAGACAACAGCACTGTTGACAAAATTAGTTTGTTGGTGACCTCTGTGGAAAAGAGCCCTTGAGAATTTCTAAACTGGAGTAACCTGTGTGAGGAAATTCTGAAGTATTTTACAAGCCAAAAAGGGAACAGGGTTAGTAAAATGCCTGCACAATGTGACTGAAGTACTGGGGTGGGGAGAGTTGCTAGGACTGGGACAGTAGAGGCTGCGTGGCAGGGCGGGTCCCACTCTCGAGTCTCTGCTTCAGAGGAGCTGGCCCACAGTGCCCCCCTTTCCAGGCCCCTGCTTTCCCGGGCGGCTGGGGTGTGTGCAGGCCCAGCCCGGAAGAGACCTGGAGTGAGCGCCTTAAGAGATGCTGCAGAGAAAACACCCCCTTTCGTTATCGCCCCACACAGCCTCATCCTTTCTTAAGTTGTGATTTGTATTTATTTATGGACATTATTTTTGCCAGTCATTGCAGATGGCCAGGCTGGTGGTTTGTGTGGATCGTGCCACAAGCCAGTGACAGTGACAGTGGCAGTGACGGAGCGGCTTCCAGCCAATTCCATCCGGTGAACCCCCCCAGCAGGCACTGTCAGAGGCAGAGGGCGGGTGACTGGTTGTCTGGGGCGGAAGGGGAGACCAGTGCTCAGTGACTGCTAAAGGTTTCTTGTTTTGGAATGACGGCAGTGTTCAAGAATTCCACACTGGTGAAATGCCATTGCACAGCGTTGTGAATATACTAAAAACCACAGAATTGTACATCTGAAAATGGCGAATGTTAGGTTATGTGAATGTTACGAGGGTAGATGTCAATGGTAAAAAAAGACCCATGTTTGGATGGTGTGTTCCTGCGCCTGCCGTTTGCTTGAGAGACTCATGCAGGAGAAATTCGGGAGCTTGGTCCCCACCCCCGATTTGTTACTTCCCAGCTCCCATTGAGATGCTTGAATATCTGCTCATCTGAGGTTCCCAAGAGGTAGCAGAGCCCATTTATGTCACATTCTTTTTTTAAAAACGGAACTAGATCTTTTTTGCCAAGTCATGACCATTGTAAAAAAATACTTAAGATGCTGCCTTGTGACCCTGCGTCTAGAAGCAGCCCTGGGTTGGCTCGCTGTAGAGCGCTGTTCTTTCTGCAGAGACCGGGTTTCCAGGCTTGTGGTGTCTCTGGGAGAAATGAGGGAGGAGGGCAAAGTTGAATCGCCGGGGAAGGTTATTATTTTAAGCTGCTTTTACTTTTTAATTTTCTTCTAGCTAGATGTATTTTACTTTACTTTTTACTTCTATTAGCATTTATTTTATCGTGAATTTTCTCCTGGGCAGTAAGTTTTTGTTTCTTCACTTTCTCCTGGGGTATCTTTTTCTTCGGCCCAGCCTCCTTTCTGGCTTAGGGGCCACCACTCTTTTTCAGTAGCGTCATCTCCATGTGGCTGGGGGCTCTCCAAGCACCGCGCCGCTATTCTGGGGGCTTTGTTCACTGGAGTGTGCTCAGTGACCAGAGAGTGTGCATCTAAACCCTTCAGTTCAGCAAAACCCCCCCCCCGTGTTTCTACGCATGCGCAGCAAGAACTCAGCACTGTTTGGGGGTCATTGACCCTGCTTCCAGCCCCACAGGTTGGACAGAGCGCATCTGCCAACTCCACCATTGTCAGTGACAGACTGGCACACACGGGTTCTGTAAAATGACACCCTTTGGACGCTGGTGGCATTTTGAACATGCACACCTTTGATAGCCTAGAAAGTTTCAGGCGTGTTCTTGAACACAAGGACTTGAACCTCTCAATCTGCATGACTTTGTGGCATGACCTCTGGAAATGAATCGCCGAATCAATTTCTGGGGTTACCGCAGAAGCTAGAATGGCATTTAGAGTGGCCCTGTCCCCTCACGCCTCCTGAGACAACAACAATCAAAATGAAATAATGACGACAAAAACGACAGTGAAAAATAGCACCATTTATCGAGTGCTTACAAGGCACTGGCTGAGCACTATAAATACTACATCTAGTTCTATGAAAATTTTATTAAATCATCATTCCCATTTTGTTTATGAAGAAATTAAAGTTTAAAAAAAGTTAGGCAAGACCTTCATTACTGCCTAGGTAGTACGTGTGGAAGTGGGATTCAAGCTACCTTATTTTACTGCCATCACTGCATTTTTTTTTTTACATTGTTGTGTGGTTGCTTCTCACACACCCCTACTGGGGACACAACTTGGGTCACAACCCAGGCATGTGCCCTGACTGGGAGTCAAACCAGCAACCCTTTGGTTTGCAGGCTAGGCTGGTGCTTAATCCACTGAGCCACATCAGCCAAGGCTAAACACTGCATTTTTAAATTACTGTGCTGGTTCGCCTCCCTGCTTATATTCAGTGCTGGCCAGTCGGATGCCTGTTGGGACCTCTTCCTGAGGTTGCAGCAGGGGTGGGGTGAATGGGGGGCACGCGGAATGCTGGTTGACACTATGGTCCTGTGATCCACTCAGCTGTATTTCCGGCTTTCCTTTTTTGTGGAGTGGTTAGAGGAACTACTGATTTAGTGTAGACCTTTGGTGTACACAGAAAGTTTCTGGGCTTGATTAAAGAGTGGAATTAGTCTACTTTACGTACCCTAGTCACACTCTCTGCAGCATTTGAGTACCTCCCAGACTTTCTGTAAAACTCTGCACCTCTGACATGACACTCCGTTGGCTTTCTCCCCGTCTTTCTGATCATGTCCAACGTCTGGGCTCCCCTAGCACCCTGTGCACACTCCCGTCTGAAATCTGATCACACTGAAGTGTGTTGCTGGTCACTTACTTATTTTTAGAGACGGGTGAAGGGAGGGAGAAAGAAAGAAGGAGATAAACATCCCTGCGTGGTTGCCTCTTGTGTGCCTCCTACTGGGGACCTGGTCTGCAACCCAGGCATGTGCCCTGGCCGGGAATTGAACTGGGGACCCTTTGGTTTGCAGGCTAGTGCTCAATCCACTGAGCTACACCAGCCAGGGCTACATGCCAGTCTACATTCTAGACGGTGAATTTTTTATGAATAAGAATTAGATCTCTTTCTTTCTTATGACTCTGGTGCCTAACACAGCACCTACTAGTCCATAGGCACACAGTGGGTCCTGTTAAACTAAACTGTTCAATATGAAAACTGACACTATTTGCTTTTAGCGAGGGTCCCGTTTCTCGTTTCCCTGACTGTTGTGTTGTAGCGAAGGCATCACGGACTAGCCATGCCCCTTTCCTGCTGAATTAAGTTCAGATTGCTTAGTTCTGTCACATTCCTCCACAATCCTGTCGTAACTGAACTTCCTGTTCTTCTTCACACGAACTGTACACTAACCTAGGCTACTTCCTGTTCCCCTTTTCCTCTTTCTGTGCCTCTGCTGGTATTGTATCTTCTCTGTGCCTTTCACCATGGACGCTTTCCCGACCTTCAGATGTCCGACCTTCAGATGTCGGGAGGACGTAGACGCTGGCTCTCCTGGCTCCCCTGGCTCCCCTGTGATGCTTTCACTCACCTCCTTGCACTCTCCATCTCCAGCCTGCACCAAAGAGTCGTTTCTCCATCTGAGCTCTTTTTCTTTTAAAGGTTTCATCTATTTATTTTTAGAGGAGGGAGGGAGGGAGGAAGAGAGGGAGAGAAACATCAATGTGTGATTGCCTCTCCTGGGGGGACCTGGCTCACAACCCAGGCATGTGCCCCGACCGGGAATTGAACCAGTGCCCCTTTGGTTGGCAGGCTGGCACTCCGTCCCCCAAGCCACCCCAGTCTGAACTCTTCCTAGCGCTTTGGCTGAGGCACAGCATTGTTTCTGTGCCCTACTGAGTCATCAGTTCCTTGAGAGCAAGTTTCTCCTCTTGTTTTCTCTGCTAGTTTGCATTAATTATTGCATTGAATATATATAAATTCAATTACATATGAATTAACTATTTTTTTAGCTTCAGGGAAACTAGTCCGAGGACCATCTCTTAAAAAATTTTCTCGCCCTGGCTGGCGTAGCTCAGTGGATTGAGCACAGGCCTGCGAATCAGAGGATCGCAGTTCGATTCCCAGTCAGGGCACATGCCTGGGTTGCAGGCCAGTTCCCTGCAGGCCAATGAAAGGCAACCATACATTGATGTTTCTCTCCCTCTCTCTTTCCCCTCTAAAAATTAATAAATAAATAAAATCTTTAAAAATTTTTTTTTCTCTGCGTTGATCTACAAGTAAATGCATTGAATCCAGAAAGTACTGTGGGTTTAAACTATGTACTGTGTTTATTCCTTTGTTCCAGGTTTACACTTAATTTAAACTGTATTTGCCATTCCCTGTGTTGACGCTCTTGCTCTTTTTCCAGGGCACTGTCTTTAATCTGGAGTCCGAGGAGGAGGAGGAGGACCCTGGGGTCGTTGCTGAGGACAGCAACGACATTTATATCCTGCCCAGTGACAACTCTGGACAGGTCAGTCCTCCCGAGTCTCCCACCGTGACCACCTCCTGGCAGTCGGAGAGCCTCCCGGTGTCCCTGGGTCCCGAGTCCTGGCAGCAAGTTGCCGTGGACCCAGAAGAAGTCAGAAGCTTAGACAGCAGCGGGGCCGGAGAGAAGAGCGAGAACAACTCCTCCAACTCGGACATCGTGCACGTGGAGAGGGAGGAGGTCCCCGAGGGTGCGGGAGAGGCTGCGGAGGCTCCTGGAGTCCTGCCAGCTGGAGGGCTGCAAGAAGCCTTCCAGGAAGACCCCGCTCCCTCGCTTCCTAGGGTCACTGCCACCTCCTTGCCGCAGATGCGGGAGCCTGCGAAGGTGACTGCTGTGGAGAGGGTTAGCCTGGCACCCTCCTTGGCCGGAGAACCTGGTGAAGCAGAGCGGCAGGTGGTACCTGCGCTGGAGCCCGGGGGAGCGCTGCGGAGTGAGGGGACGGAAGCAAGGGGCGAGCGTCTCCTGCCAGGGCCCTCCCTGACCGGGGAGGAGGGGGCCCTTCCACCAGCCAGGGGCACAACCACGCTACTGTTTGGAGGGGCTGCCGCTGTCGCTGCCCTGGTGGTGGCTGTCGGGGTGGCGTTGGCCCTGAGGAAGAAATAGCACATTTCTCAGAAGAGACAGCAAGGATGTTAGGTTTTGGCTGTGCTGAGTGTGAGCCGTCAGCAGCTGCCTGCATGACTGTGGAGCATGTGCAGGTCACCTGGGCAGAAGGGCGGGAGGGGGCAATGCTCATGGGTGTCTGACCGTGAGTCCCAAGGGCCGTGGCTCAGGCTTGACTCTGGGTCTCAGGAGTGAAGTCCTCCATCGGGCACAGGTTTGTCAACCTCTGCACCAGCGTTATCTTGATAACTCTTTGTCGTGGGAGGCTGTCTTGTGCATTGTGGAATGTTTAGCGACATCCCTGGCCTCTACCTGCTAAATACCACAGCACCCTCCTCCAGTCGTGGCAGCCAAAAGGATCCCCTGACATCACCAAGTGTCCCCCGGGGGTGAAATTGCTCCCCCTGCAGAGCCACGGCTTAGGGGGGGGGAGGGCTACGTTGGAAGCCTCGTGATAGCAGTGCCCCTCAGACACCCTCCTTCCTGATGCTCGAGTGCCCTTCTGCAGTCCTCCTCTCTGGCTCTTCTTGCCTGCCTCTTTGGTCCTGTCACGTGGGGGGCTCCGCCCTGTGTCTCGGGTGTCACAAGGCTCCTCTTCGCCCCAGGGTTCCTCCAAGATCCATGAAGAGAGCTTACTCTGTTCTGTCCCTGTCATATCCCCACTCTTCTCACAGCTTCATCTGGGAAAGACACCGCCCTTAGTCATCTGTCAAAGAGAGGGAGACGGACCCCCTCCCTGCCCAGGGGTGCTGTGCTGTGGCAGGTCACAGGCTCACAGACCTGTCTCGTGGAGCAGATGGCTCACATGAACTCTGGCCCTGCAGAATATGGCCCAGATGAGCACAGGGCCACTGTCTGGTGCCAGGGCCTTGGACTCAGTCCTCTTCCGGGTTGGCCAGGTGGCTACTTGCAGTCCTTACCGAGACCACCCGAATCATAATTCTTATTAATAAGTACAGAAAGTCTAAATGTCATTGAAATAAAAACTATGAAAAGAGAAGCTTGACTTTCTTGGTTAGCCCCAAGATTCTAGTTTGGCTTCTTCGCTGAACGCTGCACAGTCCAGTGCCAGAACGTGGAACCAGATGGTCCTAAGTGGCGTGCTATCCCGAATCAGCGTGGTTTTTCTTCTGCAGAACCCACCACCACGGGGTGGGGGATGGGATTGTCTCTGTGCCCGGGGGTCTTGGTGTCATGATGTAGACACACTTGCCTGACACCAGGCATCTCAGATTTATCTTAGCAAGTGGAACACATTACTTTTTAGATCCTGAAATTTGTGATAAAATTACTTTATCTATCTTAATCACCAAAAGTTGATATTTTAAATATACTTTCTTTTTTAAATTTATTTTTAAAATTACAACTTCTCCCTAAAGCAATACTGTGTAAAAGTTAGTCAAGCCCTGACTGGTGTGGCTCAGTGGATGGGGTACCAGCCTGCGAACCAAAGGGTCACCAACTCCCAGTCTAGGGCACAGGCCTGGGTTGCAGGCCATGTCTCCAGTGGAGGGCACTTGAGAGGCAACCACACAGGGACATCTGTCTCCCTCTTTTTCTCCCTCCCTTCCCCTCTCTCTAAATCTTAAAAGTTTGTGTATTCACAGGGGAAGAGCAGGCTGGTGCGTCACCTTGATTTTCCCCCTTTATAATACAATTTCCTTTACATTGTTCACACTTTTCAACTCTGTCCTCAAGCCCACTGGCTTAGCATACTTCAGCACTAACAAACCAGGTTCATCTCTGAGCTGCCACAGAGCAGCCCTGCCAGGGTCTGGGGTCTGTGTCTGCACCAAATCAAAGAACAGGAGGTGGGGCGCGATGCTGCCTGTGCTGCTGTATCCTCCCGCCTGCTGAACGGTACCAAGTCCTTGGCCCGCTGCGTTTTGCTGGGTCCTGGTACATGGTTCTTCTCTTCTCTCCAGTCCTGAGCTCCTGAGCAGAAACAGGGTGTACCAGCACCCTGTTCTGTCCTTGTGGCCTTATCCCCCGCCTCCTGCAGAGGGAGGGAGAGCCAAGAAGCAGAACAGCTGTGCATTTTGCTATTAAGTTGAAGAGAAAATCACTTCTCACCCTCCCTTCTGGTGGGAGTGGGCAGGAGAAAGCCATTCCTTTTTGCCCCCTGACTTAAGTCACATCTGCATCTAAGGTAAAAGGACGATTCACAAGAAATCCACCGTGCTTATAGAACCCAAATGCGGAATTGAGATCACCATTCATCATTCCTCATTCTTCAAACTGTTTTTGTTAGTCCTCCACAACTCTTCTTAACTGCTCTGCTGGGTGGAAGGGTTTCTGGTCACTTAGCAAAAAGCCAGTGACCGTTTCTTGAGGAAAATAACCCGAATTAATGAAGGCCCACTTATCTTCTCTAATAAAATAATTAGGAGCCCAGGGAAATCAGTTTCTGTAGTGTGCCTTAGGGGGCTCTCCAATCATCGTTGCCTTCTAGAAAGGCTTTCTGGATGAAGAACAGCAACTTGACCTTCCCTTTCCAACATTGGCCCCAGCCCCCATTCACCTCCCCGCGGCCCCGCGTGCGCTCCCCCTCCCCCGGGGTCAAAGTCGGGCCTGCACCTGCTCTTCTCCCAGAGGGGGGACCCGTGGACAAATGTCAGGCCTATAGAATGTTTAAATTATTTTAAGAGCTGTTTTATAGAAATAAAAGGTACTGCAGGTAAACATTTTTTTTCCTTCTCTTTTCTCAAGTTATTACGTCTTTTTACATGAACCTACCGTTCAAAAATTTGAGACGGTAACACGTCCTCGGTTCACAGAAGTAGCCTCGGCTCCGAACCGACCCCGCATTAGCCTCACGTCGCCGGTAGCCCCGGCCTGCGCTAGTGCCTGGAACCTCCGTGCGCGTTAGTGACACCCCGTTCACGTTCCACCCCAGGAGGCTCGGCAGGGTTGGGTTCAGATTCAGGAGGCATATTTTGTACAAATTAGGATACCCTTTTTCTTAAAAAAGTGTGGGTAATTGTAATTTTGGCAAATTGTTGAGGGTTTACTAATTTTCCTAAAGTCGTCGAGCATATGAAGGCCATGAATTTTCCCGACTCCCTGCTTTTCGAGCCTGGACGGTGTTTTGTGACCGGCAGGACAGCAGCCTGCCCAGCCCCCGCCCTAGACGCCCAGGGGCGGCCTGTGCGAGCCCTGGACCAGCGGAGCGGGCTCCTTCGGATCTGTTGGGAGGGGCCGCGTGGGCTGGAGAGCGGCGGGAGACGGCACGACCCGGGAAGGGGCTCCTTTCGGGACCTTCATTTTCCTTTTTAAAAAAGATTCTGCTTCTTTTTAGAGAGAGGGGAAGGGAAGGACTACGCGAGGGAGAGAAACATCGGCGTGTGGTTGCCTCTCACTGGTCCGCAGCCCAGGCGTGTGTCGGGATTGGGAATCGAACCAGCGGCCCCTCATTCATGGGTCGGTGCTCAGAGCCGCACCAGCTGGGGCCTGTTCGCCGCCTTAGTTCACCTTGGGTGGGTATTTCCGTTCCTGCACCAGGGCGCAGCGCCTTGACAGGAGTCTGCGCCGAGTGGTGTGAAAGCAGCGCCCCGAACCCCTTTTCTCTCCCCTCCGTCCTGGCTGGTCCCCTGCTGGCGCCGAGGGCGTTGAGTTCCCCGGGACCCAGCCCCAGGCCCAAGGCACGCGTGGCCAGAGGTTGACTGCAGGCGCCGCCCCGTGGAAGCATCGGGAAGCGGGGTTAGCAGCGCCTGGTCCATCCGACCAGTTTGAACTGGGCGCGGTCGTTCAGACCCCTCTGTAGAGCAGGTTTGGAAACCGTCGTATTGCCGACAGAGTGACGCAGCTCGTCTTTGTCTTTACCTCAAACCGACCGGCCGAGCTGGTCAGCCAGGCCCTCGACTAGGAGCGGAGTTTACGCGGTAGGAACCCAGCTCGAGGGCTGTGGCTCAGGCGGAGCCGCTCGCTCCCAAGTACGTTCCCGGGAGCGCGCTGAGCGGTGGCTCGCTCCCGGCCCTTCCTGCCCCGACCCCTAGGGGGAGCTTTGGAGTGACTGACCCCCTCGGCGCGCGCCGTGCAGCGCTAGGAGAAAGTGGTTCGCTCATGGGCTATTAGAACAAAATTTCCCACACTTTAAAAGTAGCTGCTTGCTATTGGCTGGTGTGTCTCAATGGATTGAGCGCTGGCCTGCAAACCAGTGCCGGGGCGTTGGAGCCCAGTCGGGACACAGGCCTGGGTTGTGCACCAGGTCCCCAGTAGGGGGCGGTGCGAGAGGAAACCACACATTGATACTTCCCTCTTTCTCCCTCCTACTGTCTAAAATAAATTTTAAAAAAAATTTAAAAAGTAGCTTGCTGTCTCCTTTCCCAGGAAAGGCGTAGCGTCCCCCCCGTTAAAGAGTCTGCAGGAACTTGGTCGTGAGGCTCTGAGACTGCGCTGCTGTTCCTGCCAGCGTCCTGGTTGCCAGGAAACGGCCTCTTCGCGTTCGGGAGAAGGAATGGCCGGGACGAGGGCGGCAAGGCCTCGGACCAGCGGAGGCCTTGAGCAGCCCTGGGCCTGGTGGGATAACACTGCCAGGTGGTCCCGCATCACTGGAAACACCATGTTAGCAAGAAGGGAGGGAAGCCCTTGAAATTCTGCGTGGCCTTTCCACTGCCTGGGAAACAAAGCTCTGAACCTGCTTTCATCCCAAGGCCTGGAATGCGGGAGGGGAAAGCCCATAAAACAGCTTTGGCTAACTGTCGACCTCTGGTCCTGTGTTACGGGGGAGTCCCTGGTGCTCACAGAAAAGAGCCCATAACTAACTTTGGGAAGTGCCCCCATTTTCATTAACTGCCTCCTGTCACGTATTTGCTTTCCAACAAGATGAACAAAGGGGGTCTGGAGCAAGACGAGGACTCAGGCTAACAGAGGTCCCCGCGCACTCAGTTTAGGTCCTGGCAGCCCCCCTAGGAAAGCTGGCACCGCCTTTACCCGCCAGTATGTAACTTTTCCCTCCTGCCCACCGACTATGAAGTCCTCAGAACCAAAGGCTCTCCCGGCCGCTCCCGGCTCTCCGGAGCTCTACCTCGCACGCCGCCCCGCCCGTTCTCCGCCCCGCGCCCCGCGCCCCGCGCCCGCAGATTCGCCCCCGCGGCGCGCCGCCCGCGGCGGCGAGAAGAACCAGGTCTCCCCCGCCCGCGGCCCTCCCGTCGTCTTCGTTCCCCTCCCGTCAGGCTGCAAGTGCCTTTTTCGCACCTGCTTCGCTCCCGCCGAATGAACGGCATCACCGGCTCCGACGGCGTCCCAGCGACTGGATTCGAACCGCGGCGCCGGCGAGCCGCACGAGCCCTTCGCGGCGGCTCCGCGGGCGCTTCCGCGTCGGGGTCCGAGTTCCGCTTCCGGGCAGGGCGGCGGCGGGGCGGGCACGGTGGGGGCTGCGGCGAAACGAGGTTGGAGGACGACGGACGGGCTCGCCTGTCTCTTCACAACCCGAGGGGCGTCCTCGACCGGGGAGCAGCGGGTCCAGGGCGTCGGTGCCGTAGTCTCGCGAGCGCACGGCCGGCCCCGGCGCCGGTCTGCACGGGGGACTTCCCGCGTGCGCGCCGCGGTCCGCGCAGCCCCCGGAGCCCCTGGGCCGGCCACCCGAGCCCACCCGGGTTGCAGCTGTGCCGAGCACCCTTTGGAGAAGCCTGTTTTTATCGTTTTTTAAATCCTCGGGCGAGGGTGCGTTTGATTTTTAGAGGAAGTAGAGAAACACCGTTCGGCTGCCTCTCCCACGCACCCCAGGGCCCTGGCCCCGACCGGGTGGCGGCCTTGCTTTATAAGCAGTCACACTGGGAACACTTCCACCAAATCGTGTATTAAAATAGTGGCCTAACGGGCTCATTTAAGCACAGCAGTGGCTGTTTTAGAGCTCTTTTCCATTAGTTTAGTCGACTGCTTGTATTTAAATTGCGCTTTCTGGAAAACCTCCCCTCCCCTCCCCGGTGATGCAGGTATGGGTGGGAGTGTACGTCCAATAAACGGGATTCAACTTATTTCAGCGGTGACAGGAATCCTTGGAAAACGAAGGTCCACTCTAAAACACTCAGTACTAGCTTACTGGAAATTCTTCCCCAAACGACGGCCCTCACACTGTGAGGCAACAACTATTCGCCTCTAATATTTGTGACATGTAGCAGGTACCAGATTGCGCCCTAGCCCCGTGGTATGTTTAAGGCTGAATGATACCATCTTGTTTTCTGATGAATTGAAACACACAAGGCACAGAGAAGCGTTTGGTAACAGGAAACGTTTATTGGTACTTCATCACTCTTGTTCACAAGCTTCTCCAGAGTGTCATGTTCACAGCAACAAGAGTGTTAGTATGGAGCAGGGGTCACATGCATGACACAGACCAGCATCCATGGTCACACGTGTAAACGGGACTCTAGGGAACACTTGCTGGGAGTCATGGGCAGCATGGCACCACTGCTAAATAGACACACGCCCACACTCCCTAAGAGGTTTGATTTTGTATCACTAGAAAAGGCACCTCAACTGTTGAATTTTTAAATGTTTTTTCATTTTTTATGCCTTGAAGAACCTGCTCTCTCCTGATACAGCCTCTAAAGCTTGGAGGAACTGAGGGCTATGGATAGAAAATGAAAACACAAGATTACAAGCAGACAGTTCACATGGAATATATGCAATAGTTTCTGGTGCTCCAGCACTTTGAAAACTTTATCAAACCCTTGGGCTTCTTGCAGACACACACGTGCCTGCAGTTACTTGATTTTGGAAACTGAATGACATGGGCCCTTAAGTTCCCTCCACACCTTTTGTTCGCCTGCGGTTTTCCTCGACTCTGATAAAAGGAAATCAAGTTGAAAACATTCAACACGTTCTGAATTTAGACTTCCTTGTGTTATGTGGTTTTTAAACAGGAAGACTAGTCCTTCCGAAGCATCACTATGCACCCTGTTCTGTGAGGACTTTTATTGCCGGGTCTTGGTGTCCCACAAGCGACACCACTGTAAGACTGTGCCCCAAGGCTGCACTTTAATAAAGTATTTTGTGTTGGACAACAAACATTAAGTGTGTTTTTTATCTTGTGTCTTATAATCTTCTTTTAACTTTAATTTTCCAGTAGGGACCCACACCGTTCAAAAAAGATAAAGGCACAGCATGTAGATTTATAAGATGAGATCAAACTCGTTCGAATATGTGCATGTTGCCATTTTCATTCGAGTACACCAGTGGGGAGACTTCTAAGTGGGGCACCAGCTTCAAGCATCACCTTTCAAATAGCGAGGAACAAACAGCCGTTACCCTGAGTCCATCTGCTCTAGGAGCTTTGTGTACATGGTTGGGCTCTGTCTCCACGGAGACGGAGATGGAGACCATCCACCTCTGGTCAGATGCAGGTACCGACCAGACCGTCTGCAGCCGCCGTCAGTCCATCTCCTAGAGCAAGAAAGAAGCAGAATTAGCTGCTCTAATTTTTTTTTCCACCAAGATATTTGGTCATAATTCTGACTTGACTTTAAATTTTTAAGAATCGACTTGAGAAAGCGAAACATGGATTTGTCGCTCCATTTACTGATGCATCACTGGTTGACTCTTATCTGTGCCCGGGGTCCGACCCACAACCCTGGCACATCCGGGTGATGCTCCAACCACCGACCTGGCCAGGGACAACTTTTATTTTAAATTCTTTCTTCTAACTTCCTTTTTGCTTGTTCTCCCTCGTTCCTAACTTGCTCTGAACAACCTTTTTCAGAGTTCCTTTTTCTTTCCTTTTCCAGGGACACCTTCTCCGCAGTGGCCCAGGAGATACTTTAGGCCCAGTTCTGGTGCCAGTGTCGAGGCAGGCAGGGCCGTGCACAGTTGAATGAACGTGGCCGTGCCACTTACCAGCAGCCCTTGTGAACGGCTGGGGGTTCTGTGTCCCTCACCTGACCACACACACTGCATTCATTAGAACATACACTCAACTTCTGGGATAGATAATCCACACAGGACGTAAACAAGATAGTTTTTCTCTACTTCTGCCAGCAGCTGGCACCGTGGGCTCGGGAGCCAGGAGCCTGTGTCTCTGCTCCGTGTCACTAAGGTGTTGTTCTCATTCTCAGCTGTACCCACATCCTCACACACATCCCAGCCCACGGGCAACTTCCTTCTCTCCAGGGACCCAGGTTGGAGATGCCCTCTGGCCTGCAGCCCAGGTTAGTCACAGGTCACACCCAGCTCACAAGGGAGCCTGGGGCCGTAGACGAACAGGATGGCCGCACGCCCCACTGACGGGCCCTGCCACTGCCGGAGATGGGGGAGCAGACATGGGGGCCCCTGGCAGCCTCTGCTGCAACCGAAGCCTGGAGTTTCTGATGTGCTTCAAGGACTAGATAGAATCTACACCCCTTCACGCACCCCTAACAACACCTGGAGCACACTGTTTCTTTAGCACATTTAAAATCCAGTGAGGTTTTCACTGCTGTCCTCTCCTGTGAGTTCCCAGTACTCGCTCCACACCTCTGATACAGTAGACATCACTGCTCTATGGAGGATCACTTCCTCAGGTCTAAACTAGCCGTTCTAACTTACAAACCAGAACTCAGCCCTTAAGAAGCTGGGGTTTATACAAAAACGCATTCCCCCGAGGAGCCAAGATGGGGCTACTCCCACCTACAGGGTCCTTTCCGGTGCCAAGAGGCACCTCAGCCCATGGAGTTGAGCCTCTGTGGAGGCCCTTTGGGCTTTGGGGAGTGGCCATGACATTGCACTGCCATGCCCATCAGACGCTGGCTGGCGATTGGTGCCGGGGAGCCTTCCCAGGTGTCCCTGCTTCCATGGCAGACAGGAGCCTTTCAGGTTTACCGGTCAATATTAAGAGGGCTGGATGTCTGAGTCACGCTCCTGACCCATGAGATCTGAGTCGCCAAGACTGTCAACTGTACAGAAGTGAGAGACCCACTGCACCTGCACTCGGCTGGGTAAGACGCGAGCAGCAGACTTGAAGGGCTGTCTGCCTTCCTGGGCAGCGCTTGTGGGGAACTGTGACTTTCTGGTTATGGCCTAGCGGACATGTTTCTGGGGCAGGTTTTAGAGTTTCCCCCTCTTCTGGCTTCTCTCTCCTTCCTCCTCCTCGGTAACCTTTCTTTTTGATAAACATGTTTCCAAAGAATTTAATCATACTTATTTGGGGGACAAGGTGAAGTTGGGAGCAGACCAGAAGTTCAGCTTGGGCCCCTAGGTCACATTCTTGGATGCTCCCTGTGTCCATCCCAGTCACCATCTGATGGACTGTAAGAAGCGAGCCGTCCCGGCTGACAGCAGCACGTCTCACAGAAAAGGCGATGAAGCTCAAAAGGACACCAGGGTTCCCCGGTCCTCCCACCACACCGCTGTCTTGCTCATGAACGCAGGGCCGAGCCCGTCTGCCTGAGCAGGCGGCCTGACTGGCCTTCCCTGCAGCTTGCAGGTCAGACGCGGGGCAAAGGGGGGAGGAGGCAGTGCGCCCGGCCCGTGTCCTGGCCTCAGGGGAGGTGGGTGCAGGAAGCAGGTGGGGGCCAGGAGCATCAGGGAAATGCCAAGGAGCTTACATTTCTGACTAAGTTTCTCACATAGGTGAGCAGGTTCTGGTCAATAAAATTCACTGTTGTGTGGAAGACCTCGCGCAGCAAGGATGGAGTGTGACTGGCCACCCTCCTGGCCAGCAGCATGGTCACCAGCAGCATTGTCTTCTCCTCTTCCATGTCTCTAGGGCAGGCCTGCAAGACCTGGTCCACCGCGCTGGCCAGGCATGCCCTCCGGCCCTGCAGAGGCAAGAACAGAGGGCTCCCATGGGGCCTGAACCAGGACTGGGCCACTCCATCCTCCCCCCCAGGGAGATCCAGGGTCCCAGGGAGGTAGTTCCAGAGCAGCCTTGGTGGCAGGGAGAGGGCATGAGCAACAACTCAGTGATGAGAGGCGGCCGGGAGGGCAGATGAGACCACTCCCTGGAGCGCAACCTGGACCAGACACATGGTCCCCGAGTATCGTGTGCCTGCATCCGGCACCAAGGACCCCTGCCTCTCAGGCACGGCCACCGACAATGAGTGAGCTCGCCATGATGCCAGTGGCAGGAATGGACCCTCAGGCTCCTGACTCCCTTGGGAGATTAAGTAGATGTGTGGGAGGGGGCCCAAGGCAGGACAGCGCAGGGGACCAGACCACTAAAGAGAAACAAGCATCGCTGGAGGCCAGAGGCTCGGCCTGGCTGGGCCCTGGAGGATCAACGTGTCCCTATTTGGTAGTGAGGGGCACTGGCATTTTCAGCTGGGAGTCCAAAGAACAGAACCTCTCTCCCCTGGAACTTCTGTTGGCATGTATCTGACCTTGGGGTGTTCCCCCCTCCCCTGAGCTCTGCAGAAAGGACACGGTGCCAGACCTGTGTTCGAGCCCCCACAGCGTGAGGGAGCGGGTGGATGACACCCCGGAGCTGAGAGCAACGGCTGAAACGCCGCTCTTTTCGTCCCATCAGGGAAGGAACTAAACGTTCTCTGTCGCTGTCCCCTGTGGCAGGAGAACGTTATTTCTGGACGAGTTGTATCCATTTTGCTCATCTTTTTGCACACTTTCATTCCCAAACTCTTGACTGTGGCTTAGGGCTCAGGTTTCTTAGATGTCAAGTGATGTAATTCTTTGGGAAGACCTTCACGTTCTGTTTCTTCTGCTCCCATTTCCTCTGTGGACGGTCATGGATTGGGCCCCTCGCTGGACACTGGTTTGTCTGACGGGGCACGGAAGACCCCTCCCACTCCTCGGGGACCCCAGAACAGGCACTGGGGGCGGTTTCTCACTTACTTCATCTGACAGGCTCCTGTCCCTCAACTGCATGACCAGGTGGTCCACCAGACTCGAGGGGACCCTGCGGTCCATCATGTCCCCGATCTGGGCGAGCTGCCGGGCGATGTTCCTGATGACATCCTCTTGAGTCTCGGAACCTGAGCGTTCGGGCAGGGGCGGCAGAGACCAGGCAGCCTCAGACGACGGCCTGTTCCACCCCCTCACCCCGCACCACCCCCTGGAAAAGGAAAGACGCTGCTTTGGAACAGAGCCAGCTCCCACCTGCAGAGCACCCCACAATGGGGTGGGGCGTGGGAGGTCTGGGGAAAGGGCCTGAGCAAGCAGGCCTCTCCCCAGACACAGAAACCACGCCTGCCCACGAAAAGGGTCTGTGGTGGTGCCTCAGGCAGGAGCCCGCCAGCAGCCTGAGCCCCACCACCTGACAGGTGCCGCCGGGGCTTTGTCAGGGCAGGGGACGCAGTCAGGCCTAGTGAGAGACCTCCTGCCGGCCACCCCCAACCCCGTGCCCTGCTCACTCAGCAAACCTCCTCCTCACTGGGACCTGGGGGCTCTCTTGCAGGCCCCCCCAACAGGACGGTTCGACACCCCTGTCCAAGGCGCACCCTCCTCTCCCACGCCGCTGCCCTGACACTGGGGGCTGCACCCCATGTTGTGCCGTCCGCACCCTCCCTCTGGCCCTGTTGCCAGAGCCCCAGCTTCAGGAGGGCCCCGTTTTTTAAATGTTTTGTTTCCTGCCAACCACGCAGCAGGAAGACGAAAATGCGCAGGCAGCCTCAGAATGGAGGACTGGTGGGCACACCCGGCTCCCAGGGAGGGCTCAGCGCAAGGCAGCTCCCGTTACTGCTCTGACCAAAGCTCACTTTTCCTGTGCTTGACACTCCCCTCTGGCTTCTTACACACCAGGATGGAAACCTCACCCTTCCCATCCTCAGCCAGTGGGCAGATGCCATCTCATGGCACAGACCGGCTGCCCTCCGGGCTGGCTCTCTCCAGCCTCGCCCCTGGACAATCAGAGGCTTCCGCACCCCACGCTCCCCTGCTCTCCACGGCGCGGCGCAGAAGGTGTTTTGTGCCCTGGGTGCTCCATCTGTCTCCCCATGGTGTTGACCTTGACACATGCAGTGTCCACCCAACACCATCTTCCTCCTCGGTTTCCACGAGCTCGCCTCTGCTGACATGACAAGTCACCCCCAAACCTTCAGTCGCCTTGAACTCCAACCACTCCCTTCAAACATTCTAGCCAAACTCAATGATTCACAGGACCCTCCCCAGGGCGGGCCTTCCCTGCTTCCCACCCCCAGAGCAGAACTGCAGAACTGCCCTGGGCTTCACAGCCAGCTCAGCGGAGCCAGAGAGCCCTTCCTGGTCCCTGCAGGGGCAGCATCCTCACCGCCCGCTCTTGACGCTCCCTCCGTGCTGCTGGAGGGAGTTGAGGCCCCTGGGTGAGTGGGTTCACCCACAGAGCTGGCAGTGGCCAGCGCCTCTGTTTCGCCTTCTGCTTCCCTAGTCGACACGCTCACTCCTGCTGGAGGGCAAGGTGACGTGCGCTGCCCCATGGCCACTTCAGTCAGCACCACCACGTCACACCAGGCTTTGCCTCTGGGGGTGAGGGGCAGTGTATAAGGCAAGGCAAAGGCGTCCCTGCCCCCGCCCGTCCTAGCCCTTCCCCAAAGGGGCCAGATGCTCTCAACCAGTGCAGTGCCAGCCTGATGACATGCTCGCTGGATTCTAAGGTGGGGACCCTTCGCCAAAACCCCAGACCTGAGACAGAGCTAGGGATCTGAGGGCTAAACGGGCTGCTGGACCTCCTCATGGCCACCAGAGGGCAGTGCAAACCCCTCGGCCAGCAGGTGTCTGTCTGTGGGGCAAGATTCCAGGCCTGTTCAGGTTTCTAAGGCAGTGCATCTCACACAGGGTGCCCACCGTGACCGCCCCACCTGGCACACGCTGGCCCAGGCCGCAGGAGCAGGGCCACAGACCCGATGTTTGGAAACCACTGCTCCCTAACTGGGAAACAGGAGGTGCTTGCCCTGATGACAGAGTGCCTGGGGCACCCCTCCCTCCATGAGAGTAGCAGGGACAGCAGAGGGGAGTCAACCCTGAGGCTAGATGAGGATGAGGGTGTGGGGAGTCAGGAAGGTGGGGGACAATGGGCCCGGGGGCAGAGTGGCCATGAAAGGGCCCAGGACCTGTCTGATTTGAGCTTGTCATTCTCTGTTCTTTGGGCCTCGGTTTGCTCATTTGGAAATGAGAGTCAGACCCTTCAATGCCCCCTAATGTGTGGAGAGGTGAGCATGCAAGGTGCGTCAGAGACACAAAGGGTCCTTGCAAACAAACTAGTGCATCCCGGCTGGTGTGGCTCAGTGGATTGAGCGAGTCGGCCTGTGAACCAGAGTCACGGGTCTGATTCCCAGTCAGGGCACACACCTGGATTGCAGGCCAGGTCCCGAGTAGGGGGCGCGTGAGAGGCAACCACACACTGATGTTTCTCTCTCTCTCTTTCTCCCTCCCTTCCCCTCTAAAAATAAATATAATCTTAACAAAAAAAAGAAAGAAACCACTGCAGACTCAGTGAGGCCTCCCCTGCAGGGACCTGGGACTCCCCCACCCCCATGGCACGTGTGGTGGGGACCGTGCCCAGAGTCCCTTTGAGCCCTAGGCACCCTGACTGTTGCTGGTGACCTGAGGCAAGAGTGACGGGCGCCCACCTCTGTTCTGGCCCTCCAGGACAAAGCGGCTGCACCGGCTGCCGTCTGTCTGCAGCTCCTCCTCGCAGTGCTCCTGGGGGTCCTCGGGTGCGGGCAGGGTATGGCCCAGCCTCTTCAGCTCCTCCTGGAAGTTGTCGCTGGGGCCATGCTGGAGGAAGCTGAACACCAGCAGGTCTGTGAGGTGCTCACCCCCAAGGCTGGAACCATTGCGGACCTGAGAGGAAAGGGGGCAGGGAGCCTCAGACACCAGCCCGAGGCCTGAGTCACCTGTGGGCATGGAGGTCCTGCAAGACTCTGGGGGCAGTGGCCATGCCTGTGGGCCTGTGTGCGGATGCTGAAGACGAAGCTCCAGGGACACACCAGCTGGCCATCCACCATGTGACCGACGGCCTGGCAACGTGAAGCTAGATGTGCGGGGGAGGGAGCTGCAAGGGCGGTTTCGGGACATCCCGGCTTTTGCCGAGTCCCAGGAGTCTCTCCCCAACCCGCAACCACCCCCACTGGCCACGAGTGACCTTGTAGGGGCAGCTGCTGCTCCTCCACCATCTCCTGTGGGGGCGCTGGGCGGTCTTGTGCAAACAGTAGGGTTTCAGCAAATACTGGGCAGTGGTGGCCGGATACCTTGGCCCTCGGGCAGGCTGGCTTTACTCTGGGGGGACAGGGCTCCTGCTGCGACTGGGAGTGGCCGTAACCTTGGCCCATCCACTTGCCATCGCACAGCCTCTGCTGTGGGTGGGGTGGGGACTGTGCTTGGGACAATGTTGTTGACACCGGTGGCCGGGTGTGCTCAAAACAGTCAAAGACCAAGGAGTCTGGGAGGCCCAGACACCTGCAAAGCAGGCATGCTGGGCGGCATGAGGCCAGCAGGAGATGGAGGTGCAGATGAAATTTATTTCTACCCTAGAGTCTGTAATATTTTTAAATAGAAAAATAAGAAAACTCTCAGAAGACAGTTTTTAGGGGGAAAGTTGTTTTAAATAAGTAGAAGGCACACGGTTAGGGACCGGCGCCCACCTGGGATGGGGGGGAGTGTTGAAGGGGGACAGAGCTTTGGTTGGAGACCATGAAGCTCTTCCGTGAGCAAACCTAATGCCCTTACACTGGACATGTAAATGGTGAAAATGGTAAATTTTATGCCATGTATATTCTACCACAATTCAAAAATTTTTACAATTTTCAAAAACTAAAAAAAAAAAAAAAAAAAAAAAAATCAAAGACAAAGGTGAGAGAAACCAGTCACAGGAAGAAAACGCCAACGGTGGGGGAGAAGGCTGAGGCCCACCCCGAGCGAGACTCTGACTCGGCACAGCACGGGCAGCAGGTCTCGCCTCCTCTCCTTGATGGGACAAAGGGCTCTGAGAATAACCTGGGAGGAAGCACACCCACCTCCCTGCACCTGGGGGTGGGGGGTGGGGTGTGTGTGTGTGTGTGTGTGTGTGTGCGCGCGCACGCACGCGCTGTCAGGAGAGCCAGCAGAGTGGGCAGAGCATCCACAGCTACCGAGCCTCGGGCACAGGCACACAGCACCAGGGGACAGAGCTGCCCCTGGGAAGGACAGCCACGGGCGGGGTGAAAGGGCCCAAGCACAAGAGGGTGTCCCCTCGCAGCCTGTCATGGCTCCCGCCCTCCTGCTGCCAGGTGGCTCCCGAGCTTCTGAAAAGATGTCTGATGGCACCTGCTGCAAACCTCCCGGGTGCTGGGACCTGCTCTCAGCTCCAGAGTGCGGGCAGATCCCGCCCGTCTGTCAGGGGCAGCCGCTGGAGCAGCAGAGGGACACGGCCCTCGGGCACACGTGGAGGAGCTGGTGGCCTTGAAGACCTCATAGAACTCAGCAAAGGAATGAAGAGATTTTGATGGAACAGGTTACAATGTTCTCTTCCAAGCTCGTTCAAAAGCAGGTGCAGACAAGGCCCGTGCAGGTGCCTCCCTGTGAAGCAGGGTCTGGCCCATTTGACCTCTGCATGACCCCTATAGCTTTCAAATGACCTCACACCAGAAAGCCTCCTACAGACAGGCAGGAGGTGGAGAAGGCTGAGAGCAGAGAGGGGGAGACGGGGAGAGAGTGTCGAGCCACAGGGTCCTTCTCTCCTGTTTGCTGCACCACAGCCAGCAGGGCAGGCTGGGTCCCACTGACCATGCCCACCCCATGCCCCACCCCACCCCCCTGGAAGCACCTGACCTGACAATTCATGGCGGCTGGTAGCACAACTGGAGTCCAGTCACAGGCGTCCCAGCAGCAGCCTGGAAGGGACACACAGACACACAGGTGGGACACACCTTCTGGGAGGGACTGAGGACGCTGTCCTGGGCCCTGGCTCTGAGCACCGCAGCCCCAGAGTGGGTCCCCTCACCACTCCACCGCTGGCCCTGGTGGCCACTCCCCTTGCCTAGAACCTGGGCAGTGGCCCCGGAGGGTGGACCCTCACGGTGCGGAGATTGGCCCAGGCGCTGGGCGGCACACCAGGGTCGCCCGCCAGCCTCGGCCCGGCTCTCCTCCTGGCTCACAATGCCCTGGCTTCATAGTCCACACGAGGAGGGCATCTGGTTAGGGACACTTGCTAAGTAAATGTACATTAGTGAGTTCCCTACAAAAATAAACTCAGCTAATAAAGCAAACCTGGCGGTTCACAGGAAATCCGTTTTATTATTATTACCACTAGCCGGGCCACTAACCACAACTCACCCTTCTCACAACAAAGTGCCAGCCCCTCCCCTCCCTCAGGAAGGTTCTCAGAGCCGTGGGGGTCCCCTCGCCAGGCCACACGCAGGGGAGGAGGCAGCGGGAGTGCGGAGCTGATGCTGACTTTGAGGATGAGGAGGTACGGTCCCACGCATCAGCCTATGACGTTGCTCAAGCCACCACCCAGTTCTCGGAGAGCAACTATCCTTCTCCTACAAAGCAGCTACCTTTACCACCCCAATTCCTAAGACTGGAAAAAAAAGACGAGGTGTTTTGTTTTGCTTTTATTAAAAACTTTATTGATTAATTTGAGAGAAAGAGAAACACTGATTTCTTGTTCTACCCACTGATGCACTCGTTGGTTGATTCCTGTCTGTGCCTTGACCGAGAATCGAACACACAACTTGGCACATGGGGACCACGCTCTAACCAGCTGAGCCACCGGTGGGGGCCGAGACGAGGGATTTTGGAAAACAACACAAATTACTTCACTGGTCCTAAGTCTCCCTCAGCAAAAACAAACACAAAACATATTTTATACTGTTTTCTCCTCAAACGTTAATAAGAAAAAGCCTTAAGCATCTGAGTGGACAATGTTATTGCTCAATCTTGTGTGGTGATTTTCAGAGTCTGCATCAGCCTGTATGTTCTTGAGTGTCCTCTGCCTCTGACAGTGTTGCTGATGTGGAAAAGAGGTCTATTTAATTGGCTTAAACAAATAAGTGCTTGTATTAAAAATTTCAGACCTGGCTGGTGTGGCTCAGTGGACTGAGCACTGGCCTGCAAACCAAAGGGTCACTGGTTCAATTCCCAGTCAGGGCACAGGCCTGGGCTGTGGGCCAGTCTCCAGTAGGGGGCGGGCGAGAGACAACCACACAGTGATCTCTCTCCCTCTCTTCCTCCCTCCCTTTCCCAACCTAAAGATAAATTAAAAATTTAAAAAATTACAACTAAACTACAGAACCACCACCATGGGGAACCAGAAGACTAATTGAACAGAAAAAGTCACACAGAAACTGGTAGGAGGGGCAGAGATATGAAAAGGGTCTGGTCCCACACCCACAAGTGGCGGCTGGAAACGGGGATGGGGGGATACATCCTGGCTGCACAGGTCCCCCTGAGGAGTGAGAGGTTCCAGCCCCACACCAGCCCCCCCCCCCAGGGTTCTGGGGCTAGGAAGAGTCCTGACCAGCTGGACATGAAAAACCAGCAAGGACTCCATCCAAGTGGGTTGAAAGGCTGCCAAAGACTCAGGCATCCTATTAAAGGGTCCACATGGCCTCGCTCACTCACACACACTCACCCTGAGTTCCAGCAAAGGGCCAGCACCTCGCGCCAGGGCTCACAGGGGGGAACCGAAGTGTCCTGCTTCGGGGTGGGGGCTGGAGGGGCGGCTTTCTCCAGACTAAAGGGGCTACAGGTACCACTGTTCCTTTGTTGAGACCTCCCAACCACAGACCGCGGGGGCCCAGATATGAGTCCCCATCACCCTGGCGCACACACCACACCCGGTGATTCTGAGTCCCAGCCCCACCCCCCCCAGAGCCCAAACACGGCTATGAAGCCGGTCCACGTAACTGGCTGCCCGGTGCTGCACTGCGGTCTTTCAAAGAACCTGCCAAGGCTCACATCCCAAGTAAGTGGTGAATGTACCTCTTGCTAAGTAGCCCCAAACCAGTCAGGTGTTTCTCAGGCAACAAACAAGGAAGATTCAGTTTTTGAACAAATCACTTCTCGAGTGGTTTTCCAGAAGGAATTCAGTTTGAGGGCCAAGGGCCCACGGTACCTAATTGCTGGCAAGTTTGTGAACCCACCCGCACCACCATCTCCTGAAAGGAGATGGAGAACAACTTAGCAACCACTTCTGCAAGGTGAATATTCCCGGGAAGCTTCAATCGCCCCAAGATGGGCCCCTGGTGTGCGAATTATTTTGAGCAGAAAGTCAGGACACCCTGCAGGCTAAGGAGCCGGTTTCACCTCTTCCTTAAGGAATTTTAAATCAGGGGCCTTGCCCATAACCAGTCATCACCAGAGAGAAGCTGGTGATGGACAGGGCAGGGCAGGACCTGTCAGAGGGCAGGACTAACTTGTCCTAGACATCTATCTGTTCCTGTGGTCCTGCGATGACCTTTCTCCCCCCAAAGCCCCTGCGCCTGGCCTTGCCGTAGCTCAGAATGCTCTTCCGTCTCCAGTCTCTCCTGTGCACAGTCTGCTTCCCATACGTGTGCACGTAATTAAATTTGGCTGCTTTCTCTTTTTAATGGGTCTCACGCACAGTTACTCATTAGAGCGGCTGAAAGAACCTTAATGGCACGGGGAAGTCTTCCTCCCCTACGACCAGGCCCGAGCCTCCTCCTTTCCTCAGTCCTGGGGAGCCCACAGCTTCCCTCACCCACGGGGATCCTCCTCTGGCTTCCAGCCTGGGCCTGTCTGACTGGCCAGAGGAACCGAGGGAGCCTGAGGTCAGGACCCTGCGCCCTCTGCCTCCTTCCTACCAAGCCCCCGCCCTGACTTTCCCACAGGCCCCAGGGGAACTCAGAAGTTCACACACTGTCTCTGATGACTCGGCTCCTCTTCCCCGCCCCTCCCCCTCCAAGCACAGGAACTGGGCAAGACCAGTGGTTTGCAACCCTGGCCACACACTGAATCCGCAGGAGGCTTTAAAGACCGATTCGGCCCTGGCCAGGTAGTTCAGCTGCTCAGACCATCATCCCATTATACCAAGGTTGTGGGTTCGATCCCTGGTCTGGGCACATACAGGAATCCATGGGATGGAAATGAGTCCATACGCAAACACTGATATTTGGTTAACTGACCTCTGACGAAGTGGCCAATGTAGGGGTGAAGTCTTTTCATCAAATGCTGCTGGGACAACCCCTCCACAAGCCAAAGGAGGGGTTCTGGCCCTGGTGGCTCAGTTGGGTGGCGCACTGTCCTGCACCCCAAAAGGTCACGGGTTCAACTGCTTGGCTGGGGCGCGTATGGGAGGCAATTGACTGACGCATCCGTCTCACGTTGATGTTGATCCCCGCCCCTCCCACCCAGTCAATAAACGTATCCTTGGGTGAGAACTTAATCAACCAAAAACAGATCATGGACCCATATGGAAGGTGTAAAACTACAAAAGTCTCAGAACGCCAAACTTCATGACCTTGGCACTACGAGAACGAGCGACACAAGAGAAATGTGTACATTAGACTCTCAACAGTGATAAACCTGTGTTCCAGAAGATTTCATCAAGAAAGTGAACAGACACCCCCAGAACAGGAGAGAACATTTGCCAGTCACCTATTTCACAGAGGACTCATCCAAAATAGGCGAAGAATTCTTATATCTCAACAGTAAAAAGGCAGACTAATGAAAGATTAGACAAAAGCCCTGGCTGGTGTGGCTCAGTGGATTGAGCACAGGCCTATGACCAAAGGGTCGCTGGTTTGATCCCCAGTCAGGGCACAGGCCTGGGCTGTTGACCAGGTCCCCAGTAGGAGGTGCGTGAGAGGCAACCACACACTGATGTGTCTCTCCCTCTCTTTCTCCCTCCCTTCCTCTCTAAAAATAAATAGAAAAAAATTAGACACAAAGCTTGAATAGTTCAAAGAAGATATTCAAATGGCCAACGAGCACTCAAAATGCTCAACATCGTCAGTCATCATAAAGTGCTAACCAAAACCACGAGACGCCCACTGGGACGGCTAGAACACAACAGAAAATATCAAGTGGCCACGGGGGCGTGGAGGAGCCGGAACCCTCCTGCACTGCTGGGGGGAATGCTAAACACTGCCGCTGCCACTGCTGCTGCGGCTGCAGCGGCTGCCCCTTCGGAAAACCGGCAGGTCCTCAGGACAACAAACAGAGCCCCAGCGCTGTTCCAGGAAGGCCATCTGTCCAGAACGCTGGGAGTCTTCCCCATGGGCCAAGACGGCAGCAGGGGAGGTTCTTACCCTAAGTGTACGAAAAGCCCTCCCCACCCTGACCCTTGGTTACCAGCCTGGAGGCAGGGCAGGGGAAGACAGGCAAAATAAGGCAAAATAGGGCAAAACAGGGCAAACCAGTGCAGGGCGGGGCGGGGGGGTTTGCTGGGCTGAAGAGGCCTATAATCGGACCCGAGCAGGGAAGGACCGGCTGGCACGTGGGCCAACTCGAAGCCCATGAGAGTTTGGGAAGTTTGGTCATCTTGAGAAGCACCTGTCACACCCCAACCTAACGCCACCCCAGGGGAACAGAGCAGCGCTCTCGCCCACCACCTGCCTCTGCCCACCTGGAGAGGCACTCTCCAGCCTGGACGCACGCCACCTGGCGCCGCGTGGGCTCCACACACAGCCAAAACGGTCTGCAGCCGGGAGCCAGCCAAGCCACCTGGATGGGGGCTGAGACCACTAGCAGCCGCCTGCAGGCTCTGAAGGGCTGTCCTTTAAAACGGAGCAAGCACTCTGAGCACTGGCTTTTGTCTTGGCCTTGCTGAGGACATGAGGACTTTTTCCACGGCAGAGAGAGATGCCCTGTGAGACAGGAGTCCCCCTTCTCCCAGGTCATGCCGCACCTGAACAAACCTCGTTCCTGTTCCGCCAGCACCTGCCTCCAGGTTCGGCTTTTGTGGTGACAGGCAGCCGGACCCCCGTTTTTGTCGTTGTTTTTTGTTACAATGTGACCCTGCAATTCCACTCCCAGGTATACATCTAAAAGAAATGAAAACTATGTCCACAGAAAAATTTGTACCTGAATGTAATTGTTCAGAGCAAAATTATAAAAAGCAGTTAAAAAGTAGAGTTCGCCCAAATGTTCAACTAATGAATCAATGAACAAAATGTGGAATGTCCCCACAAGAAGACATGCTTGGCATGAAAAGGGATGAAGTGCTGACATGCTGCAACACAGATAAAAACCACACAGAAAGTGGCAAATCCTGTCACAAAAGGCCACAGCGGTTCCATTTCCACCAACTTCCCCACAGGCAAATCCAGCCCCTGAAGGCGGGTCCTGGCTGCCGGGGGCCCAGGGGGCCTCGCGGAGGCGGGGGCCTGGAGGACCTGATGACATGCGTGGAGTTTCTCTGGGGGGTGTTGAATATTCATCAACATCCCCGGTATTAGAGTGTGCTAACAACTGCACAACCTGGACACGTTAAGAAGCCACTTTACATGGGTGGATGCTGCGATATGGGAAACACTCAGTTAAGAAAAAGGGCAGGGAAGGTGGCTTGAAGGGCCAGGGGCTCTTTCTCCCAGAGATGTTAGAGAGGAAAGGAGAGGAGGAGGGACATTGGTTCTGTTGTTCCACCAACTTACGTACTGATTGGTTGGCTCCCAGCAGTGCCCTGACGGGGGAGGGGGTCCGCCACGCCACCCGGCGCATCGGGACCACGGTCTAACCTGCTGGGCCCCCGGCCAGGAGGCTCTTCACCAGGTAACTCAGGCCGTCCCCTCACCCAGCCCCGCTGCTCCGACAGGTGCCTGGAGGCCCCTCACCCTGGGGGCTAAAGGCCTCACCACCTTGAGTCCTGCTCCCCTCCCCCGTTCAGGCCCATGGCTTCTCTGAGCACTGCGCACTGTGGGTGAGGCCAGATGGGCCAGCCGGGGGTGGACAGGTGTCCCAGGCACGATTCCCAAAAGTCCAGGTTGGCGTCTGACAGTCTCCCTGCCCCCCCCCTTCAGCCCCCCCTTCAACTGCCCTCCCTCACCATTGTCGGGAGAAACAGGACACGACTGAGGCCCGAGCCTTGGCCGTCCGGAGCTGCAGGAGGGCACCACACAGGGACAGAGGGCCTCCCGCGCGTCCTCATCCGTGAAGACCAGGTCAGGCGGAGAGACGGGCAGTGCACGTGCTGGATGGCACTGCCCTGAAGAGACACCATGGCCAGCGGAGCCCTGGGCTCGGCTACTGCCCACAGTCCAAGGAGAAACCTCGGCTCTGAGACTCGGTGGATGCCCGGGGCCAGGGGGTCCCACGGCCAAGCTGCTCCTGCCGCCTGCCTGGGACGCCGGGTGTGATGAAGGAAGGGAGACACCCTGCAGCCTGGACAGATGCAGCGAGCTGTGCTGTCGCCCAGCCCTGGGAACCCGCCGGCCTCACAGCCCACAGCGACCTCTACAGGCTGGGCGAGGAGCCCCCCCGGCCCTGCAGGCAGGTTCCCACAGAGGTGGGTTGGGGCAGTCTGCCTGCGCTGGCCCTGCTGCCGTCCCTCCACCCTCCCCACCCCCTGCCGCCAGACACAGAGGCCGCCAGGCCCAGCACCGAGGGCAGTCCCAAAGCTCTGAGTCCTCAGTGGAACCCACAGACGGCCTCCTACTTCCTGTTTCCAAGGAAACCCTGTCTGATACCCCACCAGACAGGGGTCCGCCCCCCAGCCCCACCCTGGTTAAATGCTGCAGATGTTGAGAGCTGGGCTGTTGGGTGGGACGCCAAGGCCCAGCCGCCTCCTCCAAACTGAGTGCAGAGCCACCGGGTTTATCCTCCGGGGACCGGGCTCCTCAGCCCAGGCCCCTCTTGTGCGCTGACTCTCGGGGGGACACAAGGCCTCCGTCCCTCTGCCATTCCTCCCTGGCACCAAGTCCCTGCCCTGCCTCGTACTCCTGCTGCCCCAGCCCCCAACTGGACTCCCAGCCCGCGCTGACAGCAGCTGGCTCTGCCTAGAGCAACAGACCTAAACCCCAGTGCAAAGCAGCACGTTTCTAAAGGCCTGGCACTCCCAGCTCGTAAGGGGATGACCCTCTGAAAGTGGACAGGTGGACGGGTCGAAGCTGGCTCCGCACCTGCCACGTGACCTCACTTTCTTCATCCGGAGTAGCGGCCCACCCCCCAAGGTGGGCACACTAGGTAACAGGGACAGTGCCCAACACAAAAAGGCACCCAAAGGTCTCTCCCTGGGGGGGGCACAGTAGATCCAGACAGAAGCCCTCAGGACATGGCCAGTCCTAGAGCAGGGGACCCAGGGCTGCAGATCCCTGAACACCTGTCCAAACACGGCATGTATGTGAGAACCCCCCATGGATGCTTCCCACCTGCAGAGTTTCACAGAAGAGCGTGAGAATGAAAGTGATACATCACCATGCAAATCACACCCAGTGGGAACAGAGCCACCCCCACCCCCGCCCAGAGGACAGGACGGGAAGTTCTGCAGGTGGGACCCCTGCAGGAGTGCACACACGTGCGCACATGCACACACACACACACACACACACGAGCATGAAAGCCAAGTGGACCTGCCCCCCTCAGCACAACCACCAGCAGGTTCCCGTCTGGCCAGGCAGAGGCGCAGGCCCCAGGCTTTGCAGAAAGCGCCACGGCGACCCTGGCACCAAGGACCCAGAGGACCGACCTCACTGCCTGTGTGGTGGCCCCACTTCTGCACAGCCCTCCCCAGGCACCCCTGTGCTGCCCCCAGGGCAGGCAGCCGGTGGCTGCTCCGTGAGCCTCAGGCGAGGGGCCCCCTTCCCCCTGAGTGTGGGCCTCCTTTCTCCTCCAGGACTCCTCCTCCCCGGGCACCACTGCCAGCACCTGGAACCAGCAGGACTGCTGGCGGGCAGGGCGCTGAAACCCCCGCCCTGTGTTCTCAGGGGGCAGCTCTGGGCCCTTGGACACAGACACCCACAGTGCCAGCTCGATTCACAAGGTGGCAGATCCTCAGGCAGAGTTTGCCTTTCCTCTGAAACTTCCCCATTTTGAGCCTCGCAGGCAGGAAGAGGAGGGTGAAGGATGAGTCAGAGGCCGTGGGGCTGGGGGACCTGTGTGCAGGGTTCTTGGGCGGCACCCTGTGGAGAGGGCCCAGGAGGAAGCTTCCCCCTCTCCCAGAACAACTGCCTTGTCACCTGGGCCACCTTCAGGGCAGGGAAGTCACGGGAGGACCATCGTCCTCCTCTTGGCTCCTCACCCTCCAGGTGGAACAGGTGAGGGGTGGGAAGGTGGAGGGGCCCCACTCAGGCACAAGCCAGGAGAGGCAGCGCGTCCAGGCAGAGAGTCCAGGAGTTAAAGCTGGAGCTCAGAGTCTGAGCCCCTCAGCCTCGACCCTGGGCGGGTCACGTCGCCGCTCCGTGCCTTAGGTCTCCTCATCGGATAAGCAGGGAAAACCCAACTGAGACGTCCACATGAGCTAATTCGCGCACACAAAGTCCGTCTGATGCACGTGGCTCCTGGTGAGCTTGTGTGTCAGGGTCCAGCACCAACACCCACGCTGGCTGACCTTTCCAGACCTGTCAGTGGCTCTGAGCAAGGGTAGGCGGGCTCTGGGGCTGGCCAGCCAGGTGTGGAGGAGCCCTGTGCGTGGGAGGCCCAAGGGGGCAGGCAAATGGTCACCAGGGTGGCAGCCCCAGGAAGCACCTCCTCAGGGCCGGCCCCGCAGAGCCAGCATCCAGGATGCCACCGCAGGACACACAGTCCTTCCCAGCCTTGACTCGGGTGGCTCGTCCCAGTGCCCCAGGCCTCCACCTTGCAGAGACAGGAAGAGAAGGCCAGCCCCTCCCCTCCTGTGAGGGGTAGACTCCTGGCAGAGGTTAACGAGCGGAACCTCCACTTTCTCCAAGAGGCTCCCGGGTGGGCCGTGGTGCCCTGCCACCTGGAGGCGCCCGTTTCTGCCCAGACCAGCCTGCCCAGCCTCATGCTGAGGGCACTTCCCCCTGTGGGGCGGGCTGCACGGGTCAGAGTCCACGTTGACAGCCTCACCTCCTGAGACAAAACAAGCAGTGGCGGCAGCAGACTGGGTGGTGAGGAGGCAGGACTGAGGGGCAGACTGGCTGTCACAGAACAGCCCCGGATGTCAAGGGCAGCGCAGGGAACGCAGCCAGTTGTGCTGGGGTGCCTGTGCACAGTGCCCGGAGGGAACTGGGAACATCGGGGACATGCTCTGCAAAGTGTGTGACTGTCTGACCCACAGGTGGCACACACAAAGCCCGAGGGCCAAATCGGCCCTGCACCTTGTTTCTACCCGGCAGCAGCACCAAGCTCCTTGCCTCTAGTTAAGGAATAGTTATATCTATACAGTCCTAACATTACATTCGGCCCCTTGAAGGCAACCACCAGGCTGATGTGGCCCCCAGTGACAATGAGTTTGACATCCCTGGTCTAACCACTGGACCGTGCACCCGAAACTAGCACAGGGTACTCTGGATGTCAACTGTAAGTGGAGGAAAACAACAAAAACAACAACAACAGCCCCTAGCAACACCCTGCACGTTCCCGCAGCTCTTCATGCCAAAACCCACCTCCCATCAAGGTCTAGCAGTCTCCATCCAGGGCCCGTGCGACCCCATCCATGCCCGGCACAGCAAGGCCCCCAGCACTCTAGGGATTCTTGCTCTTACCTCTCCCCACACGCCACTCCCCCACCCTGAGTGACAAAAACTCGCACACTCTGGGCACAGGTGCCCTTTTCCCAGTATCTCACACTGGAGATTTGTGCATCCTGCCTGTAACACCAGACCCCCCCTCCCCCCAGCTCTGACTCTCTTCCAGAACACTCCCTCTCAGGGACTCCAGGGCCCAGGAAGGTCCCCTCAAGCCCGAACCTGCCCTAGACCCAGGCGGGTGGAGATGGCATGTGGAATACCGCATCCTGCTGAGCCCCTTCTAGAAAGGGGCCTGTTGAGATGGCACCAAGGGAAGCTTGGGCTAGCAGATAAGCCTTGGCAGGAAGGGCCAGGGCGCCTGGTGGTGGAAAGGAGGCAGTTCCTGAAAAGGTGGGGGTGCTCTACAGCAGGGCCCCCAACCTATGCCTCGCCACTCTCAGGCCCCCCAGACGGACTATCAGGTCCCAGAAGGTGGGGGAGTAAAGCCACCCCTACCCCGCGGACTTCTGGGTCCTGAGGATCATCTAAGCCCCCCCAGGGGCTCCTAGGGTCACTAACATCGAACAAACGTTTCTGCCCCCTGCCAGCTCCGTGCACAGTCCCTATGGCGCGCTAAGACGCGCCAGGGCAGGTGCCACGTCGGCGCCGGGGGAAAGTGCCACAGGCCAGAGTCCAAAATCTGAGCCTCGATTTGGGTTCCGGATCCGTCCCTTCCGGCGTGGTTTCCCGTCTTGGACGTGAGACAGAAGGCCTCCGGTTTAAGCCACGCATCGGCGGGACATCCGAGCCCTCCCCACCCCTACTCCGTGCCCCAGCATCCGGCGGGAAGAGGCCACACGCGAGGTTCCGTGGGGCGTAGAGGACAAAGCCTCTCAGTCCCCGGCAAGGCCTGGGCCTCTCGGCCAAGGGCGCCAAACTCGGAGCGCGCGGGCTCGGCTCTCCTGCCTCCGCCCGGTGCGCTCCAGCGGCTCCGAGCGGAAGCCTCCCAGGCCAAGTCCGGGCCGCGGGAACCGCGGAGACCGTGAGGGGCGGAGGGCGCCCCGATGCCGGTGTGCGCCCGGGACTCCTTGCCCTCCGTTCCCACCCCCGGGCGCGCGCGGCCGTGGCCACCTCTGGCGGACTGGGCTGGCGGCGGCCCCTCGCCCGCGAGCAGGGGCTCCGAGCTTGGAGCTCCCAGACGGTCCCTAGCAGGGCGCGGGGCCGGGCCAGCCCGGCGGCTACTCACCCCCAGCAGCAGCCGGAGGCGCGGAGGCAAAGGCGCGTGGGCGGGCTGCGCGGGAAGCGGAGGAGCAAGCGCAGCTCACCGACTTCCTGGATCGCCCGCCCCGCCCCCCGGCCGCCCGGGTCCCGGCCCGACCCGGCTCCTGCGCCGCACCTGAGCCTGGGCACCGCCCGCCGGGGTGGGGGCCCTGGCTCCGCCTGGCGCGGACGCCGGCACGCAGCGGGACCGGGTCTTGATTAAGGGAGCTAGCTACCTGGGGAGGGTGGCAGCTTATCCCGGCGACGAGGAGTGAGTCCAGGGTTTCTCGCGTGGAACTGCGGGCTCTGAGGGAGCTCCGGGGATGCCCGATGCGCCCGGAGCGAGAAGTGCAGGGCCGGGAAAACCCCTCTCCGGGCCTCGTGCGCAGCGGTCGCCTGTCCAAGCCAACAACAGACACTTGTGGCACCAGCGAAAGGGAAACAGAAACAGGAAAGCGCATTTCTGGGAGGATGAGGAAGCTGCGCATCCCTGAACACAGGCCTAGAAACTGAGCTTCCGAAAGAGAAGAGACTGGAGGATGTATCACTGAAACTCTTCCCACGGTTACGTTAAAATAAAAACCACAGGAGTTTTCTAATTTCTACTTTTTTGTATTTTAATTTTCATTTTTAAGAACATTATCTTTAGTTACAGTTGACAAAAAATAGATGAGCTCCAGCTGTACAACCCTGTAATTAGACATTCATGTAACTTATTACGTGACCCCCAAATAAATCTGGTACACATCTGATACCGCATGTAGTTCTCACAATATTATTGACTATATTCCCTGTGCCTGTTCTGTAATTGCCAATTAGTACTTCTCAATCCCTTCGCCTTTCTCCCCCACCCCCTGGCCCCCCTCTCCCCTCAGGCAGCCCTCAAAATGTTCCCATTCCTATTCTGGTTTTGTTTTTAAGATTCCACATACGAGTCAAATCACACGTCATTTGTCTCGGACCCTTCACTCAGCGCAACACCCTTTAGGGCCACCCGTGTCGTTGCAGATGGGAGATTTCACTCTTTTTTATGGCCGAGTCACACTCCATCATGTGTAAGCACCACAGCTTCATGCACTCATTAATGGACATTTATGTTGTTTCCATATATTGGCTATTGTAAGTAATGCTGCAGTGAACATAGGGGTATTTATGTCTTTTCGACTTAGCGTTTTGGATTTCTTCAGGTAAACACGAGAGGTGGAATTCTGGGTCCTTTGTTGTCTCTCGTTACAGTCTTTGTTTTAAAGTCAATTATGTCTGGTGTAAGAGTTGCTACCCAGCTTTTTTTTTTCCTTTCCATTTTCATGAAATACATTTTTCCATCTCTTTGTTTTCAGTCCTTGCGGCTCTATCTGAAGTGAGTCTCCTAGCAGCATAGGTAAGGGGGATGGGGTGGGGGGTAAAGGCGCTCCAACCACTCTCTAGCCAACTGCCTGCCCCTCGGGACTTGAGAGAAATCCCTCCCTCCAGGCCTCATCTGAATCTCCAACTTTTCACAGTGACCTGGATAGGGAAGTTGTTTTCCTTTTGTGGAAGGAAGGGTGTGTGATAACAACGTTCCCCGAGCAGACAGAAAAGAGAAGCTTGAGAGCGGACTGATGGACCCAGCCTCCAGACGCCTACATCCTGCGGGAGAAAGCCCCTCAGGGGCAGAGCGACACGTCCCCTCCTCGCCCGCTCCTGCAGCAGAGTGCACCTGCCTCTTCTTCCCCGACCTCTGAGCTCCAGGGGACGGCCCCCCCTTGGGCTCGGCTGCCCCTAGTCACCGGGGACTTGACTTGATGGTTGACTTTGCCACGCAGGGTCCTTCTCCTGGCTAAGCATCAAGTTGTAACCCACTGTTGACCATTTCCCTCCCCCGCTCCCCTTGGTAAAATACAATGAACTTAATAAATCAATTAAAAAGAAAAGCTTGATTGTAGAGAGAAAGGTCGAACCCCAACCTTCTTTGAAAAGAGAAACCCGCAACCAGGGCCTCGGGGAGCCGGTATTTGTAGACAGAAGTCCTAGCCCCAGGCCCCTGATTGGCCTGTTCTCATGCAAATGAGGAATCCAAATCTCTGTAGTTTGATTGGTCCAAGGGGCTTTGTCCTGATTGGCCAGAATGGAGCTGCTCTGACTGGTCAGTTAAGATGTTGCAGGCTTAGCTGTGCAGCTCTGAGTGGATGAGAAAATCCTCACTCCGATTGGCTGAAACAGGATCCCAGGAGCTCTCTTATAAAGGTTGCTCAGGCGGTAGGCTTCTTCCCCGATGTGGTTTGTGGGAGACCCTTGGGCAGAGACAGCTCCTAGGCTCTGGTTTTTGTTGTCGTTTTTAAAAAATTTGAGCACAGGAGTACTTATTGGCGGGTGTCTTCTTTCCAGGGGTTCACAGTGTGAAGGGCACAGCACTCATTAGGATGCGACACCAGCGACCGAATGACCGGCTGCACTCCGTGCTCCGCCGCCCTCTGCCCTGCGGAGGAGTGAGAGGGACCGAGGGCGGGAGAGCGCTGTGCTCTCCCACGAGCGACACCCCTCAGTGGGCAGCCGAGGCCCACCTAAGCGGTCAGTCGCTTCTAGCACCGGCGCTCTCGTCCCGCCTCGTGCCCGGCAAGGAGCAGGGCGCAGGCTGCCAGGGGTGTTGGACTTGTAACCAATGCGCGCAGCTGGTAACCCTCCCCTCCGGCCCCCGACTCTGCTCTCCTGCCCGCAGCCGACTGCACGGCTCCTGGCCGAGTGACAGAGGGCACGCTTCCCTGCGTTCCTGAACCTGGACTCTGACATCGTTTCATTACTCCAGGCCTGGGAGTCACGGCAACAAACCCCCGCCCTGCACAGTCTGCGGCTCCGGGCTGTTCCCGCCTCTGTGAACACCAGCCAGGTGGTAACAACGCTGCCTTGCACGCTGTCCTACAAACCTTTCTGTGGACACGTCTTCACTCCTCTTGCGTGTGGCACAGAGGAGCGGAACCGAGCGCAGAGGCTTGGGGAGTGTTGACTTTGTGAGAAACTGCCCAATTCCCCAAGTGACTGCACCGCTGTGCCCTCCCACCAGCTGCCCCATCTCCCAGGGCTCACCCCGGGCACCACCACCAGGCTCCCCGTATTCTTTCCCCCTTTACAGAAGGTCAGATGATGGTCTCCCAGGCCTTTCCTTGACCCACGAAGTCTTGCGCACGTGCCCCCTCTGGGAATGCAGCTCCTAACCGCCGCCTCTTGTTATTTTGCTTCGGCCCAGCAGCCTGGGGCTCCTCCGGGCCTGCTCGTGTTCCTTCGCAGTGCGTTGCATAACCGGGAACATTACGCAATTACTCGTTTGTGCTGGATGGTCTCCCCTCCCCAGAAAGGACTCTGTGAGGAGGCCAGTAACTTGCTTTATTCACGCGCCTGCCTTGTGCCGAAGAAAACAGTGCCGGTGCTCTACAAACGGAGTGAACGTGTGGACCAGAAGGCTGGGTGGGGCGGTGACCAAAGGGCACCGTGAGGGCGAGGGACTGGTGGCTGAGACCGGGCGTCTCTAAGCCAAGGGCTAAGGTCGAAGGGACCAGACCTGGCAACAGGGGGAGACCGTTCAGGACCCAGGGCACGTCTACTGCAAGAGGCGCAAGGCGGGAAGGGCCCCGCAGCTGGCGCATCGCAGGGAGCGTCAGAGGAAGGCTGTGGAGCCCGGGTGAACAGCTTTGGGTTTTATCCTAAACAGTGTTGCTCCACTGACCCTGTTATGCAGGGCGGGGTTTCTACTTGGCCTGCAAGTCTTTGCACTTGTAACCAGCTATTTGCAAGTCTATCAAGAGCTTCTTGTGGTCCCGGTAGGTTCTCTTGAGTCCAGTCCCCGGTTCCGATTTGCTGCTCCTTTTACACTCTGGGCTTTAAAATCAGTTGGTGTTGTTTGTAAATTAGGAGAGAAGGATGCTTCTCACAAAGGCCATAGGGTCAGAAAACAAATCAGTGGCTACCACAGATTGGAAAGGGGAGCGGCTGTGGGAGAACAGGGCAATTCTGGGGGAGCTGGAACTGTCTGTGTCCTGATGGTGCTGGTGGTTACGCAGCTGTGTACTTTTGTTGAAAGTATAAGAACTTGCCCTGGCCTGTGTGGCTCAGTGAATTGAGTGCCAGCCTGTGAACCAAAGGGTCATGGGTTTGATTCCCAGTCAGGGCTCATGCCTGGGTTGTGGGCCAGATCCTCAGTAGAGGGTGCCTTTGAGACAACCACACATGGATGTTTCTCTCCCTCTCTTTCTCCTTCCCTTCCCCTCTCTCTAAAAATAAATAAATAAATAAATAAATAAATAATCTTTAAAAAAACCTGTAAGAGGTTTTTACAATAAATAAATAATCTTTATTTATTACAAATACATAAATAATCTTTAAATAATTTTTTACAAATAAATAAATAATCTTTAAAAAAACCTGTAACCTGGCCGTTCCATCTGCAGTGCCTATTCAAGGCCGACTTGGCGGATCGAGGTGCCGAAGGTGTTCTGGTGTGAGGACCGCTCAGGGCTGACCACCGGTTTGGGAAGACGCACAGAAACGCCTGCTGCACTGCGGGTGGAGAGAGGCAGACGGGGCTTCCCGGCTCGTCTCTCCGTCCCTGACCCTGGCCTGCAACTGGGACTGAGCAATCTCTCGCTGAGCCCCGAGGCACCGGGTAAGCTTGTTTTATTTTATTTTTATTATTTTTAAATCCTCACACGAGGACGAAAACTTCTAGAGGGAAGTTTTACTTTGGCTTCTAAAGGGAAAGGAAGGGGAGAGGGAAATCTTCGTGCACAAGTCAGTGCCCAACCAGCTGAGCTACTGGCCAGGGCTGTAGCTTGTTTAAAGTGAAAGTGAATTAAGGTTTCCTTTTATTCTTTTAGAAAAAATCTCCAGTGCAGTGGACTGGATAAATCACGCCCCCTGTTCTTAGCAAAGTTCTCGTCATCAGTTTATTTATCCTCTTTCCTTTCCTTTCCCCATCCCTTCTCCCTCAGAGGCGACCACTGCGACAGGTGTGTGGTATGTCATTCGTTTGAATTAAGTCTTGCAAACAAGTGCGTGTTGTTTTGTACCCACTATGCAGACATACCTGACATTCCCCGAACTCTGCACCGTGTGCACGGTCCCCCACGGGGCTGTGGGCCTGGGGGGACAGATGGGCTTGGAAGGCAGACGAGTTTAGAGAGAGAGAAGGAGAACAAGACCCCTGGGGAGGAGGAGGGAGCGATGGCCCCATCTGGCTGGGGGGCTGTGATGAGCTGCCCTGAGCAGGGGGCCCACATGTGGTCCACCCAGCCCTGGGGCAGCTGTGAGGCGCGGGCTGTAGCCCAGCTGTGACTCAGCGCTAAACCACCAACCTGAAGTTTCTGACGTCACCTCACCTCACGCAGGTGTTCCGCCTGGACTTTTCTTTCAGAGCCAACAACCAGTGTTACTGGTGTGGTTTCCTTCACCCACAGAATCAGAACAGAGCAGCTCTGCTCAGAATGGGCTCCAAACAGAGAGACGGGCGGGGGCTTCCTGGGTGGGGAAGGTGGGGGCTGCCAGAGTGGGCTCCCCGGGTGGGCCAGGCCACAGGGCTCCCACACCCGCTGCATCTCGTTCCTGCCCTTCAGGAAGGGGCTCTGAGGAGTCCACTGAGCCACAGCGTGCCCAAGCGTTAGGGGAGGGATGGGTGTGCTAGGGTGGAGGGCGCTTGTGGCCTGTCCAGGACTGGGTAGCCTTGTGCCACCTTCAGCTTCTATGAGGAGCTGAAGTCTGGGCGTGAACCCTGAGGGCCGGCGACCCTGCCTCAGCCGCATGAAGTTTCTGGCTCTTCATTCCAAAGCTGGGTTTCCCTGCATCCCAGCCAGCCGCGTGCCCCCTGCCCCCCCCCCCCCCCCCCCCCCGCCTCGCCCTGTCCCTTCTTTTGTACAAATGCTGTGTCACTGATTTCCTGGAAACCAGGCTCCGGCAGCTGCTGCTGGTTCCTGGAACGAGCACTGGGGACGTGGACACATCTGCTTGTGGTCAGGGGCCCCACTGGATCCTGAGGGGAGGATGGTGTGGGTGGCGCCTCGGCCAGCATGACATAGCAGCCAGAGGGCCTGCTCAGTGCCCATAGACTGAGAGCCCACCACATCTCTGACCTCCTGTCAGCCCCACAACCACTCCACGGGCAGAGTGGGCTTTATCTTCCCACTTCCAGGGTCCGCCAGCCAGGAGGTGGCCAACCTGGGGCCAGGTGCCAGACCAGAGTCCTGGCCCCTGGCTCACTGCACAAGGCCACTGGCCTCCGATAAAGAACTTTCTCCTGACCCTGGCTGGTGTGGCTCAGTGGATTGAGCTCGGGCCTTCGAACCAAAGAGTCACTGGTTCAATTCCCAGTCAGGGCACAGGCCAGGTCCCCAGTAGGGGGCGCACAAGAGGCAACCACACATTGATGTTTCTCCCCTCTCTTTCTCCCTCCCTTCCCTTCTCTCTAAAAATAAATAAAATCTTTATTTAAAAAAAGGAACTTTCTCCTGGGTGGAGGCGGGAGAGAAGGCCGGGACTTGGGACCACCCTGAGAGGAGCATGAGGACAAAGGAGAGGGGCTGCAGACCCGATGCTGCACAGTGGTGCCTGGCTTACTCGCTGCTCAGCCCGCAAAGTCTCCGGGGGTTCTTAGGTGCCTGGAGACCCAGCCACACCTCTGTCCAAGGCCTGAGTGTTCCTCAGGCACAGGCCCTACTCCCGTGTAGGGGGTGGTACTGCCATCCTCCTCAGTCACTAGCCTGCTGGGCAGGGCGGGCAGCTTCTCCCTGCTCCCCCTAGGCGGCCTTGGCCTCTCCCAGAGAGTGGTTGGTTCTCCCTGGGGGTCCTTGGAGCACTTAAAATAATTAACAATAAATGCCCAGAACCAGAAATGACCTTGGGCAGTTGGGAGCCGGCCCTGACAGCACTAGGAGCTTCCCCCGCCTCATCCCCCTGGGGCCTCTTAACATTCCGTAAGGTGGGTGTTGGTTCTGCCATGAAGGGCATCTGTGTCCCAGTACCAGCCCTGGCTCGAGTCTAAAGCCCTTAATGTGTGGCCCTCCCCAGACTGGTCCCAGGGGCCCCAGCCCCAGGTGAGATGGAGGGAGGAAGGCACTGACCTGTTATGCAAGGTGCCCAAGGCCATGTCCGCAGTGGGGAGAGGCAGGGACAGTCCCACAGCCCCTGCTGCCCCACCGTGTGGTCAGACACCAGCAGCTGCCATTGTGCCACGGGAGCCGTGTGAGCAAGTCGGCTCCGCTCCAGAGGCCCTCTCCTGGGCCTGGGGGACGTGCTGTCCACTCGCCCTGGAGACAGGCCAGCACAGCTGCGGTCTTCCAGGCCCAGGCTACTGACAGTGGCAGGGAGACACTTGACTTGGATCCTGCCTCGCTAGGGCCACCAGCATAGTGGGTCCCACTCTGGCCCACGGCGCATCCATTCTGTCCAGAAAGGCCACACTGGGCATGGAAGCAGTGGGTGTGTGAGTGTGCGCATGGGCACGCGTGTGTCACAGCACCTCCCCTTTCCTGGCTGTCCCGACACCGGGCTTCTCAGGCCGAGGCAGCCAGCACACACAGCCCACCCACAGGGGCCGGGCTCCAGGAGCAGGGGACTGGGGCTGTCACAAAACGCTGTCCAGTGAGGCTCCGCAGCAACAGGGGCCCCGCAGCATCCCTGCCTCCGTCCGTCCAACAGGCTCCTCACTGAGCCAGCGCGGAGAGGGCCTTCTGTGCAGGGGCAGAGCCGGGGCCAGTGCCGTAGCTCAGGAAGTGACACAAACAGCACATCCTCTCCCACTACCATTTTCCCCTCTGACCTCTGTGACGGGACCACGGGACTCAGATGTGGCTATTTCTTGGAAAGGGTGAACGTACCTGTGACAGGCCCACCCTGGGGCGCCCGGCCTAAACCCACAGCCCCCATTTCCTGCCACCAGGGTGCCTGAGCTGCAGCCAAACCCTGCCTGCACCCAGTTCCAACCCAGGGGTTGCCCAGAGGGATAAGAAGTGACCGGGAGTGACCACACAGCACTTCCAAATGCCTCTTCTGCCCCACAGGCCCGTAGCCCAGCCTGGCTTTCCTCCCAGTACCCGGGGCCAAGCTGCGTCCACACCAGCTGGTGCCATTGTTCCTACGACGTGGTACTTGGCATCCACGGGCTCTTTCCTTCTCTCTGGGGCCGCTGGCAGGAGAGCCGGCTGACCTCCAGGCTGGGTGAGGCTCACGTGGCACTCACCAGTCACCACGTTGCTCTCGTCTCTACCCCTGAGGGAAGCCTCATGCCTTTGGGACGAGCCCTGTACTCCTGCCCGGCCAGCATGCCAGGGGAGGGGGCAGCCACTGCGCGTCTGTCAGGAGAAGCAGCCCGGGAACTCTTGTGGCCGAGAGTGGAGCATTTCCAGACAGTCCCCTTCCTTCCTGGGGCGTGTCCACTAGAGGCGGGAGATGTTGGCCCCCCAAGGCCCAGACGCCAAGCGTCCTTGGGGATATGGACGGGGGCCGTGGGCTCAACAGGGCTGGCTCTCAGGCCAGCTGTGTCCCAGGCCAGAGCCAGGCTGGCCTGCAGGCTGTGGGGACACAGGGCCACTCTGACTTGTGGACTCTCAGGGTGCCCAGCCTTTAGTGTCTCTGGGCCACACTGGAGGAAGGAGAGTCGTCTGGGGTCACACATGGAATGTATTATGGCACGTAATCACAATCTCAGTATTTTTAGTAAAGCTACAATTTTGTGTTGGGCTGCTTTTGACATTTTCTCAAGTGGTGACAGTGGATGGCTGAGCTGGGTAATATGGACGAAAACCCACAAACTGGAAAGAGGAGAAAGCTGTCTTCTGCAATGACCTTGCACACACCTACCCACCATTATGGAATGACCCACACTGGCGCCAGCTACTGGGGCAGACGGGGGGTGGGGCGGGGAGCCCGGCACAGTGACTTAACACACGCTGCGTTTCTTTGAAAACATTTATTGCGCACAGAATGGCCCATTTCCCTTTGCAGCTCAGTTACTTGGGAAATTTTTTCTTTCAGTTGACTTCCTGCCCCACTGAAAAATTTCTTTTGGAAGAATCGTCTATCACTGCTGGTCAAAGAAGCTGGAAGTTAGCTCCTGGGGAGAAGGCCTGATGCGCCCCCTGAGCAGGGCAAAGACTTGCTCTCAGCACCCCACCATGGTGACTCAGGCTCAGGTGGGGGCACTGCGGCGACCCACGGTGTTGGCCGTGTCCGAGCTCACTCGACCTCAGGCATTTCCATAAACGACTGTCCCGTTCCCGGCCTTCAAGGGGACCTACCCCTCAGGAGGAAGACCTGCCTGGAGCTGCATGCGTGCACTTCCAGGCTGGAAAACACATCATGTTGAATGTCACCAGGGCTCTAAACAAATTGCAAACTCGTGGCTATAAAATGGGAGCTTTAAAAAGAGTGTTGTGTGGGAGCGGAGTGCTGGGGAACCCTGTACAGGCTCATGGGTTTTAAAGCTTCTTGGCGAAGTCCTCAGCCCTGTTCCAGGGGTAGGAGGAAGCAGTGTGCATTCCAGAGGCTGGCAGCTCAGGCAGGTAGCAACCCCTCACGCCCCGTGGCATTGGGCCACTCAGAGGGGCTGTTCTGGCCACGTCCCTTCCACCACTCTGCACACGTGGGGTCGGGGAGCGGCGTCTCTCCCGGGGTGCAGTCAGGCCCTGAGCCTCCGAGGTGGAGGGTCTGCCAAAGGCCACACGGGCGACAAAGGTCCTGGCCTAGGTCCAATTGGATGGAAGGCTGGGTTTTAAAGATGGAATCTAGAATATCCTCCTCTCCCCTTTCTAGAAAAGAGAATAAAACAGAAGTCTGCCGGTCTTGCAGCAAGCAGGGCGGGAGGCAGACCCGTGAAGGCGGCTGGCAGCACACCCCGCCACCCACAGGAGGGGATGGCGGCGTTGGGGCGAAGGGAGGGGTAGGACAGGCGCGCTGACCCTCTGCGGTGAGGACGAATGTTCACAGTGAGGCACAGTGTGGTTCCCCGTGGAAGTCTGGGGGCAGCACGGATGCCCGGTCCGCCTGCCCTCAGGTGGCCCGGATGAGCCTCTGGGCTTGGCTCTCTGGGTGTTGGCCGCTCTGCACGGGAGTCGACGGGAGGACCCCCAGACTGGCCTCGCACAAGTGGGCTAACCTGTGCATGGCCGAGTGGTGTCCTGCCACCCCAGGCTTCCTCATACTGCGGCCGAGCCGTAAGGAATCACCCCTTGTCTCCCCATGAAGACCCAGGAACTGAAGGGTCTGGCCTGGAGAAACTGACCTGAACCCTGATAGCTTGGCCCCCACCCACTTGTCTCTGGTTGGATCTGAGGCTGGTCGGAGGGAATCCCAACCGGGTGGGCCCACCAGGCACGGAGTCAGCCAGCCTGCAAGAGGGCCTACCCTCAACTTCTTCCGATAAACGTGTTGTGGGAGGTGAAAAACCCTGGCACCAAAAACAGGGAAGGAAATGGGTTCTGCAGAGCCGGGTTCCCACTGGGAGAGAGAGGCAGCTGCACACTCTGCTAAACTGCCTTCCTGATGGGTAGTGTCGGCCTCAGATTTGGCGCCAGCAGGAGGACAGGGTTCCGGATGGAGGGGACAGAGGCGCTGGGAGTGGGGTCCCCAAGCCGGGTGCCGTAAGGAAGGGTGATCAACAGACGGTGTGACCAGTGCTCAGGCGGCAACCGGGGATGCCCGTCGCCCCCACACGAGATGCCAGGTGATCAGTGTCCCTAGTAAAGATACAAAAAGGAAGTCTTTCTTTTTCAAGTATTAAAAAAATAATTGACAAAAGAGTCTGAAGCATCTGAGTGTCTTGCTGGATTGTCAGCTTCATTTCCATGTGCAAATGCAGGAAAACACCAGCAGGGTGACTCGCACCTGGGGACAGCGCGCCGCTCCCTCGGCGAGGGGCCTGCCACGTCGCCCAGAGTCAGGATTTTCCAGTGTGAAATGGTTGTGAATTACAAGCAAAATGCAGCAACACACAGGCCCCGGGCCCCAGTCAGAGGCAGGCCTGGGGCTTTTGGCCACGCGGAGTCCAGTGTGTGGCGTGGGGCTGGCAGCAGGCCCGCGTGGGTCCTCCTCACTTGCATGTTGAACTTGGACACGGGGCCAGGGGCGCCCTGCCTGGCCACGGCCCCTTCTGCTCTTAGTTCACAGGCAGCTTCCTGGGCCGCCTCCTTCATTCCTTTGGTGGCGCTTCGGGGCCGTGAAGACAGGCCCCTCCTCTGTGTGGGGTGCACTCTGGTGGCGACGGACTGGACAGAGGCAGCAACTTCCTTCTCTTGTCACCTGTGGCTGCACACGAAGGGGCGCCTGTCCCTGTGCATCCAGGGGGACCACGCAGTCCTTTCTTCTCCCCGCATGGCACCACTGCCCCCGTGACCCTCACTCCCCGGGGCAGAAGTCGACGAGTCTCCTGAAGGAGGCAGAACCACCGTGGTCAACCACCTCCACGGGGCTTTGCGCTGCACAGATGCCTGACTGCTGCTCGAGAGGCGCGTGGACGCCCAGGAGGCGCCGCCTGCCCGGCTCTCGGGCCTGGGTGGTCTGTGGGGCCCGGCTGGGTCGGCAGATGCGCTCAGGACCAGTCCAGGCTGAAGCCCCTGGACAGCATGGCGGCCTCCAGGTCCCGGTCCTCCTCCTCCTCCCGCAGCCGCTGCTCCTCCAGCAGGGCCACCAGGGCGTCCCTCTGCTCCACCACCTCCAGCATCTCGTTCAGGACCCTCTTCTCCTCCGACAGCTCCTCCTCCGTCTTCAGGTGGTCTGGGCAGTGGCAGTGGCGTCAGGCCCGTGGGGTGGGAGGCCGCAGCCCCATGCCCAGCCTTCCGGGACAGCCCGCCCTTACCCCTCTTACCTTCCACGGCCATGCGCTCCCGGAGCTCCTGCTGCAGCCGGCTCTGCCGGTCCTCCAGTTCCAGCTCCCGGGCACTGGGAGGCGGGGGCAGGGAGGGAGACAAGCAGCAGTGACTCGGGGACCCTTTCTCCTCACCCCCTAGGTTAGGGTGGAGCTGTGCTCCTGCCATGAGAGGCACCAAGCTCACCCACCCACCCCACTGGGTCCCCCGCCTCCGCCACTCACAAGATCATCAGCTCCGACTCATAGCGCACCATGGCGTTCTTCTCCTGCACCAGCCGGAACCACTCCTGCATCAGCTTGGGGTCGTCCTTCTTGCCCATGCCTGCGGCGGGGGGGGGGGGGGGGGNTGTCTCCGGCCGGGGCGGGGGGGGGGGGGGGGGGGAGGGCGAATCAGGAGCAGCAGGCATGTGTCCACCTGGCCAGCAGGAGGCACCGCACTGGGGCAAATGTGCAAAGAGAGCAGAGCGAGATGCTGCCGGAACCACCCAAGCCAGGTCCAGTTTGCCTGACGCCCCAGAGGGCCACGCCCAGCCTGGGGCCTCGCGGAACCTGTGCTTCCCCCTTGTCCTGCCAGGCCCGGCCCTCACCGCCTCAGTAGGTGGCCGCCATGGGCTGAGGCCCGTCCTGCTCAGTGATCTCCTTCCACACGTGCTAAGGGCTGTGCCCTCCTTTTCCTTGCTCGTTCACTTGACCTTCGTTTGGCACTTGCACACACTCAGCCTTCGGACCGAGGCAGGTGTGCGTTTGCGCACCGCGCTCAGCCTCCTTTCACGTTGTGCTCGCTACCCTCAGCTCCTTCTGGCGCTGGCCCCTCGGGGCCCCACCCCCTCTCATCCTGACCGGACACTCTCCTGGGGGTCCTGCATGGGACGGGCAGTGCGTCCCAGGGTGGCCATGCCTCTGATCGGCCCCAGCAGCAGCGTCTGGGGGTGCCGCGGATACCTCCATCGCCACGCGGGGCAGCCTGGCTCGGCTCAGCTTGCCTGCAGCAGGAGGGCGGGTGGAAGACCTAAGGAGTCAAACTACCCAAAGAGGAAAAACTCTTTCCTGGGGGCACAAAAAACCCCCGTGAGGTGCTGCCCGAGGCAAACGACAGAGCACGTGACTGGCTCCTTGGTGCTTTTGGATTAAGAACCGCCTGGGAATCTCCGGAAGGCCAGGGGCTCTGCACGCCCGTCACGGGCCCTGGATGAAGAGGCATTAGACCGGGGAACTTTTCAAGGTGCTCCCTGTTTCAGGGCCACGGGGCTGGACTGTCTATCCTAGGTACAGCCAAATCCAGAAACACCCGGAGCACCACCTCAGCTGGGACAGTCCTCACGTGTCCAGCTTCTTGCTCATGGCTTTCCTACGGTCTTCATGCCTGACTTCCTGGCACACTGATCAAAGCCAACTCTCTTTCTACCATGATGTTTGCTCGACACACGTGAGGCCCAGGCCAGTCAGTCTTTCCAAGGGCCTCACTCTGCAGAGGCAGAAACAGGGGCCATGCTTGCATGGGGGGCAGTGAATGTGTGCACAGTGCCCGGGTGTGCATGCAGCCATGCCCTGCGGTGAGGTCCTGACCCTAAGCCCTGCCTGGAGGACTGGCTGAGCCTGCTACTGTGGAGTGTGTGCTGGAGGGTCTGGGCGCTCCCCCCACCCCTGACAGACTTGGTTCTGGGGCTGGTAAAGCAGCCCACAGTCAGTTCCACGCATTCCTTTCTGAGCGTCTCTGCACAGTGTGCCCACGTGCCTGCGGAGGGTGGAGCCCTGAGGCATGCAAGCCGACCCGAGTGACAAGCTGGGAGCACACTGGGCGGTCTCTCCAGCCTTCCCCCTCCCCAGAATTCCACGAAGAGACACCCAAACACCATTCATGAGCTTTGTAGACACTGTTCACAGCCAACGAGCAAAGGCACGTGGGGGGGCAGGTGAGCGTCAGAGGTGAGCGGCATGAGAGCGGAGGGAGAGGTTAGCAAGGGTTAGTCACGACCACACTGCCCGCCCCCCCACATGCCTCGGCAACGACAGTCTCATCACAATGGACTTCAGGTCGGACACACTTAACACACACACACACACTCGGCAAGACACGGGGCAGAGAAGTGTGCTCTCGTGGGGGTTTGGGGGAGGAACTCGGGCATCTGCATTGACCAGTCTTGGAAGGACAGTATTCCTCGACGCCACCGGTGCAAACTGCCCGTGCTCCTGGCCCCTCTACCTGCTGGGCTGGGGACAGAAAGGCCCGACCGTGAACGGCGGAGCCACGTTCTGGGACTCTCTGCTTGGCCTCCAGGCCCCTGGCTTCACTCCACTCCCCATCCTCCCCTGAGACAGTCCAAGGGATACTGTGCCTTGTCAGAAACTGCCGCACACTCATGGAGTTTTGAAACAGGGCTCTCAGGGGTGAGAGAGAGAGAGAGAGAGAGAGAGAGACAGACAGACAGCTGGGCAGTGGGTCCCTCTCCAACTAGTGCTGCTACGGCTCGAGAGGCAGTGGGGGTGGGGGTTACGTTACCTTCCTGGACACAGCAAGGGCAGAAGGAGAGAGGTCTACGCCGCGGAGTCCCGCCACTGGGCTCAACTTCAAAAAGGACCAAACGAGGAAGAGGAGGAGGAGACGGAGAAAGACACACGGAAGAGGAGTGTGGGAGTGGAGGGAGACAGGGGGACGGTGAAACAAAAACAAGCAGAGGACAAAAAGCATAAAGGTGAGAAAGGAGCAACAGGAGGAAAAGAAAAAATACAAGAAATGGAAAAGCAGAAACAAGGGAGACAAAGTCTGCACGTGAGTTAAGTCCTCCTTCCACATGGGGACGGGCAAGCGCAGACCCGGCTCAGGGGCGGCCCCTGAGGTGCACGCGCTCCCTGGCAGGCTGCCGCAGCTCCCAGTGGGCTGCTCCTCCTTCCTCCAGTCCTCACTGAGGATCACCACACAGGGGCCTTCCGAGTTTTGGGTGTTGGGCTCCCTCCTCAAAAACGCCCAAAGCCCCAGGACAGGTTGGCTGGCCTCTGCGGAGCAGACCTGCTGCTCGGGTTGCAGGCGGTGACCCCGGGCGGCCTGCCCAGCCGGCGCCTGTGCGCGCGGACTCGCGTGCTCCGGTGGGGCTGAGCCGACAGGCCTCTGGCCGCAGTTGCTGCCACAGGAGGCAGCACGCCTACGAGGCGGCAGCCCTCTGGGATGGCCTGCCCTGCTCGGACACGTTCGATGCTCGGGCTGCCGAGCTGCTCCCCCAGGTCCGATTTGCTGTCCCCCACGTGCCAAGGAGAGCCACCCCCTTTCTCCTGTTCCTCCCATCTGCACAGAGGGTCCGATGCCACAGCGGGGGAGGCTGTCACACTCCGGACTGTAAGACAGGACATGCCAACACTGACAGCTGTGGACGGGGCAGCTGGGAGAGGACAGTGCGCAGAGACAGCTCAGAGGCTGACACCTGACGGTGACCTGGGGTGGGGGGAGCGCAGCAGGACCATCACAGAACCACAGGGCCACACGGGGCACGCCCAGCAGACATGCCTGGGGACTCCAGGTCTGGCAGGTAAGTGGGTGGCTTGACCACGAGGACACAGTGTGAGCAGTGAGCCTGCTCCAACCACCAGACAGACAGACTCACACACACCTGGCTCAGCGCCCCCTGCTGTACAGCAGGGCAGCCCCAGGCCCTGCGTCTCTCCCTCCCTGGGCCATCGAGTGGCCTTCACAGTGTGTGGGTGTGTGTCTGGTTTCTGGCGAAACTCAGGGCTGCAGCCAGAGCTGTGGGGGCAAGTGTGCGAGACGCTGGTCACACCCACTGCTCTCAGCAGACAGGGCCGAGACCACTGCCTCAGGGGGTGCGGGGAGTGTCCCTCTCTCAGCAGACGTGCTGTGCGGCTGGACTGCCTTCAGCCTCTTCTGTGACAACAGTGCAGAGCCCGTGCTCAGGACACATGTGCTCGAGCACCCAGGCCGAATCCTGGGACGGATGTCGCCCCACCCACGTGCAGGGCACAGGGACCTGACACGCACGCACCGTGAGGAAGACCTGCCTGCATGTGTCTCACAGAGCATGGCCCACTGCTCCCTCCAGGCCGACCACACCCTCAGAGGCCCTTCCACGGGCAGAGGACAGAAGGGCCTTGCAGAACTTTCAGAGCAGAAATCAAGAAATGAAGTCGGAACAGGGAGCACTGGGGGAAGCAAGGGCCTAAAAGAAATCGACAGCAATCCATCACTGAGGCTGTGGCAGGGGGCTGAGGGCGGAGGACCATCTGGGGGGGAGCTGGTGAGCCCACACTGTGTGGCTCTGGCTTTCTAGACTTTTCTGCATGCTTTGGATTGTTCATAATCTATGCTATTTTAATAATCAGGAAACGCAGCCGATAAGGATGGCTTTAACGAGGGGTGAAACCCGAGGGGTGAAAGCTGACGGGAAGCTTGGCGGGACCTGGGGGTTGTACACAGCCTTAGCCTGCAGTGAGCATGGGTGGCGGAGGCCCTGGTCTGGGTGTCCTTTCTGAGGAGTGGGGCCGGTCCCCACGTTCTAGGGCAAAGATGGCATTGAGCTCACGGCAAACAGAAGGTTGAGAATTTTAAATACTGGGGTTCTGCCCCTTTGTAACAGCCCCCGTCTTACCCTCTCAGGCCAACTCCGCGGTGACCCCAGGACCCCGTCCTGGCGGGGGCTTCCCGTCCTCCCTGCCCTGCCACCTGGGCAGTGGGCTGTTCCCTCCGCAGTGGCAAGTCCTTCTAGAGCGTGACCTCTTGCTGTGACCCCAGGGGCAGGGGACAGCTGCTCTTTCAGGAGCTGCAGAGAGCTGGTGCCCAGAGAGGCACGATCTGGCTCGTCGGAGGTGGCAGTGAGCCCGGGTGCAGCCGGCCCTGTGTGTCAAGGACCCTTCCCGTGCGGCCCCCGAGAGGCCCCAGCATCTCTCCTGTGAAGCAGGTGTCTGAGGCTCCCAGAATCTGAATGAGGCCAAAACCCAGCCTTGCTTTCCCGTGCTGAACCGAGAGGCTGCCCCCCAAAGGCCCGGACAGAGGAGGAAGGGGGGGTCTCAGCAGGTGGTTCCTGGTTGCAGCTGGACAGTCACACGCAGGCCTGATCGGGTGGCAGAGGCCCAGAGAGGATGTGACCTGGCTGGGGACTTCATGAAGCTGGGGCCTGAGCCAGGTCTTGCCCTCCCAGGCTGAGGCGGGGAAAAGGTGGGAGGTCCTCTGGCAGCTCTTCCTCTGCACTTGTCTGCTCTGTCTCCGACTTCCTCCGACTTCCTCCAACAGGCTTTGTCTGAGACACCTCACTTCAAAGCCCAGCACCCCTCCCCGCATCCTATCGGCTGACAGGAAACCAACAACCAGCCAAGACTCAGGACCCGAGCTTGGATGTCCTCACAAAATGCACGCAGACCCAGTCTGACTTCTGTCCCTTTGGTTGTCAGAACCCCCGAGGCTGGGGCACAGAGAAGGGTCTGGTACGTTTCTCGTGAGGAGAGGTGAGGAGGGGGTGACAGCCCGGTTGGGCCAAGCCCAGGGTCCTGCTCTAGCCACAGGCCAGTGTCCAGCCCTGGCTGGCCCAGCACAGTGAGGGGCTGACCAGGAGGGAGCCAGTGGGGTCCCCCGGGTCCCAGCCAGGGCTGCTACTGTTCCCGCAGGGTGGCTGGCTGTGGCTGGGGATCAGAGGGCTCAGCACCGTATGCAAACATCAGGAGGAGAGTGGGCTTTTCACAAGCTAAGCCACCACCTTTACCTGCACACGGATGACAGGTCCAAGGGACGCCTTGGGGGACGAAACTGACTACAAAGTGGATCTCCAGAGAAATGGAGAACACAAAAAAGGAAAACGAAAAAACGGCACTGAAGACTTGAGATCCAGCACACCCGTGTGTGCTCACATACACACACGTGTGCACATCCGCACAGACACAGGAGAATGCTGGGAAATCGCGAGGACTCTAAAGTCCCTAAGCAAAGACAGAGCCAGGTTAAGGCTCAGACCGAAAAGATGAGCCGACTCTGCCCACATCAAACCAAAGGGGCGAACAGGCCAGGAAGACCCAGAGGGAGGCAGGGGGCAGCCTCGGGGCCCTGGCCACGCTCCCCACCTGGGGACGCTGCAGTTCTGAGAGACCACGTCCAGGCCTCAGGCTACATTTCGGAGCCATTCCTGTTCTCTGAAAATCAGGTGCGTGCAGGACAGGGCCAATGTGGGTATGCAGCTGTTCGTATGGAAACACGATACTACCGTTAACAAATAATAAGAGAATAAACTCTGGTTTGTGTGCTCACAACTTCGAACTACAGAGCCGGCACAGAGACGGGCCACGCGCAGCCTTTCCGGGAGGGGATGCAGGACCCAGGAGCAGTCAGGGTCCACCTTTCAGGCTTCGGTGCTCAGAGGATTAATTTCTTCCCCCAAACAAGGACTACGGCCAAGAGCCCCAGGGTGGGACACTGGCAGGGTCTGAAAAGGACCCACTGTGGCACGGGCTCCTTCAGGGCTGCCGGGAGCAGGGCCCTCTGCCCGGGGACACTGGGATGCCCGCTGGCAGGAGCGTCTCTCCTGCTTCCGTGTGGCAGTCAGAAGCCAGGGACAAGTTCGACGGCCACACAGGAACCACGGGAGCCGAAGAAGGAGCAATGAGACGGTGACAATCGAGTAGAGGGACCACCAGGCATTTCGTGGTTTGGAACACACTGCACTGCGTTCCTTGTCTTTAAAATCCGTTTCATCTCCTCTGCGATGTGTTGGAATTCTAAATCTGAACAGCTCCTAGATGGAGCCCAGGGACACGGAAATGAAAACAGCCAGTGACATCTGTCATTCACTCAGCAGGGACAGAGAAAACTAAGCTACACGTAGAGGGACTTAGTGAACTGGGAAGGAAGGGTGAGTATGATCCCAAAGCAATGGGCTTTCACAGTCCCTTCCAGGAGATTTTGAATTAAAGAAAACACAACAAAACATCTCCACACATAGAGCTTCACTTAGAAATGACACTAACACCCCCTGGGACTGTTAGGAGGAGGCAGGAAAGGACATTAGGTAAGAGACGGGGTCTGTTAATTGGAGTGGAAGCACCAGCCCTTTCACAGCCTCAGTGGCCACAAGCACGCCAGTCCCTGGACAACCCTGGGCAACCCTGGGCAGAGGGCCGAGATCAGTGACACCCAGCCCAGCGGCCCAGCCCGGAGCCCGGCAGCTCCCTGGGCGGCTCACGGCAGGGACTGCAGCGCCGCACCTTCACGTTTTAAAGGGACGGGTGAGGCAGTGGTGGGAAACCAGAGAGAACGGTTTGTGCTAGCTGGTTTGTGTGTTACGGCCACTTGCAGGCAAGGAGCTGGCTGGGTGGATGGGGAGGCCGGGCTGCCCGACCAGGGCGAGGGGGCTGGAGAGCCCCACTCACCTCGACAACGGCCATGTGGCCGGCCTCTAGACAGAGCACCGGATTCCATAGTCTTGCCAGGGGCAAGACGGCCCAGTGTCTGGAGATAAGGCTTGTGTCCCTCTCATCTAGTACAAATGACAGCACAGCTCCAGACTTCCTCCATGGCAGCAGCCCTCCCACCTCAGAGGTCCGGGGGCTCTCCCCATGGTTTCTGACTCGGCAGGCCTGGGGTGGGCATTGGCCGCCTGCATGTCTGTCTAACAAACTCTCAGGTCTCAAAGTTGATGGGTGGCCCTGGGCCCCCACCCACAAGGCCAGCCTCGAACAGAGGGACTGAGGGACAGGAGGGCCCGTGTGACTGACACCTGTCAACACTGCCCAAGGTCAGTGAGTTGGATGGAAACCCCAAGGGGCACTTCCCCTTGCACTCAGGCCTCCTGGGGGAAATGTGAGCTTCCCAGAGGATGCCACCTACAAGCTGTGTGGTGAGGTCATGCTGGAGTGTGTGTGTGTGCATGTGCACGCTGGATGTCAAACCACCAAATGGTATCAGGAGGACCAGGGTGCAGATGCGAGGTTGGTGGGACAGGCGAACTTGGATCCCAAGAAACTCACGTGGCACCGGGGCAGCAGGAGCCACTTCTGCTCTCCCCTGAAGCCCAGGGGGTGGGCAGTGGGGGGCACAGACCCCTGCTGCTCCGCCAAGCTGGAAAAGGGCCTGTGCTGTGCCGTTCAGTTACCGGGCTGATTGCTTCTGGCCCTTTGTGAGCAGGGACCGAGGAAGGCGCTTGGGGGGACGGTCAGCGGGTTAGTGTCAGCAACAGGTGCCGCCATACATACCACCCAGATGCAAGTCGATGAGGCCACTGTAACAAGACTCTCCCCAATAGTCTACAACAGGAACCGGTGAAGACAGTTACTGGAGCGGCCAGCCCGGCCCTAACCCTAGCCCTGCCCCCTGCCCCCAGTGCAATCAAGAATAGGAAGCGCAAGGGACAGGGATGCAGCCAGACAGGGAGAGGAACGGCCAGGACGCATGCACCTCTCAGGGCACACACACACGAGCTGAGCTGCACCCTTCCTGCCGGGGCCGGGGGGTGGGTCACTAGCCCCCTGGGTGGGTCATAGGTGACAGCACTGTTGTTGACACCTCCAATGACCAGTGAGGACGAAAGGCCTTGGCTTTGTGGGGAATCCCAGCTCCACTAGGACGAGACTTCACCTGAGATTTAAAACACTCAAGGGCAGATCAGGGGCAGCTCCTTCCTCAGTTACTATTAGATGCTCCAGCCTGGGGGCTGGAGACAGGACGGAAACCCCCTGAAAACGCCTCGCAAGGCCTCTGGTCCGCAGGTGTGAAGGCAGCCAGAGCACTCGGAGAACATGCACTCGGCCCCACTGTGAGCGCACCTGGGCCTTTTGCCGGGGGTTCGAGATGAAGGAGATGCTGCCCCCCCGAGATCAGGGCCCCAGCTTCGACGGCCCCCTCCCGGGGCAAGGGGGCCATGGGCTGTGACTGTCCGAAGGCTCAAGGAGGCCCGCAAGCCACTGGACTCCTGGCTTTCAGCTCTATGTGACTGTCCCAGAAGCAATGTCACAGGCTTCGCATGCCTGAGACACAGAGATGGGGCCGAGCCAAGGGGCTGGGCTTCACAGGCGGCCCTCGCACACCCAGAGTCAGGAATTCACGTAGAGACCAGCAAACACCGGCTGCTCTTCCTCTCCCAGGCTGCCGGGCCTTGTGGCCTGCATGCCAGCCTTGGCTGCCTTCTGCTCCCCGCCAGAGCTGCCCCTTCGAGAGCGGATACATCAGAAAGGAGGAAGCAAGCGGGTGGTTTTCCGACACAGCTCAAGGCCAACCTAGCGCTTCAAGTGTGGCTCAGGGTTGGGAACAGCAAGGGCTTCCAGGTGCTCCAGACAGAACTCACGTCTGTGTCGTGAGTTCCCACCGCAGCTGAAGGCTCTGGGTGTCCACGTGCCTTGGGCGAGGGGAGACCAACTGCTGGCGGAGGTTCATTTCAGATGCCTTCCCTGGGAGGGTGGCCTGGCTCACCGGGCCCCCTGCTCCCTCGCAGCACTAGCAGCTTTGCCCAAAATGAGACGAAACAGCAGGGTGGCCAGACGTGGGCCCCCACAGACAGGGAAGACCAGCATTGCTGGGGCTCAGACTGCAGTGCTGACTGGCCAGGAGCAACCCAGAGAGGCCAGTGCACAGGGATCAGCCTCTGGGTTGGCCTCTGCCCAGTAGGGACAGGGCCACCAACTTCTGACAAAAGGGGAGTCACGGGAGAGGTGTGCTTCAGTAGGAAAAGGAAAAGCCTGTGTTTGGGAATATATTCTTACGGTAAGAGCTACTAGGTAGAGGCTCAGAATTCCCCAGATCGGGGAAGGTCTTGGGGAGGTCTCCCGATGCAGCGACTGAAGCCTGTCTCTACAGACTGAAGAGAGATGTATTTATTTTGGCTGGAACAGTGGTTCTCAAACTGTTCTGTGGAACCCTAGGGCTCTTCCAGTTCCAGGGTCTTCCAAATACCTGATTCGCAAATACTTTCAACTCACTTAAAAACTGAAATCAGACAAGCCAGGTTCAGAGGTTTGATGTGCTGATCTCACACCCACCGAAGACCATCAACAAGGGACCTGTGTGCTGGGTAAACCTCGCTTCTTCCGCCACTTTGGCAAGCGTATTCGTTCCCTGTGAACACGCCGGGCAGGCGACACGTGTTCCTTCCTCCACATTTTGGTAAGTAGCACACTCCCGTCACCCCAGGTCCTCTGGGCAGGTGTCTCGCACGTCACGTGGTCACTGCAAGCCCAGGTGACTTTCTCTGTGTCTCCTCTTTAGGAAGCGAGTGCGCTGCTGATGGATCCCTCAGCGATTTACCTGTGGAAGCCAGCCCTGCGGCTCCACCACGCGTGCCCCACGTGCCCTGGTGCTGCTACAACTGCTACTTGTCACGGCCACCGCCCAGGTGTCCGGAGGGTCCCCACCCCATGTGCGCTGGAAGTAGAGGTGGCTCTCCACCGAAACCTGCATTGTCTACTTTGTGTTGACTGACATTCTAGAGTAATTCTTCTTGAGTTAGACGTGAACTGATAGCTTGGTTTGTAAAAAGGGCTCTGCTGCTAAACACCAAGACAAAACCACTGACTCAGATAAAATCCTGGCTGCATGTGCTTAGGAAAAGGTACTTATCTAATCACCGAGAAAGAAGGATTTGGGGGAAGTCCTATGCCAGGCTTTGACATGCGCTCTCCTCCATCTCTGCGGCCGCCGGCAGTCTGTGCTGGAGACTCTGAGCCATGCTGTGGACTCAGACTACGCCAACTGGGAAGTACCTGGGGTGGGGCCGCCCACCTGAGCCTCAGCACCTGTCTATGCTTGAGGGAGGCAGGACGCCTTCCCCAAGCACGCCTGTGAACCATGAGACCTGGGGACACATGCCTGCAGAGCGGCCCTCCACTCTCCACTTTGACACTTTTTTTGGTAACCTGCAGCGAGGTGCAGGAGGAAGGCGGGCCAGGCCCCTGCCCGGGCTCTTCTGCCAAGGAGGGAGTGGCTAGGGCAGGGCCTCTCTGGTAGGTCTGGACCAACCCCCTCCAGGTCCTCACCGAGGAGGCTGTGGTGTCCAGGTCTCCTTCCACATCTGGGCCCCACTCCCCTGGGGAATGTCTGTCCTTGAAAGCCCGAGTCCATCTGACCCCAGGCTCATATGATGAGGCCACCCCACCAGGGAGCTTGCCAGCAAGTTGGTCAGTGGGCAGAAGCAGGCCGCATTCTTGGCCGTGGTCACTGGCTCTCCTTGGGCTCCCAGATGGCCTGCCACAGCCCCCCTGCCCCGGAGAGGCCTTAGGCGATGAGCTTCCGTGTAGAGACGGCCAAGACGTGTGTGTGACCAGTGAAGGCCGATACCAACCAGGCCCTCCACGCCCATGTTGGGCTGCAGCTGGGCTGGCCCAGCGGTTTCCAGATTTTGAACCAACAGGGACTCCAGACAACTTAGGGACTTCCTTGATCTCCCTGCACCCACCTGTACTGAGCCCGCCCCCAGGCTCCCCGGTGAACGGCGGTTCTGCCATGCGGCATGCCGGAGATCCTCCCCGATCGGCAGCCCCCCAGCCCACAGCCCTTGTGGCTCTTGCCCAGCACCCCCTCAGTGCCAGCTCCCTACAGTCCCGCGCCTGCCCACGGGCCCTGGGTGGCCGGACTGCGCAGGCATCAGCACACTGCGCCCCGGGAGGTGGAGGGCTCTGTGGGGCGCCTGCACTGCTGTGAGTGCCTAGGGCAGCAGGGGGACCAGAGAGCAGAGGACGGTGGGGGGTGCGGGGAGCAGACAGGCCCTGCTGGTGCAGTTCTGTGATGGTCCTTGCGGTGTGGGCTCCCGCTCCCCATGTCTTTCCTCCTAGAGGAAGCGACTGGGTGGGGAGCGGGGCAGGCCCAGCGCTCGCCAGCAACAGAGGACGTGGACCAGGAGTCCTTCCTGCAGGCCGATGGCAAGGCCTCAGTCAGGGCAGAGAGGGGCAGCAGGCCCGGGGCCATCCCACACAGACGAGCTTTCCTCCCCCAGAGCCCCAGGAGGTCCCCAACCTCAGTGCTGAAGGGGCCCAGAGGCGCCTGCCCGAGAGAAAGCGGAGGTGACCCACAGCCAGCCCTGCCGTGGGGGTGGGTGGAGCCTCCGGGAGGAACAGCCGCCCTGGCACCGGACAGTACCTGCTTCCCCACGGAGCGCCTTCTCCACCGCCACCCCTCTCTCCTCCAGGTGCCGCTGCCGCTCCTCCACCTGCTCCAGCTGCCTCTGGATGATCTGCGGGGACAAAGGCGCAGGGGCACCTGTCTCTCACCACCTGGCCTCGCCTGCCAGGGGGGTCAGGTGCCCTGCAGACGCCCGGAGGAGAGAGACAGATGCTCCCCTGCGTGAAGGATGCGTGTGAGCCCTGGCACATTGGCAGCGTGTACCACGTGTGTGGGGCACTGAGGAGTGGCCGGCCCACCGGGAGTGGACTGAACTCCTGCAAGGACTCAGGTGCCACAGCCTGGGACCTTTCTGACGGTGACCTCCTCTCTCTGCCCCGGGAAAGAGTGGATCTGGGATGGGGCAACCAGCCAGAGCCTGTTAAAGTCGGAGGGGGGGCTGGTCCTGAGCACCAGTGGGGTCGTCCCAGCCCCAGCGCGGTAACCGGTGGCGTCTGGTGCAGAGAAGGTGCACGTGGAGGGACGTGCAGGAACAGGAAGGTGAGGAGTGGGGTCCAGGGGAGGAGGACCCGCTGGGGCCTCTGTGTGTGTACACGTTCGGGTGTCTCAGTGGCTTGGATGAGCGGACTCTGTGAACACACGATTGTGTTCAAAAAACCATACTGTGTTCAGGTATCTTTTAATATTTTGTGTAAAGAAATTACTTTTAGCCCTGGCTGGTGTAGCTCAGTGGATTGAGCACGGGCCTGCGAACTACACGATCTCGGTTCGATTCCCAGTCAGGGCACATGCCTGGGTTGCAGGCCGGTTCCCAGCAGGGGACTCACAAGAGGCAACCACACACTGTTTCTCTCCTTCTCACCTTCCCTTCCCCTCTAAAGATAAATGAATAAAATCTTTAAAAAATAAATAAAAACAAAGCCATTAGAAAAAAATTACTTTTAGTCTCCCTGCCCCTAATCCAGGTGCTCTGGGGTCTGGGGGGCCTAGAGACAGGGGCCAGCGAAGGGGAGGAAATCCCAGACCCCTCCGAGGGTCACAGCCCTCACCACGGAATGAGCTGGCTTTGCCGTGATCAATCCACCGTGAGGAACTCAGAAACACAAAGCATGGTTCTTCCCTTTTCCCACTAACAGCCCCACCTAGTTGAGGCTCTGTGTGCAGCTGCAGTGAGCCAGGGGCCTGTGGCCTGAGACTCAGGGGCCATCCTCTCAGGCAACGGGACTCCCCGTCCACCTCCGCTCTGCCCTGTCCCCTGCAGCCTTCCTCGTCGGGGGCTGGGGGTGAGGCTGGCTGGAAGGAGGTCGGCCATGACTCCCCTTGTGAGCTGGGGCTCCTCCTGGGGTTACCTGGGCTCGGTGCAGTCGTTTCAGCTCCTCCTGCTTGGCCTGCCTCCGTGCTGCCTTCTGCACGCGCCGAGTCAGCTTGGCACTCAGCTCCTCCTCCGTGTAAGTTCTCGGCTGGGGAGAGCGAGACATTTCCTCAGTTGGGTGCCCACAGCCTGAGCAGGTGGCACGGGGCAGCAGGGGCCCGAGAGCCCGGCTCCAGGTCTCAGGGCACCCGCGTGCAGCGTGCAAAGGCCCGGGGCTGCAGCCCAAAATGCCACAGGGAGATGCTTTCCTGCGGTGACAGCACCAAGGAGGCTCGGGGATGGCAGCCGGGGAGCCGGCACACCAGGGCGTTCACCTGTTTCCCATACAGGGCTGTCTGCTCTTTCTAGGACTTTTTTAGGGTAAAAATATCAGTAAGGTTTCCCACGCCTCCTGCCTATAGGAGACACGCGGGCAAAGGAAAATCCAGGTCCCTGATGTTCTGGGTGGTACTAAAAGCCACTCTCTTCAGAGAAGTGACATTTATACACTTCTTTTGAGAAGCGACATTTGGATTAGAGAAACAGCGATGCTTCTACTTTGAGTCTGAGTGAGCCCCGAACCAGCTAACAGTCTGAAGAAGGAACCACAGGGGTAACCTTGCCCGGACCCTGGGGGCTGCCCAGCAGTGGCCGGAAGGAGGGCAGGCGGCAGGGCCGTTTCAGCCGGTGCCATGAAGAGTCAAGGCAGCCACCGGCCAAACCCAGTTGACTCCACCAACAGCCAGGGCCGCTCAGAAGCAGGCAGTGAGAGCGTGAGGCAGTGCCAGGCACTCCAAAGGGGCACTGGGCAACCTCTGAAAGGCGGCTGCTGGGGGGGGTTGCCTGTAATTGTAACGCCTTCTTCATAGTCACCAAGAAAATAAAACAGGAGACTTCCTTTGACTGTGCGGGAGGTGCTCAAGTGCAGTCCGGCCACGCACTCCCATCAGCTCTATTCTCAGAGCGTAGGGGTTGCGCGGAGCCCAGCGAGCAGGCGGCCCTGCGTCCTGCCGCTCTGGCATCCTGAGCTCGTCCCCTCGAAGACCTGGGGCTGAGGGCCGTGAGCCCCCGTCCGGCAACACCCGGTAGGCAGCCCTGCCCCCAGCACGCAGACCGATGCCACCTCATGCTCTCCAGTCCTGACACGGCAGCTGCTGTGCGTGACTGCCCCATGCACGCAGGACAGTTAGTGAGCCGTGGCGGGGGCTGGGTGCCGTGGTTAATCGCAGACACGCATGCAACAGTGACCGGAGGGCAGGACGAGCTACTACCTTCTGTGCACACGGTCTCCCGGACGCCAGGGCGTGTGGCAAAGATACCGACTTTTAAAGGAGTGGCGACAGAAAACAGAACAGAACAGCAATGATAATAATCATTAAAAATAGAACACAGAAATGGAGCAAAATCATCAGTTTAAAACAAATACTCGGGCCAAAACATGATTATTTTTTAGAATGTCATGCAGGGCCGGGTGCAGACCCCCGAGGGGCCTCTGGGAGCCCCACTCTGACTTGGGTCAGGCTCACAGCTCTCCCAGGAAGGCGGCTTCTTCCTCACGCCCCCAACCTCCTCTTGTTCCTCCTCAAGCTCAAGTGCACCTAAAAAGTAGGTGGTTGTAGGTGCCACTGCTCCCTCGGCAGCCCGTCTGCTTGCGGCAGTTTGGAGGACTCCTTCCTGCTGAACGATGTAGGTGGTGGACAGGGCCTGGGGTGGGGGCCCGTTGCCAGAGACAGACACACAGCAAGCTGAGTGCTGACCCCGCCCTCTTCCAAAGGCCCCTGCATCCTGAGCTCGTCCCAGGGGGGAGGGGGTCACAGCTGCCATCCGCCTGGCCCATGGGGCTGCAGGTCTAGAGAGCCGCAGCCCCAGATGCAGCGTCCCCAGGGCCCTGCCGCTTCTCCCGAGGCTGTGGGGCTCCCTGCATGTGGGCCCTGAGAAGAAGGAGCCACTGAGGGCGATGTTTAAACTTGAGCCTGTGGGCCCTGCCTCTCCGGGGACCCACGACTCCCACCAATCACCTGAGAGGAAGAATCTCACTACTCGAACAAGCCAGTCAAGGGAACAGAAGACAGGGGTTTCCCGGAGCAGCATCGGGGAACCCCTACAACCACAGCCTAAGGACCAGCACTCAACACTCACACCGCAGGGGCTGGGGGTGGCCGTTTCTGAGGTTTTGGTGGGAAGGGGCACAACCCCAGTGGAGGCAGCAACCCGAGGCCTGAGGTCCCAGCGTGCATGCGCCGGGGGCGGGCCAGCAGGGCCAGCACATCTGCAGCAAGGGGCCACATGGGTTGAATTCAAGACAGACTGAGACAGCCCTGGCTGGAGTAGCTCAGTGGATTGAGCGAGGGCCTGCGAACCATACGAACGGGGTTCGATTCCCAGTCAGGGCACATGACTGGGTTGCAGGCCAGTTCCCAGCGGGGGACTCACGAGAGGCAACCATACATTGATGTTTCTCTCCTTCCCTTCCCCTCTAATGATAAATAAATAAAAATCTAAAAAAAAAAAAAAAAAGACAGACTGAGACAAAGAAAAAAAGATGTAAATGCAAGCTCTCTCCTGTTGGTAAGGCTGCGGGGTGATTAAAAAAATATATTATGCCCTGGCTGGTGTGGCTCAGTGGACTGAACAGTGGCCTGCAGACCAAAGGGTCACCGGTTCAATCCCGGGCCAGGGTACATGCCTGGGTTGCAGGCCAGGTACCCAGTAGGGGGCGCACAAGAGGCAACCACACACTGAGGTTTCTCTCCCTTTCTCCCTCCCTTCTCCCCTCTCTCTAAAAATAAAGAAATAAAATCTTTATAAAAATGTGCATTATCTTAATTTTTCTATATAAACATTTTAAATAAAGTTAAGTTATTTTTGGTGTTTTGTTTTTTCAAAAATGAAGCAAAGCTCCGGCACTAGTGTCACAGCCGCCTCCTCGGGGTGGGCCTGTGACTGGGAGGCGTGGTCCCCTAGCCTGGCCCCTGGGGGTGCGAGCAGCACCTGGCCCCGGCGAGTCCATCAGACCTGTTCTCGCCTGGTGCCCACAGTCCCTTCGCTCTGAGACTCTGCAAACCGGCAGACGAGTTGTCAGAGAACAACGGACACCTTCGCCCACACTGGAGAGAGTCTTTGTCTTGTCTTGTCCCCTGAAACTTCTGTGGGCATCACGGTCCTTCCTCCCCAGAAATGTCAGCGAGTTCTTGCTGCACCGTTGTTTCCCCACGTGGCGGCGGGGCTCTCAGGAACTGGGCACTGACGGCCCAGTGCGGCCATCTGTGCGTGTCTGCGATCAGACTGCCTTCAACTGCCAGTGCCCACAGGTGCTTTTGCTTCGCTTTGTCTCCCTGCGTGAGCACCCAGCCTTTTCAGTGACAGTGAGCAGTTGCCACTACTCTGTCCTGGTTTTGGGTGCACAGCACAGGGGCCAGACAACCAAACACTTCACAGAGCTTGGCCCCGGTGTTCCCAGTGTCCGCCTGGCGACCCACACAGCAACCACAGTACGTACCACTGACTGTTCCCTGCACTGCGCTTGACATCCTGGGACTGTTCTGTGACGGCCTATCTGTCCCTCTCAGTCTCTCCACCTTTAGCTTCTCCTCTTAAAACAGCAGTTTCTCCCACTCGGCTCACCCCGCACCCCAGTGGGCGTCAGGACATTTGCTTCTCTCCTGTGGGAGTGTGCGCAACGAACGTGAAGGGTGGGATTCCGGGAGCAGGTCCGGAACCTGCCGCCCTGTGCACCACAGGGAGAGGCTGTGCTCGCTGAGCTGTGGCTTTGGCAGCCTGCCGCTCAGCGTGGTGCCAGGCAGTTCACTGATTAACAGGAACGGTGAAGAGACCCGACCCCAGAAGCAACCACAGACGAAGTTTGGGACTGACTGGTCTGCTCATCCCCATGGAGACCATGTGCTCCTTCCCGCCAGGCAGGGCCAGGCCCCCACCAAGTCCCTGCGGGGCCAGCGCACAGGAGCTCCCCCGTCTCCTGTGGTGCCTGGCAAGCTGGGTGCCCTTCTAGGAGAACAGACAGATGCAGAACTGGAATGGTCCAGGGGGTAAACGTGTCAGGAATGAGATGACAGCTGGAACACTGGCTCCCCCTGGTTTGCCAAATTACGAAAGAGGAACTGGGCCAGGCTAGGAGGAGCGAGCGGGATGCAGACCCGCCGCAGCCTCTCGGGCAGGCAAGGCCAAGTCCTGGGATGCTCGGTGCAGAAGGTGCAGAATACTCCGGGGAAGTTTTCCATTCAAAAAGGGGAGCAGGAGGCAGCTAGACCTCCCCTTGGGTGGGCGAGGGCAGTGGGGAGCATGCGCCCAGGGCTGGACGATGGAGACCAGGCCCTTGCAGCCTCCAGGGGCCCTGGGCAGAGACAGCCCGTCTCTGGTCTGGGCAGTGCTGCTTGGTGGGGCACAAAGGAGTGGAGGGATAGTGTGGGGCACTTCCCAGAGACAGATGGGATGTGTGGGCCTGAGCACCTGTCCCCCAGAACTGAGCCCGGGAACTCCTGCCCTGGCTGCTGGAGCCCTGGCTGCTCCGAGAAGCCCGAGTTGGGTCCTGCTGCGTCTCCTGCCTACACCACTGGGTGAGGCGCGGCCTGCCCCTCTGGCTCTGCACGGAGGGCAGCAGCCCTGGTCCTGAGCCACGAAAGCTCCCCCCCCCCCAGCTGCCCACTGGCCTGCACACCTCTCGCTTCGACCTCTGGGAGGCGCTCTCGAGGACATCATCACTGGAGAGGTCTGAGTCCTCGGAGAAGCTCAGCTGGCGTCGGAGCGGCAGCTCTGCGGGGAGAGGGAGACCGGTGAGGGCGGCATCGGCGCTGGCCTGAGCTGGAGGTCTGAGCTGGGCGAGCTGAGTGGGAGGTGACCGTCCCCACCCAGGGAGCCAGAGCGGGGAGGCTGCAGTCCGCCGTCCGCCTGCAGAGCTGCCCTCCCACAGCCGCCGTCCCTTCTCCCTCCAGAGTCAGCGCAGCTCTAGGGCCCTGGGCTGGGGCGAGGGGCACAGGGGCAGGACCTTCCGAGAGGAATGTGTCCTGTGCCCTGCCTCGGGGTGGGGGCCCTGGGGGTGCACACACCTGCTCTCAGTCTGGGTGATGCCCGCTGCTTCCCTGAGTCCACAGTGGTCCCACTGGAGGGGGTGCTGGGGCAGGATTTGTTGTCTCCCTTCTTCTTCTTGTCCTTCTTGTACCCAGAGAAGACCGACTTCCACAAGGACCTGGGTTTGGTGGCTGCCTCCTCTGGAAGGTCTGGGCTGGGCTTCTCAGGGGGCCGCCCCTCCCCCTTGGCTGCCCTCCCCTTGGCTCTGCGTGGGGAAAACAGCGATGCTCTCTTCTTGCTCTTCCCACTGGAGCCCTCGGAGGAGGTAAGCGAGCCCTCAGGGGGCCCCGAGTCAGACGCGGGCGACAGGATCTCTTCACTGGTGGCTTTGTGCTTGGCAGTGGGCTCTTCCGGAACTCTGTGGGACGTGAGGCCTGGGACTCTGCCCTTGGAGGGCCCAGAGGAGGCTTTTCGGCCGGTGCCCCCAGGAGGCCTGGAGGCCTTGGCCACTGTCTCCGTCTCCTTCATCCGACGCAGCTGTGTGGCCATGGCGTCCCTCAGCACCTGGCTCTTCACAGACCTCTCCCGGGCCCGCATGCGCTCCTCGGCCCGCTCTTTGGCTTCCGGAGAGACCACAGGCAGCCCCCTCTTCTGCAGGTGAACCCCACTCTCTAGACTGGGCAACCTACCATTCTCCTTGGCCGAGGGTGGCCGGAGCAGTTTCTCAGAGAGGGGCGGGCCGGACGGGGGCGTGAAGAACTTCTCCTGCAGACTTGAGTCCTCAGTCCTGTCCTCATACGTGTCCTCCACGTCATCGGCGAAGGGGATGTCGTCCACGCTCTCCACAAACGACTTCCTCACCTCCTCCCGGGGGGGCTGGCCCGGCTCCCGGGGCGGCCGCAGGGTGGTGGCTGGAGGGGGGGGTGGGATCCCCGAGGCCTTGGGCTCTGTCTCTGGATGATGTTCACGCATCTGGTGGGGTTTCCTGCGCAGAGTGGCGGGCTCTTCGCCCTGCGGTGGGGGCGGGGGCGGGCTGGAGGGGGGCGTGAGCACCGTGGAGTCTGAGGTGTTGAAGCTCTGGCTGCCCCAGGTCTTCGTGTTGGAGGAGCTCCCACGCAGGCCCAGGCCGGAGCTGCTGGACAGGTCCCTCCGCTCCTCGCGGGCGCTCCTCAGCTCCCGGTCAGACGGGGACCTGGGAGGTGGCGGGCAGGGCTGGTCGCTCTCCGACTTCGGGAGGCCGAGTCTCTTGGGCACAGGTGGAGCTTTCAGGAGATGGAGCCCCTCACCCTGAGGGGACTTCTCCACTGAGTAGGATTTGAGGGACACTGGCTTCAAGACAGGTGAGGGGAAGCTGAGCTCGGGCCCCTTGCCCCGATCGACGGGCGTGAGCCCGAGGCTGCGGCGGATCTCTGCGCTCTTCATCCAGAACTCGGCCACCAGGTCACTCCGCCGCAGAGCCTCGTCTGCAGCCAGAGGGCTGCCCAGCGTGTCCTGGGCGTCCCCTTGGTTCTTCATGGGGACGGGGGCCAGAGGGGTGGACGTCTTGGCTGGACCAGGCTGGGAGCATATGGGGGACAAGGTGGGGGATGGGACGGTGGCCTCACAGGAAGGCTGTGGCTGGGAGCAAATGGGGAGTGGGGTGGAGGCGGCCAGAGGGGAGCGAGGCGGCAGGGCTGCTGGCGGGGTCTGGACGGGAGAGGGCGTTGCTTTCTGGTCAGCGGCAATGTCCGCTCTGGGGAGCAAGAGCTCTGGGAAGAGGCGTTCCTCAGGCGATTTCAACTTGGCAACCTCAGACAGGGGTGGGATCCGGGGCCCCTAGAGAAATGACAGACAGACAGACACTGCTCAGACGGCCAGGACTGGCGGTCAGCAGAGAGCCCTCGGGGAGCTTTCTCTCTCCCAGGGCCTGTGCTCACTCTCACCTCCAGCTACTGTTCCAGCGCCTCCAGGAGGATGTCCCGCACAGTCTGCGGTTTTAGACCCGCTCGGCCCAATTGCACCGACTCAGCGGCTGGGGCTTGGCCCCCTCAAACACACGCACCCCACATCCCTTGCGTGCTGGCCACGTGCTGGTCAGAGGGCCCGCACAGCCTGCTCTCCCCTCCCAGTCGTCAGGGTCCCCGGTGAGTGGACTTAAAACAGCTGTTCCACAGCCTGTGTTACAGATCGTCCCCCTCGGGAGGCACAAAGGTCCAGGGATCCCTATGTGAACCCCACCCGCTGCCCGCCCACCCCTGCCTCAGGAAGCTCCCCAACGGCGCACGGCGCACGCACAGCCGCCACATCTGCCTTGCTGCTTAGGATCCCAAAGGCCGGACCCAGCAGACCCACTTGCAGCTCGGACCTCCCTCCCTGCTTTCCTCACAAGGTATTTCCCAAAGCCTGTTCCCTGGGACACATTGTTACGATGTGTTTACACTCTATTTATTCTCTAACCTGTGATTCACATACCACTGGTAATGAGTATTTTTAATTTTAAAATTCACAGTTCTGCCGTGGCTAGTGTGGCTCAGTGGACTGAGCACTGGCCTGCAAACTGAGAGGCTGCAGGTTCGATTCCCAGTCAGGACACATGCCTGGGTTGCTGGCCAGGTGCCCAGCAGTGGGTGTGTAAGAGGCAACTAAATGATCGATGTATCTCTCACACATCGATGTTTCTCTTCCACTCTCTCACCTTCCCTTCTCTTTCTCTAAAAAGTAAATAAATACTTAATATTCATAGTTCATTGTAACAAAACATTGAGGAGACGTGCACCTGTCTTGGTGCACCAGTGACCCCACAAATACGGTGGAACTTCCAACACACCCACTCGGGGCACCAGCTCTGCCCCCGCCCGCGAGCCCCGACTCTCACCTCGGTCGTGGGGCTGTGGACGCGGTGGAGCGGAGCAGCTTCTGCCAAAGTGGACTGGATGGGACTGGAGACTTGGCAGGGACCTGCGAAGCCGAGAGCCAGAGGACTGATGGGGGGAAACTCACTCCTAGGGACGGTGCCTCCCCCAGCCAGATCTGCAGTGGGGTCTGGGCGCCCTTGGCTGCCTGCAGCTGCAGGAGGAGGAGCAAAGGGACCAGTCCCCCCAGGCGCCCGAATGCACACTCTGGGTCGGAAGCACCAGCTTTCTGTCACGTGGATGGTCCGTTCCTTCTACCTCCTCACAGCCCCAGTGACACCCAGAAAGGGGCTAGTGCTGAAACCGCATGAGGGGCCCAGCATGGGGGGCAGGGGCCGTCATTTGAGGCTGGTGTGTGGGCGTCCCAGTGCCACCGTCCTTGAGTGGCCTCAATGGGGGTCGGAAGCGGCAGGGGGTCCTGCCACAGCGGACTGACCTTTCCCTCGGGGCTGTGGAGAGGCAGCGGGCCAAGCTGCCTGGTCTCCCGAGACTGTCAGCTCCAGTTCCGTGGCTGCCTCTGGCAGCTGCCTGTGCACCTCAGCCTCGGCCTCCCAGGGGATGTCGTCAGACCAGTGCTGATCTGGCGGAGGGACAGGACCGCAGGGAGCTCAGCCAGGCCTGGGCCTGCCTGCTGCTCCTCACCCAGCGGCTGATGCCAGGCCAGACGCGCTCCCTCAGTAGCACAGTGCTCTGCAACGTGCTGGGCTCCACCGTCTTTGACACGCAGCCGACAGGCCGAGGCTGAAGGTGGGCAGTGGGTGTGCCCGGGCAGAGTGGGCCTTGCTTCGGGGGCCCCCACCCACCAGCACTTCTCTCCTGTGGGCGGCTCCAGCCCTGCGGCCCCACACCACTGCCCTCTAACTCCTCCAGCCCAGCCCCTGCCCCTTGTCTCCCGACCAACCCAAGTGGAATCCGCAACACCGCCTCCCTGTGTTCGGCTTTCACACAGCACCCATGGGCTGCAGGCCCTGCACAAGGCCCCAGTTCAGCTCCTTCTCTCAACCCTGGCTGCACAGGTACGGGCTGCACTGAGTGGTGGCTGGCGGGCTGGTGTACGACACGCACCCCCATCAGGGCCAGACAGAACCAGGAGGTCTCGCAGCTGCTCCCCAAGCTCCCTGCTTCTGCCTAGTGTGCCCTGTTTCCACCTTTCCTGAATCCCGAGCACTCAGGCCTGTCCCCCTGTGGGGGGTCTGCGGTCCACATACCGTCATCCAGCTCCGCGCCAGTGTCCCCTGTGTCCCCGTTCTGAGCGGCCTCCCCTTCTATCTCCGCTGGCTCCGAGTCCACATCCCCGTCCAGGTCAGGCTCGTCCGACGGGCCTGGGAGGCAGACAGGTCAGGGAGGGAGAGGCAGAGCACCCTGAGCGGGGCCTTCCCGACACCTGAGCCTTCTCCACGGGTCACGTGAGTGTGGACCCACGCCCAGCCCAGTTGCCTCCTTCCTCCAGGCTGAGGGCAGGGAGACATGGCCGCTCCAGGCCCGGGCCCAGCAGCCCCGAGTGCAAAGCAGCAGCACTCCTGGCTCACCAGCCTGGCCCTGTGTGGCCACGTCCCACACCACGGGTCCCTCAGTGCAGCTGGAGGGACCGTTTCTGACTCCTGCCTGTGACAACACTGGCCGTGGCCGTGTGGCTCAGTGTAGTGGCTGCAGTGTTCTGCATCAGTGACATCGCTGGGGGAGGTGCAGCCCATGCCGTACCCCCCTCCACAGGCGGGCAGAGGTGGCAGCTCTGTTTGGGGTGACGGAGAGAAGTGTGTTTCTAAAGCAGGGCAGGGCGGGGAGAGGGCGTGTGTGAAGTCCACCGCCTGGGCCCAGGCTTAGCCCTCCAGGGCTGCAAAGGCAGACAAAGCACCAACGCACTCGTTCCTCCTGAGGAGTGGCCGGCCCCTAACACACACTCACACACACTCACACTTGCACTCACAGCTGCCCCGACCTCTGCACGCCCAAAGCTCGCACTAAAAGTCTGACGGAAGGCCACTGCTCAGAAGGCTGTGTGAAACACCAGCGTCACCCATCTGTCTGGGGCCCTACGGCTCCTTCTCGGTTCAAAGCACAGCCATCCCCACATCATTGCTGAAAGCTGTCTGTCGCCCTGGGAAGAGCCTGGAGTCCGGTCTGTGTGTACAGGAGCCCGAGCACCAGAGCTCACGGGACGGCGGGCCCGGGGAGGCGTGCAGGCCGGCCGCAGGACTACTTACAAGGCTGTGCTGATCAAGGACAGCCCTGCTCCCCACTCCGGGTGCCTGGGCCGAGGTCTGCTCACAGGCAGCCCTGCACCTGAGAGTGTGCAGGGCCTGTGGCAGAAACACTGGGAGCAGCCGCTGAGGTCACTGTCCAGTGAAAATCAGGGAAGTGCCCACCTCTCAGGGGAGGGGAGGGGAGAGGCACTTAGCAGACACCGGCCTTGGCCCAGGGGTGGCACGGCCGTGCGATGAGCTTTCGCTGGTTCCTCGGGCCGTGTGCTCATCTCCCAGCCCACGTACACCGAGGTTCCTGAAAGGGGGCGCTTGGTCCACACCCAGCTTCAGAGCACTGAACTGACAGGTCTGGGCTAACAGTGCCAGTTTGGGGGAGACAGGGGGCTTCTTAAGACACTTTAGGGGCTGGTAGATGGTGACTGTCCCGCCCCCCAGGCAGAGCAGCCCAGGGAGCCGCCACACCCCACTCGTACTTGCAACAGTGGCATCTGCTGAGAAAAGCCTGGGGGGCGCCTCAGATGGTCCCACCCATCGGGGAGAGGGACGCCTCTGCTCCTCATACCACTTGCCTGCAGGCCAAGGTCGAGCTGCACTATAGCCCTGCCAACCCAGCTTGTGGACATCGTCGCCCCCTGCCAGGACCTTGCTCCTTCGCAGGCACCTCGACTCAGTGGGAAGCGCCCCTGGGCCTCCCGTGGAGGCCACTGTGCCAACGCCAGGCACTGAGGAGGGGGCCCTGCACCGTTGTGCACAGGTACATGGGAAGCGAATCTGGAGAAGCCTGAGGCCCTAGGCGCCCTCAGTCTCAGCCTGGCCTGCCCCTCGCCTCATTGCAGAGGCAGAGGTGAGAGTCCACAATCCTGGGAGGTGCCCCAGGAGGTCACAACACAGGTCTCACTCAGACAGGGGAGGGCGCCAGGGCGGCCTGGGGTGTTCTCAGAGTCGCAGTTGGAGAGGTGGGATCCAGGTTAAGGTGGGGTGTACGGTGCTGGGAGCTGCCACCCGCTATGGAGGCCGGAAACTGCAGTCACACTCAGCTGCCAGCTGGGAGGTCCTGACACCTCAGCCTGTCCACCCATGCTGGGGACAGGAGCCGACTGGCCGCACTCACAGGGGATGGAACCAGCTCAGCTCCTCCCCTTTGGTGTGCAGGCATCCTGCTGCCTGAAGGCCATGGGCAGCCCCCGTGAGCTCCACCCTGCCCGACCCAGGGAACCTTGGGCACAGCAGCCCCCTCTCTGAGGGTATTGGTGCAGCCGTCTGTGTGTGTCGTGTGGGTGGGAGTGCGGCTGCCGGGCATTCAGAGGGCAGAGGCCACGAACATCTTGCAGTGGAAAGAGCTGTCCTGCCCCAAATGCCAGGAGCTCCTCGCTGAGAAACACTTTTCTCCCCAGGAAAGTTTAGGAAGGACAACTGAGGCTTCTCAGCCAGCTCTTGGCCTAATCACTTAGAGAGACACCCACACCTCTGTCCAAAGACCCGGCTAAGGCTACCTGTCCCTCTGCTTGGAGCTGAACAACATCTGCATCCTCCACAAATGTCCCCCCCGTCCCTCCAGCACCAGCTGCCTCCTCCCCTGACCCTTCTTTGGGTCTGTGGACTCTCCACTGACACCTTCGTGTCCACACCAGGCTGAGTTCTGCAGACTTCACACCTCGGTGCTAACGATGCTCCCACAGCTCTGGCCTCTGCCCCATCTCCGTGCATCAGAGTAAGCGCGGGACTCTGTCCCCAACAGGACCTGGCTTGTCCCTGTGGTGCGTGGGGAGCGTGTCCCTCCATGCAGGGGTCCCTTGGGGGAGGCATGCATGTGCCCCGCCCCCGCCCCCGCATGCACAGCTGCAGGACCGCAGTCCAGTGTTAGGGGTCAGCGGAGCTGCTGAGAGAGAGCAGTTACGGTGAGCGGAAGGACAGACACCCCGGCTACCTCCGGACACTGTCTCCAGCCAGGCCTGTACAGCTGCACGGCGCACGGAGGGGAGGTCAGGCGCTGAATGTAAAACAGACACAAACACGACGTTACACAGGAAGGAGGCCCCCCGAGCAGGGTCACATCACCCCTGAAGTCCAAGACAAGAGAGCAGCCACAGGGCGGTGTGATGGCCGGGCCTGTTGGCACCACCGGGCGCAGTCCGGCAGGGAGCCTGTGGGGAGGTACTGCAGGAAAAGAAGGGACGCGCGGGCAGGTGCTCGGGGGCTCAGGGCCACCCGAGTCCAGGCCAATGGGGCCTCTGTGTGCACTTGCGTCGCTGTGAGAACAGCTCACCAGGGCCGCTCCTGCCTGTGGGTAAAGATTCGGGGCTGGGAGGCGCAAATCAAACGACCGCATGAAAGGTGTTTCACGAACACGGGGACCACCCCTCACGTCCCCAGAGACTCGCAGTTCCTGCTGGGACTGGATGGAAACAAGGTTCAGTGAGCAAGACTAGGCGGGAAGGGGGGTGAATCACGCGGCTCCTGCTCTCGTATCTACATCTCCCAAAAGGGGGCACAGACCATAACCTTGCCTGCAGCCTAGAGCGACTCACTGGCCTCCCTGGTGTCCACGTACCCTGAAAACCTCACTCCTGTTCACACTGGGCCTCCTGGCCCCTCCTGCCAATGCACACGCACCACCAGGCACACCCCACAAGCCAAGGGCTGGACTTCCTCCGGCAGGGCAAGAGCGACCAGCCTCATTATAAAGAAGAAAGCAAGCACACTCTTTGTGCCCCAAGGTCAAGTTCATCCTGCCATTTTGCATATATGGGAAAAGAACTCACAACCTCTGAACTTGCCCAAGGAGGGTCAGGAGCAACAAGAAGAAAGTACAATGCCTGTCAGCTCTTCCTTAGGGCTGGACAGGTTACTCTGGCCATGACAGCAAAGCCCCACAGTGAGAAGAGGGGCCCGGGGGCGGGTCCGACGCTGTTACCTCGGGAAGTGGAGGGTGCGGAGCTGGGCGCCGTGCACTCCTCCTCCTCCTTCTCTCGGACGTGCGTCCAGTGCACATCCGCCTGGATCTCCAGGGGGTCAGCCGAGCTCAGGGCCTGCAGCAGCCTCTGGCTCCCGGCGGCTGCTGCGCCCAGTTTCCAGCAGGGGAGAGAGGAGTGAGGAAGGGAGAGATGACAGAGAGGAGGGAGGTGGAGACGAACAGTCATGGGAGGGAGGGAGGGAGAGAGGGAGGGAAGGAGACAGAGAGAAAAGTTATCTCATTGCCAGACTGAATCGGAAAGAGGCAAACATCAAGACCACGAGACAGGCCACACACACATGGCCCCCATGCATCCCGAGAGACATCCTTCCAAGTTTTATGCTTGCCGTGGACTCGCAAAAGCAGACTCGGCCTGTGCACCAAGAGATTCCCTCTGGATGCTTCTCTCACCACGGCTGCCCTCCAGAGACCCAAGGCCACTCTTGAGAAGGAGCACCTGAGCCTTGGGGGCGGCCCCACAGAGTGGACTCCTTCCCAGGTCACCCAGCGCGGTGCCGCCCGCCCTGCTTCCGAGAGCCGAGTCAAGTGACCAGAACGAGGTGGGACGGGACACTGTCCTTCTGCCAGGACCAGCCAACTCGCACAGGACAGAAATGCTCATTCCTGGAGCGTCAGGTTTCCCATCTGCAGTCAGAACGCCCCACCTCCGTGGGGGCCCCCGGCAGGGACGCAGCCATGGGGAGTGGTGGAAGTCGGGGGGAGGGGCGCCCGGCTGCGGGGAAGCAGAGCTCAGTCCCATGAATTCCCAAAGCTCTAGGACTTCGTGGACCGAGAGCCCCTCTGTGCTTTTTCTGAGGTCAAAGCCCTTTTTCCGTATACTCCACTTGGAGCCACTGGACACAAGAGCCAGTTTCTCAGTGAAACAAGGACTTGCCAGAGAGCCCTGTGGACTATTCTTGCTCCCAGAGCTCAAGGGGTCTGCACACAGGCCCTGCCCCATGGGCTCCCCGTAGTCTCTGCTGGGGCCAGGCCACGCAGTGGGGAGAAGTGCAGGGACAGCCAGCAGCTCAGGGGAGGGCGCACTGGGGAAGGGGGGTGGGCTCTTCAGGAGGCAAGAGCGGTGCCACCTGCCCGGGACCCTGCACTTCCTGGCTGCAGCCGCGTTCAGCAGCCTGACTGTACAACCTGCTTCAGTCTCACTGCTGCAAAGACAGCTGTTCGTTTACAAGCAACAGGCAACATGACCTGGACCAGAGTGCAATGAGACCACCCGACGTGGCCGCGGGCACCATGCTGTCCCAAACTCAGACCTGCAGGTCCCTGTAGACTTGGGGGCTTTTCTAAGGCCAACTGGCCCTTGTCGTGCTGGGTGGGGCGGAATCACAGCGAAGCCACCAGCGCGCCTGGACGTCTTAGGACCGAGGAAGCTAAGTCAGAGGGAGGTGGGGCCCCTTCATCTTCATGCCGACAGAGAGAGAGGTCGAGTCTCCTCCCTGCTTCCTGGCAATAACTGGGCTTGGGTCTGCTCCTGGGGCTCGCTGAAGGCACAGTGGAGGGAGGTTCCGGGCACCTGTGGCCCCTCCGGGGCCTGGGCTAGGACGGGAGGCATCACCGGAGGAGGGGAACGGGGGAACGGGGGAACGTGCAGCTGGCACAGGAGGCCACGCAGCTCTCCTCTGGCTTCCTCCTGAACCCATCTCACGTGCCATTTGGGGCACGACGGCCCTGGGCTGTGTGCTGCCTGAAGCCTGTCGTCCCCAGGAAACAGGTTTCTGCATGTGCGACCTGCCCTGGGAGGCAGAGTCTAGATGGCTGCCAGAGGGGCTGGGCTGGAAGTGGGGAGAGACGACAAGGCCAGAACAGCCCTGTCCTCTGCCCCAGGGCAATCCTCCACTTCTACACAAGGGGGAGCCAGACAGCCACAAACGCGGCCAGGAGCAGCCCTCGAGGGGAAACAGAGCAAAGACGGGCAGCTTTAAGCTCAGCAGCCAGGTGGCAGCCTCTCCCGCAGCACTGCCCACACAGTATCCAGGCCACACCCCAGGCCCAACCTGGGGCCAAGCACATCAGCCCCGTTTGCCTGTGTCTCTCTGAAGCCCGGCCCGAGGGCTTGGTCTCGGTGTCAGGCCCAGACCCAGGAAATGCAGTTCGCCAGGGGATTGGGCGAGGACACTGCAGAGGACACAGGCCGTGACCCTGCACCGTGGCCCCATGACCAGCAGGGGCGTAGGGCAGTGCTGGGCCAGAGGTGCACCCTCTGGACACAAGAACCCAGTGCCAGCGCCAGGGCCCGGGGCCGCCTCCTTCCACACCTCACGTAGGACTGCCTCGTGGGTCCCACCCTCACGGTGGGGCCCGGCCGTGCCCTGCCTCTGACTGAGGCCGGGCCTCAGCCCACGCAGCTTCGTGTGACTGGCCAGCAGGGCTCTGTGCCCTCGAGGAGCTGGAGAAAACAGGCCCTGGGGTGGATGGGGCGGCTGAGCCAGCAGTGCGGGTGCTGCACGCCCAGGCCGTGCAGACGGACAGCCTCTCTGAAGGGCCGGAGGAACTGGAGGCCCAGGCCCTTCTCCTCCACGCCCCCCAGAGAGAGGGCCCGCTCTTGGACTCCTGCGCAGCCAGGAGACAGAGAGAAGGTCCCTGTGTCCTCCACGGCAAGAGGAGGAGGCCCAGCAGGCTTCTGCCCCCCCTCAAGGACACACAGGTGCAGGCGCAGGGCCAGGATTGGAGCAGCTTGAACCCAAGCACAGAGATGTTGGAGCCGACTGGACCAGCCGGCCACTGGAGCTGCCGCTCTGCCTGGACAAGCATGCGAGCGCCGGGTCTGGCTGAGCCCGCCCCGTGGGAGCCTGGCCCCCAGCCCCCAGCCCAGTTCAGGGGCAGCAGCTCTGAACAAGTGAATGTGAGCGCCCGTCTTTGTGGTCTGTGGGATTGGGTGCTCTGTATTGGGGGGCCTCCAGAAAGTTAGGTTCCCTTTCTTTATTAAAGCAAATTTCAATTGCCGAAACTAAAGGGAAAAAGTGGAAAACAAGGAGAAGTGCACAAAGACCCTAGCATGGGCCTCTACCTCCCAATAGCAACAGGGACTGCTGGTGCACGGCTCCGCAGCCCAGGTCCGAGGTCAGAGGCAGGCAGGAAGCCACGGGATGGAAGGGCCAAGGTGCGTGGGATGGTTGTCTCACCTTCACTGGACTCCGCGTCGTAGTCCTCCTCCTCTTCCTCTTCTTCTTCCACCTCCTCCTCTTCCTCCTCCTCTTCCTCCTGCTCCTCCTCCTGCTCCTCCTCCTCCCCAGGCTCCTGGCTTCTGGAGGCGTCCAGCTCCTCCTCGCTCTTCCCTTTGAGCAGTGCATGGATCCGCACAGCTTCCCTCCAGGGAACACCGCCCAGGTCCGAGGTGGGCAGTGGGGGCTCCTCCTCCTCGTCCTCGTCCATCTCCGACTCGGAGCTGCTGTGGGAAGAACCACAGGACACGTCGGGGTGGGGGAACAAGACCGCAGGGGAACACACATGTTCCGCAGAGCACTGCTGGGACAGACCCCTTGGAGGGCCAGCCTGCTGCCCTGCCCAGGGGAGACCGGAGGGGGCAGGAGGGCAGTGGACAGAGGGCAAAATGGCAGAGATGCAGGCAAGCTGCTGATGCCACATGGCCACGAGAGGCCCTGGGCCCCTTCTGATGCGAACTCATGACCCCAGGGGTCAAGAGCAGAGTCTCCTTTTACCGTGAGCCGCCCTCTGGACTCGGGTGTGTGAGACACGGTGCGGAGGAGGTGGATGAACTGAATGTGGTGGGGGGAAGACAGCACGGGCCGAGCAGGGCTGTGGGGACAGGGTGGAAGCACCTGGCCCCGGCCGTCTCGGCTGTGTTTGTGCCGCTGTTTCCTTCTTGCCCAGCCTGGCCCAGCCCGCAAGGAGGTACCTGCTCCGGCTAACACCTGTGCAGCCCTCCAGGGAGCGCTGAGTCCTCCCAGGAAATAGTGGAGCTGAGGGTGGCCCAGGAGCTCCCACAGGTGACCGGGGGCAGAGCGAGGCCTGTCCTGGGGCCTGCCCACCGGCTCAGGCAGCCAGGCCCTCAGGACTGGGGTTCTGCTGCCGCCCCCACCAGCCACCCGATGTAGGTGAACGGGAGTGCTCAGACCAGACAGAAAGGTGGCTCTTGGATTCTGATTGTTTTTCCATTCTTCTTTGATTACTTCTGCCCTGTCTCCTGGTTTTCGTTTGTTTACTTTCTTTTTTTTTAAGGTTTTATTTATTTTTAGAGAGTGAGGAAGGGAGGGAAAAAGAGAGGGAGAGAAACCATGTGTGATAGCCTCTCGCATGCCCCTTNTCTTCTTCCACCTCCTCCTCTTCCTCCTCCTCTTCCTCCTGCTCCTCCTCCTGCTCCTCCTCCTCCCCAGGCTCCCGGCTTCTGGAGGCGTCCAGCTCCTCCTCGCTCTTCCCTTTGAGCAGTGCATGGATCCGCACAGCTTCCCTCCAGGGAACACCGCCCAGGTCCGAGGTGGGCAGTGGGGGCTCCTCCTCCTCGTCCTCGTCCATCTCCGACTCGGAGCTGCTGTGGGAAGAACCACAGGACACGTCGGGGTGGGGGAACAAGACCGCAGGGGAACACACATGTTCCGCAGAGCACTGCTGGGACAGACCCCTTGGAGGGCCAGCCTGCTGCCCTGCCCAGGGGAGACCGGAGGGGGCAGGAGGGCAGTGGACAGAGGGCAAAATGGCAGAGATGCAGGCAAGCTGCTGATGCCACATGGCCACGAGAGGCCCTGGGCCCCTTCTGATGCGAACTCATGACCCCAGGGGTCAAGAGCAGAGTCTCCTTTTACCGTGAGCCGCCCTCTGGACTCAGGTGTGTGAGACACGGTGCGGAGGAGGCGGATGAACTGAATGTGGTGGGGGGAAGACAGCACGGGCCGAGCAGGGCTGTGGGGACAGGGTGGAAGCACCTGGCCCCGGCCGTCTCGGCTGTGTTTGTGCCACTGTTTCCTTCTTGCCCAGCCTGGCCCAGCCCGAAAGGAGGTACCTGCTCCAGCTAACACCTGTGCAGCCCTCCAGGGAGCGCTGAGTCCTCCCAGGAAATAGTGGAGCTGAGGGTGGCCCAGGAGCTCCCACAGGTGACCCGGGGCAGAGCGAGGCCTGTCCTGGGGCCTGCCCACCGGCTCAGGCAGCCAGGCCCTCAGGACTGGGGTTCTGCTGCCGCCCCCACCAGCCACCCGATGTAGGTGAACGGGAGTGCTCAGACCAGACAGAAAGGTGGCTCTTGGATTCTGATTGTTTTTCCATTCTTCTTTGATTACTTCTGCCCTGTCTCCTGGTTTTCGTTTGTTTACTTTCTTTTTTTTTAAGGTTTTATTTATTTTTAGAGAGTGAGGAAGGGAGGGAAAAAGAGAGGGAGAGAAACCATGTGTGATAGCCTCTCGCATGCCCCTTACTAGGACCTGGCCTGCAACCCAGGAATGAGCCCTGACTGGGAATCGAACCAGCAACCCTTTGGTTGGCAGGCCAGTGCTCAATCCACTGAGCCGTACCGGCCAGGGCCATTTGCTTACTTTCTTATTAATAAACAAAAATATGCAACCCCATGACTGTCACCCCACATCTTTCAAACTCGACACGAGGCTACGAAGCCTCCTGTGCTCATCTGGAGACCCGGGTGAGCTGAGGGGCGAGGAGAGATGTGCTGCAGCTTTGGGGGGTGTGGGGTGCTGCCCTGACTCCACATGGTGCCCAGTGGGAGCAGGGAGCCCCATCTCTAGCTGTGAGCCTACAGGGGCTGTATCTATGCCAGGCTGGGACCCTGGGGTGCAGAGCACAAAGCAGGATGGAACAGCCCCGCCTCGCCTCACTGTCAGGCTGCAGGCTCATAAGCCATTTCTGAGGGCTGTGCTGTCTCCACCTGGAAACTGAGGCAGGAGTGCTGGTCGCTGCCTGTGGCACTTTCCTGGAGGTCACTCCCCCAGGACCGAGTAGACGCCCTCAGGGTCTGACCAGGCTCCTGCCGCCAGTACCTTGGGCTTCTTTACACTCTCGCCTGTGCCCAGGCCTGCTGCTGGGTCTGTCCTCTGCAGGGAGGAGGCTGTGGGCACCCCCACCAGCCCTGGTCAGTAGCCCAGGACCAGAAGTCAGGACCACTGGCTGCCCTGCCCCAGGAAGGACAAGGGGCCTCCCAGGAAAGACAAGGGCCAGAGAGCCCAGTCGTCAGGAGCAGCTCCTGTCACCGCAGAGGTCTGGGCACCTGGACAGTTTTGGTTCCGTGTGAATGACTGAAGAGGTCCGGGGAAGCACAGGGGCAGGGGCCGTAGCCTGGCCTCACCCCACCCACCTGCTGGCTGCGTCTTCCTCCAGGCCCTTGTCCAGCACGCTGCTCAGGTTGTGCTCGGCCTGCGTCTCCTCGGGCACCTCCTGTAGCTCTGCGGCCTGCTGCACGGACAGGTGGCAGTTCTCCAGCTCGATCCTCTCGGGGGTGCCGCGCAGCCGCTTGGCGATGCTGGGCTCCTCCAGGCCATTCACACTGGACCCTGCAAGAGAAGCAAAGCAGCAGAGTTCTGTGACTGACTGTGGGCACTGAGCCCCTGCTGTGGGGATGACCGAGGTGGGCAGGCAGGAGGGGCACCCCCAGAAGGCGAATCTGAGCACCCAGGCAGCTGCCACTCCTTCCTGTGAAAGGGGGGACAGCCCCCCACGATGGCCAGGGAGCCAGAGCGGGGAAGATGGAAAGTCAGCAAGGCCACGCATTTGGTGGTGGCTGGGAGGGGCCCTGAGGTGCAGGAGCCACTTCATCCGCCCCCAGGCAGGGCCTTTGGCCTCTGGCGCTGACCTGGGGCCCCAGCACAGGACAGGGCCGAGCCCAAGTCCAGGGCGGGAAGCGTAGGAAGGCAAAGAAGGCAGCTCTGGCCCGGACCCAGGCCTTTCCTGCAGCCTCCCCTTTGAAGGGTGTGTCCTCCCCAGGTCCCACTCTGACCCAGGATCTGACCATGGCTCCTACCCCACAGCTCCTTGCCGACCTCCCTCTCCATGGCCTTCGGTCTGCTCAGGGTCACTGGCATCGCTGTCCAACACTACCACCACATCGTGACACTGACTCCCTATGGCACCGGGGCGCAGGGACACAGCCAAGCGGCCCCCGCCTAGCGACCCGGGCTCGGTGGCCTGGCCTGCGGTGACTCCTGCCTCCAGCACCCTCCCGCCCGCCAGCGTCAGCATCGCGGGTGAGCTCTGCCAGCCAGCTGTCACCCTGGGGGTCACAGGCTGGTGACTGCACATGCTCACGTCCCTTCTCCACCATCAGTCTTTTGTAGAGAAATTTTCCCATTTCTTGTTATTTTTTTATCACTATGGACTCAGGTCTGAGAATCTTAACTGTTGTATTTGACTACTGTCCTCTTCGTCTCCTTCAGTCTACACCAGTTTCCTGTTAACACCACCACTGCTGTTTTGAAGTACTTTATTACCCACATTGAAAGAAAAATGACTCATTCTTGCCTTGGCCAGATCAACTTGTGGTCAGGGCACATACTTCCCAGGGTTTGAGTTCAATCCCTGGTTGCGGTGCATGTAGGAGGCAACCGATTGACCTTTCTCTCCCTCTCCCCCCTTCCCTTCTCTCTAAAAATCAACGGACACATAGATCTGAATGAGAATAAAAAGTAATTTACTTATTCTTTAATGCGTTCTCTGAAATATGACATAGCCCCCAAGTTTAGGGTCAGAAGAATCCAAGCTAGACACCTGCTCCAGCAGGGACGGGCTGGAGGGCCCTCGGAAAGCCACGAGCAACCAAGCGCCCACTGCCTGACGTGGGGATGAGGATGGCGCCCAACTCCCAGGGGAGCCCCAGACATGGACGAAATCACACCCACATGCATGTGCTCGTGTGTGTGCCTCCCACATGCGCCCGACCGGGTACTGAACACCCGCAACCTTGTGGTGTACGGGGCGCTGTTCCAACCCAGAGAGCCACCGGACTGGGGCCTGGGCTACCTATTTTAACTCGCTAGTTCGTGGACAGGAGACCCCACGCAGTTCAGTGTAAGTGATCTATCAAGTTAACCAATCCCCTTCTGGTGTGGACATTCGAAATCCTGGGGCAGCTAAAGCCTCTTGTACGGCACGGAATCAGTAGCGACCTCACCTGCCGCCGCGAGTGCCGAGGAAAAGCAATGGCAGGTTTAGCCGAGTGCAGACACAGACTTCACCATGCCAGGAAAAGGCGGGCGTGCGGGGTGTGTCCACCCCACAGCCCACTCTGCGGAGGCCGAGAGAGCCCCGAGCCCTCCATGTCGTCGGTTGCCCCAGTCTCTGCTGGCCGGGAACCACCCCGACAGGCCACCGTGCCCTAGCACCACAGAGGCAGACCCTCAGCCAGGCACTAGAAATGACACCATCCCATGTTTTCACCTGGTCATTCCAGGACTTTCTGAAACCCATACTGATGACAATCACCTCTGATTTTCCTATACTGCTTTTAAGCAAACAAGTTTCCACGCATGTTAGATTGTTTGCTCTATACAGCCTTGTGAGGTCAAGAACAGCAGGTGGCATTTTGTCCACTTTCTAATTTTACGAAATGGGGCAACCGAGGCTCAGAGAGGGGAATGGCCACAGATGGCAAGGAGAGAGGCTACAGGCGGGAACTCATGTTAGCATCTTCTCGTTTGCTGACCTGCGCTCCTCCCAGTAGACACAGCTTGATCCTCCTAGTCTGCGGCTCCCCCAGGAGGGCAGTGCAGGAAGAGAATGTCCATCAGCACTGTGCCCACGCAGGGGACTGGAGTGTCTTCAAGCAGACACGCCCTGGGCATGTGTGCTCACAGCGGTGCGGGGCGCAGGGGCGTTCTGGGGCCACTGCCTCGAATGTGTACAGTGCCACATCCACCCCCCGCACTCTCCATCGGATTGGGGCTGACTGCACGTCCACACCCTGTCTGTCCTCCTTTTCACCTGAGCTGAGATTGGGGATTTGTTATCTGGGGCGACTTTCCTTAGGGGTCACCTGCAAAGTCTGCAGATGTTCCCAGTGGGAAGGGGCTGGGACGCTGCTGGGTCTCCCCCAGCGCAGAGGACAGCCCCTGCCTGGAGGCAGCTGGCTCCCGGTGCCAATAGCGCTGGGCTGAAGCAGCCAAGCCTGGTCTGGAACTGGTGTCCGACTGTGTGGAACTGTCACCACACAGGCCCGGCCACCCAAGCCGACCCCGCCTTTCCTGGACCAGGTGCGTGAAGAACACAGAGCAGGACGCTCGTCATCTTCACCTCTGTTGCCAAGGTAAGACCCCTGGAACAACGGAAATACGAGGGAAGGACAGGCTGAGAATGGCCACGCTGAACAGACAGCTGCCGGCTCATCTGCAGAGAGAAACCTGGAAGGTTTCTGCAGAGTGAGCTGGTCCCGAGGCCACATTCTGAGTGGCAGGACAACTCTGCACCTGTGCCACCTCCTGGCACCACCCCACTCACAGATCACGGCTCGGCCCACCCTGTGCAAAGCCACGGAAGGCCCCCCAGATGCCCCACAGGTTTGTCTTGCATGTGAGCCCTACTATGTGGCCAAGGTAAAAGTTAAGAGACCAAAAACAAGTTTGGTTACCTGTCGTCCTTCCCCTCCCCTTTCCCGGGGGAGGCAGGAGGCCTGCTGGTGGGTGGGACGGCCCTGCAACGTCACCACAGGAGCCCCTGGCCCCAAATCCAGCCTCCTGGGCACAGCACCGAGAAATTCCTCGTGTTCCCAGCTCCTTTTCCCCCCTTTTCTGGAAACATTCCATCGGCGGCCTTGGCGGCTCCCAGCCAGGGTGCACACGCTCGGGAGATCTCCTGGACGTGTCTGCGTCCAACGGGGCGCAGCCTGCAGCGAGGTGCAGGTGAGCCCACGGCTGCCGTCAGTCACTTCCCGGGAGTTCAGTCTTCAGTGGCTGCAACTTGGATACCTGAGAACTTCCGTGTTCCTCTCCTGTCACCGGGCACTCTGCTCCAACTGGCAGGACTTCGAGAGCCAGACACTGTCTGCCCCTGACACACACTGCCCCTCTGGAGCGGGGCAGGCAGGTCCCGCAAGGGCTGTAAATGGCGTCTGCAGAAGCAGCCAGGGAGAACGGAGCTGTCGGCTCCTCCACCCCAGGGGCCTGCGGAAGGACTCGAGGCGGCACAGAAAGTCCCAAGTGAGCGGAGGTCCTAGGTCAGAGCAGTTACTCTGGGGACCAGAGAACCACCGACAACTCCCTAGACCGCTGACTGTTCCCTTCGGAGCGACGCAGGGAGGAACCGTCGTGGGCTCCTTCTTAACAACAACACAGCTTCAGGCTGGGCTTTATCCCTAAAGACCAAAACCAGACACTGCAGCACCGTCCACAGTGGCCGAGACAGGGGAGCAACCAAACGCCCCTCAGCAGGTGAGGGGATGCTGTGTCGCATTTACACAGTGGATGCGACGTGGCTGTGAGAAAGACGAAACACGGCCGCAGGGGCACAAGTGCCGCCTGACTTCACTCACGCGTGGAATCTGCACGAAACAGACAGAACCGAACAAACCCAAACAGACGCAGGCCAGCTGGTGGTTATCGAGCAGAGTCCGGCGACCAGGCGGGGGATGTGGCCCATGACACGCTGGCGGCAGACGGCTGGGCTGCAGGGTGACCACCCTGCGGGGCCCACACAGGCTGGCTGCACCCGTAAAACGGGGACCCCCCCTGAGAAGAGGGCGTCCATCATCCATCCGGTCGGTCAGCGGGCGTCATCCTCTCCCTCCACGCGTTCTGGTGGTGCAGACCTCGGCTCTGCGGCCCGCTGCTCTCTGCAGGCACGGTTCCTGGTGGGGATCGCAGTGAGGAATTCGGGGATGGGCGCGTCCCAGGAGTAAGAATGTGGGCAGGGCATCCGAGCCTGTCTCTGAGAACCTCGATTACGGCGCTCTTCCCTCTCGGCTCACCTGGAGGTCACAGCTGCAGGGGGCGGGGTGGGCGGCTGCCTGCCCGTCCCCTGGCTGGCCCCTGTGCGAGGTGGTGGATAAAACACATGAAGCCCCAGGGCAGGGCCCGACATCCAGGGCCTGAGTGCTCCCTGCCGGCTGCTATCGTCAGGACGCTCTACCTCTCTGTGCCCTGGTCACAGTGGCTGCCGCAGGGCCCGATGAGCGCCAGTCGCCAGGGAAGCCGGGGTCAGGGCAGCTCTGGTCTTCCTCCTCATTTTTTCTGAAGAAGAGTCGTCAGCAGAGAAGGGGCGCTCTCTTGGTTGAGGACACGGGCAGCCCCATCACGGTGGGGCTGCAGCATGGGAAGTGGCTGTCACCTCCCCGTGGCCCGGCAGAGCCAGTGACCTGAGCTCTTCCCTCCTGCAGACAGTTCCTCCCCACCCAGGAGGCCCAGCACAGCCTGAGGCCCGAGGCTGAGCCTCCCGGTGCTGGACTCCCAAGAAGGGTGAACCCGCCAACGGGCAGGCGGGGGGCTGGTTTAGACGAAACTCGAGAGAGAACATTTAAGGAGAACCGATGAAGCGAGTAAGAGTCGGGTTGGGAGGAGGGTGAGGGGACACTGTGCAGTGGGTCTCTCTCCAACACAGCCTTTCCAGACACGGCCCGAGTTCTAAAAACAGGGCGACAAGAATCTATAAGCTCTAACACCTCCGTCCTTGTCGAAACCAGCTATTTCTCTGTTACTGGGCTAGATTTGCTCCTCAGAGACAAACTGCCTCCCTAGGCCTCCGTGAGCGTCGACCTAACGGCACGTTTCAGGTTCCAATGCCGAGATGGCCCCTCCAGATGTGCACCCCCGGTGTCCCTGCTTTTAGTAACCTTGAAATAACACGAGGACGGAATGAGGACATTCACTCAGCGATCTGCCTGGGAAACAGTCCCGATTCTGTAGTGTTTGTTGACAAAAAGCAAAACCCACAGCGGTCCTAAGGCCCCCCAGCGCCTCAGGGTGCCGGCCTGGTGGTACTGGGGGGGCCTTCCCTTAGGTGGCTTGCCTTCCCTGGGGGCGGGAGGGACTGTGGCGGGGGTGCAGGGAAGGCGGCCTCGGGCTCTCAGAGAAGCTGGTGCTCTGGGAGCAAGGGCCTGAGCTCTTCTGCTGGCAGGGCCCACTGAACAGAACATAATTATTACAGACTACAGTTTCGCCAGGGCTGGCATGGCTCGGTGGATTGAGCACCGGACTGCGAACCAAGAGGCCACTGGTTCGATCCTCAGTCAGGGCACATGCCTGGGTTGCAGGCCAGGTCTCCAGTAGGGAGTGCGTGAGAGGGAACCACACATTGGTACGGTCTCCCTTCCTTTCTCTCTCCTTTTCCTCTCTCTAAAGAAAAATAATAATAATAACTTAAAAAGCCCGGGCTACACAGTAATATCACAGTGATGGAGTGGAAACAAGCCCGACACTACAGTGGGCAGCGGGAAGCAACGGTCGCCACAGCGATGCCGACTCCACTCCCAGGTTTTCCCAGCGGGGCCCCAGGGAAGGCTGTCCTACACCGGGCAGAGCTGGGGCCTTGGGCTCCCTTCTGCTAGAAGGGGTCTCCAAACTGCCTGCATGCCAGAGAAGGGCCTCAGCGTGGGGGTTTGCTGCCTCAGGTTTGGGGAGTGCTCTGAGGATGCCGCTGCCCTCCTCCCAGTGGGCAGGGACGCCACCTCTTGCCCGAGGTCTTTCTTGGAGGCCCACTCCAGTGACCCGGAAACAGTCAGAAGTTGCAGGCAGTGCGGGGCGGGAGCTGACCTACAGGAAGTAAAAGGAGGCAGTGTCCATGCAGCGGGTACAACCGGGAAGTAACAGAGAGGGGCATGTGCTGGGGCCGCGCTTCTTCCCCTGTCCAGGTGCAGGGCAGGTGTTCCTGTGGGCTGGCCCATCCCCCACTGGGTGCGGGTGGCGAAGAGACAGGGCACAGCCAACAGGACAACAGAAAACTGGATAGTGATTCGGGGACACGGCCTCCAGGCCTCCCCGAGGCAGGGACACCCTCCTGTGAGTCACCACGACTCTGCCTCACAGGCACTTGACGAGGGTTGGAGCTCCGTAAGGGCACTGGGACTCTTCAGAGGAAAATCAGCCTCAGCCCTAAGGGGAGGGCTCTTCCCGACACGCCTGCCTGGCTGCTGCGTCCACACAGCTCGGTGTGGGTGTCCCTTCTCCTTGCACCTCAGGGAGCACCTGTGAGGCCTGTGCCCTACTTTCAGTAAAAAGAGGGTCCTGGGGGGGTCCCCTAGCCGCCTCTGCACCTTGGGCCTCTATCAGGGGAAATCACCAGGGAACTCAGAAGAAAAGAAGAGACGAGGCTGCAGAAACTTGACAGAAACGGAGGCCCGAGGGCTGTTCTCTAGGGTCTCACAGTAGGTGGCAGAGTCCCATCTGCTGTCACGCTCTCTGAGGTGCTGCCCGGCACTGTCCAAGACAGCCCACGGCAGCCAAGGCTCAAGCCTGAGGGTCACACACACACGCCTGCTCCTCCCCAGTGCCGACCCGTAGTCAACTCGCTGTGACCTGCTGTGTCCCCCACACCCCAAGCTCTTCCCCTCGGCCTGGTGCAGGCTCCTGGATACTGACAGACTGACTTCGAAGAGTGGGGACCAGTGCACCGAAAGCCTTGGGGGGGTGTGAGGACGAGAAGGCCGGGGGAGGCCAATGAAACCCTCTGAGTCTGAGCCAGCAGCATTGAGGGTCAAAGAGCAACAGACATCCGTGCTCGGCAGAGTTGTGAGCTCGGCGTGGATGCAGAACCTCCCTGCCAGGCTCACTCAGGACCCTGCCACATGGCTCCTCAAGTCCCAGGAGGCCAGCAGGCCTTGGTGACGACAGACACCGGGTCCCTAGAGCCCATCAGGAGCAGACCTGGCCCCGAGTGCCCCCCACATGCCGCCCTCTGTGGGCCCATTCAGCACCCAAGCTGGGCTGTGCCACTGTGCCCACACAGCACCGTGTGGGGGGCAGGGACAGGCATGTCCCTCCAGGCTGGAGTGGACAAGCAGAACTGGATATCCCGGCTCAGCACCTGGGCCACAGCAAAGCTGCACGCACGGGAGGGAGTGGCAGGGCGCGGGAGCCCGGAGTAAGAGCTTCCTCACCAGGGAGCCCAGAGTAAGAGCCTCAGGCACCGGCAGCGGGGCAGGGGTGGGGGCCCCCTGCCCCTCCGGCAAAAGCCCGGCAGCTGGAGAGGGGGTGGAGCTGCTCCCAGTCCGCGGGGGCACCGGAGCTGAAGCAGGGTCTACCCATGGCACGGAACACTCCCCCCTCGTCAGCTCTGCCCTCGGCTCTCACACTGGCGGCTCAAACGTGGGACACGGGGGCATTTTCTCATCCTTTCCCACCCACGGCTGCTACAAAGTAAAACGTCTTCCAGCCCTGAACACGGCCACGGGTGTATCCCAGGCACCTGCACCCAAGCTCCTCGCTTAACGCGGTCCTGCCCCGCCTGCCCTGCCCCCTTCGCCACTCCTATCAGGAAAAAGGGAAGGAAAAGAAAAACTCAGAAACCCGAAGATTGTTTGGAGTTTATTCTCTTAAGAATAGTAACACTCGTTCAAAAAAAAAAAAGAAAAGAAAAGCACAACACCTTAGTTTCACAGAAACTGCAGAAAACAAAGTTACACAGTTAAATTAAAAACTCACGAAGAAACACACCAAAAACTCAGACAGCACAGGTTAAAAACGAGGGCACAGTGATGGCTGTGGGGAAGGGCAGGCAGAGGTGGGTGGGCTGCTCCTGGGCTCAGCCGCCCTCCCTCCCTTGCTCACTCCGGCTTCTGTGGGCCCAGCCTGCTGCCCCCCACCCCCACCTTTTCCTTTACCCTGAGCTGAAGGGGGTGGAGAGGGGCCCCTTTCAGGGTCACACTGGACACCAAGCAGCAATGGGCAGCCCAGTAGAGCCACAACTAAGCCTGAGAACACAGTGGGGTGGGAGTGGGAGGCTAGGGTTCTCTGTGGAGTCTCCCAGCAGAACCTGGACCTCCACAGTTTGCTCCTGAACCAACTTCCTGAGGCTGGGAGTGGGCCTGCCCAGTTTCTGAGCTTCCAACCCCGAGCCCCAGCTGCACGGGTGTGCGGACTGCACGGGTGTGCGGCTGGCCGGCTCCCTCCCAGGTGGAGCAGAGCTGCAGCCCAGCCGAGGCTGTCTCACCAAGGTCAGTCCCCTGGTTTCCAGAACCAAGGAAGAAGGAACTTTAGAAGCAGCTTCATTATTATTGTTGTTGTTATTATTACTGGACTCACAATATATAGATATCTGCTCATATATACATGAAACGAAATCTCTATAAATAGCTACGTGTACAGACCTCAACACCCACGCACCACCGTTAACTAAGACTCCCGGGCAGCGCTGGGGTGCTCGGCCGGGCCACAGCATCTCTGCTGCATGAGCGGGTTCTGCAGAGACGCCCCTCGGGAACTCCGGGGGGCGGGGCGGGAAAGACATCCCGACAAGAGCCAGGACTGAGCACCTGCACTGCCGGTTGGGGCGCAAAGCCACGCCTGCGTTCCTAGCGCCCTTTTAGCATTAGGCAGGGGTGCTGGGGGTAGGGAGCGGGCACCTGCTGGGCAGTCCTCTCTCTGAGAGGCCCTTTTTAGGTTAAAGCTGCCTTCTCCCTCAGATGACAAGAGACAAAGGGTTCCCCGTCCTGTCCATCTGTTGCCCCATTTTGGGTTATCCACCACCTGAGAGGTGACCAGGACTCCTCTGGACAAAAAAAGGCTCCATGCGGTTCAGGGTGCGCACTCAGGTGGCACAGAGCCCACTTGGGGTTTCCTTTCTCTGCTGGTTGGTGCCCAGACCTCTCTTGCAGTCAGGGCGGGGTGCATGGGGCCCAGAAAAGGCACTCTGGGCGAGGGCCGGACACTGGGGAATGAAGGGTTTACCAGCTCTGAGGACAGAAAAGAGTCTCAGCGTCACAAGCACACAACAGCAGCACTGTCAACAACGCCCTCCAGACAGGACGGCCACAGAGAGACGACACTGCACCGCAGGCCTAGAGTCCACTTGGACCTCGGGGGCTGGTTGTGTTTGGGGCACCAGTCGCGGTTTTGGTGCACGGACAGAGAACCCCGGGGAGACGGCAGGGGTTCTGGAAGGGGAAGGAAGGGCAAGGACGAGGTGCTGCCAGGGTGCGTCCTGCCGGCTGCAGGGACGGGGTCTGGGGGACAGGGCCTCGGGGGACGGGCCTTTGCTCTCAGCACAGCTAAGCACACGCGAGCAGCTCTCTCCTCCTGAGTGCAGTGGGGCACGTGTGCCTTGGGCCCGGAGTCATGGCTGCCATCTACCACATGCGAGGACACCGAAACCCTGAGTTTTTCCGAAGCTTTTCCAAAAGGAAATTCTAGTTAACCAAAGCTTAACTTGGGATACAAAGAAGGAAATCCCTGTCCAAGGAGAAAACAAGCCTCTTCCATGGCAACTATGAAAGACCACGCCTCTGTCCCTTTCTGCAGAGGCTGCCGGCAAAGCCCCGACGCCTCTCCGGACAGAGCTCCTCCCTGGGGCCACACTCAGCCCCACAGCCCTGTCTCTGGTGTAGACCCAGGCCTGGCCCTCCTGCCACCGCAGGGCCCCCTCCAGAGGGAACGGTGCCTGCCTCCCTCACCCGGGGCTCAGGCTCTGGGTCTGAGGTGCCACAGCTCGGCCCCTTGGGCTACACCAGGCAAGTAAGTCACCATCAGAGCAGAGCACCTTGGGGACTGATTTTAATTCAAGGCTTTGAGTCTTGGTTTGTTTTGGTTCTTCGACCACGCTGCCAACTCTCACCGCCCCCACCAAGATTGGGGTGGGGATCACTGTGCCAAGGATGTGACTGTCTAACCCAGTTTCATCTCCTCTCCCTGCTCCTAAGGTCTCTTCTTCTCTGCAGAACCCCGAGACCCCCGATGCTTCCCAACGGAACAAGAGCAGCAAACTGAACCAGACAGAAGGGAAAAGACGCCATCTGCCCGGGAGAGCCCGGACCCCACTGAGCCTGCCCCTTTTAAAGACTATCCTGTGCTCTGTACCCAGGAGGGTTCAATCCCTGTGACTGTTTTACGGAGCAGCCAGGCTCCTCGGAAAACCTGTCTCTGCTGGGTCAAGACCTGGTCAGACACACCTTGTGGTGCACGGGACCCTGACCTGGCTCGATCCCTTTGGCCCTTCTCTCTGCCAGCGCTTCCCATGTTTGGCAAAGGGCTGTCAGCCCTTCATAGGACAGACAGACTATAAAGGGCTCAAGGCTACTAAAGGTTCCAGAACCTTCCGTGGCCACAAAACGTGCGTATAACCTGCAGGGCACTGAGAAGACTCCCTGGTTATAAAAAGGGCCTGTGCAAGGGGAGGAACCCAGTTCACTGTGCTCGACCTCCAGTCCCTGAGTAGGGGTCCCCCGGGGCGTACCCCACCTCTCCCAGATGCACACCAGCTCTTCCGCATGGGAAAGAGCTGGCCCTGGGCCCTTTCATGTGAAGGCTGAGTGGGTAACCTGTGTCCCTTCCTGCCCCCTGCCTTCTCCACCATCCTGGCATCAGCTGACCATCTTTAGTTTTTACACAGATTTTGTGAATCTTTACACGCTGCTTTCGATACATTTGCTTTGCCTGAGCGGAAACATGGGGCAGACACGTGGCTCTGCTGGCCTCCCACTCCCCCCACCCCGCCCCACCCCCCTGCCAGCTCTGGGCTGACTCATGGGCAGGTCGCACAGGCTGGCTGGATGGGCAGCAGAGAGAGGCAGTTTAGGGGGGGAAATGCAGCTCTCCACAGTGAGCGGGGTGCCCGTGAGCCCCCAAGTCCTGCCCTGAGACCTGAGAGACTGCTGTTGGAGGGGTGGGGCCCCACCCGACACAGGGAGGGGAGGGGCAGCACAGTCAGGGTTCCATCCTCCTGAGGAGGTCACGTGCCCCCAGCGGTCAGGGCAGGGCACGACCTTCAGTGGGCACAGGTCAAAGAGCAGACAAGTGTCAGCCCACCGAGATACCTAAATAGGGAGGGGGACGTGAGAGTTCCAAGTTCAGGTGCATGCCAGTCCAGACCACGGGCGCGTGTCCACCTCTGTGCTCCGCCGGGAGTCCCAGACTAGAACTGCGAGAGGCCCTGCAACTCTGCGCTCGCATGGGGTCGGTGGCAGGGCAGCGGCTTCTGAAGTCCTGGTGACCCGCATGGAGCCTGTGGCAGCCACCCTCACGTGTCTGACGGCTACAGCGACACTGAGGTGTGAAGCAGACTTGGGGGTCCCGCTCGCTCACCAGACGGTGCCCCGGGCGGCCCCGGCCTGCCCGTGAAACTCCCCACGGATCTGCACCAGCACCTCTGACAGGCCATAGAGAAAGGGGACTCCGAACGCGAGCAGCTGGCACATGAAAAAGGAGTCCAGGGGGTTTTGGGCCACCTGAAGCCCAAGCGCAGAGATGTTGCTTTGGAGGTGCTGGCTCACCCCCCTGGCCTTGTCACACAGGCCCAGCGAGTGACTTGCCACCCAGCCAAACAAGGAAGTAAGGCTACCTGGAGTTCTCTCCGCGGGGCCAGCGGCACCGCTGGCCTGTCCACTTGCGTCTGCCGCGGGGCCCTCCTGCAGGGGTGCTCTGGCATCCTGGGAAAGTCCACAGGGAGAAGAGTGAGGGGCTGAAGCTGCTGAGCTCGGGAGGCAGGGTGCCCAGCAGCCCAGAGCCATGCTGCTCACACAGTAGGTCCTTCTTCAGAAACCACTCTCCAGACCCCTCCCAAGGAGCCCATGCCCGGCTCCACCCCCCAGACCTCCTCCCACAAGGCCCTTTGCAGAGACAGGACGGGGTCTGCCTGCACTGACTGGGCAACGCCCGTGCAGTCGTGACACCAAGGGCGGAGCTGCTCTCGGTCACAGAAGAGAGAGCGACGGACCCTGGCCCCAGTGGCATGCCCCTCCCCGCACTGGACCCAGGACTCCCTCCAGAGCACCACCCCCACCCAGGAAGGGCAATTCGGCACCCACTCTGCAGGCGCTTCAGCTGCGCCCTGATCAGTCCCAATGCCGAGGCACTTGGGCCCTCAAGGACAGGGGACCCTTACCTTCCCAGGCAGGGGGGTCACCGCCGGTCTCTTCCTCTGCGCGGAGCCGGACAGGCGGTGACAGTAGTGAGGTTTGCAGTAGAATTTACCTGCAGGTGGCAAGAGGCAGGGGAAAGGGGTGTGAGCGTGGCTCCGTGACTCTGAACTTCACGCCTGTCCCTCTGGCCAGAGGAGGCCCCCACCTCTGGGCTCAGGCTTCCTGCCCCGGGAGGCCAGATCCCCCTAAAACTTTCACTCACCTAAAGGGGGGGCTTCCTTTTGATATGTGAAGCCACTGGGCCAACCCCCAGCCAGTGCCTGACGCCAAGCTGGCACGGTGCGGGGGACGGTGGGGGCGGGTTGGGGGGGCCGCACACAAAGTAGCAGTGTGTGCAGAACAAAGGAGGGTCACATGAGAAGGGGGAGCAGCCTTTCTGGGGAAACCAAGAATGAACCCAGGCGCAGGGTGGAGGCGGGGGCTGCAGGGGCGGCACTGGACGCCGATTAACCCTGACAGGACCTTCGGCCAGCATGGCTCAGACCACAGCACGTGACCTCGCTGCCTCCGCAAACAGTGCAGACAAAGCCCACTGACTCCGCAGCGGACTATAAACAGGGCAGCAAAATAAAACAGAACGGAAAGCTTTAGGGTGCACAGCACAGAACCAGGGTTACACATGTGAAGTTACTTCTCCCAGCATCTGGCCGTGTCCACCTGTGTTCACAGGGTCCTGAGGCATCACACACGCCCAGGCAGAGGTCTGAGAAGCACGGACTTCGGCTTTTCCCAAGACGCTGGGGGTGGGAGCTGGTCACAAAGGGTCATTCTCCCCGACTCTGCTTTACTCCCATTGAAACGGCTCTCGAAGCCACAGGGTAGCGCTCGCCCGCCACAGACACGCTGCTGGGGGGGGGCCGTCCCCCTCCACTTGGGAGCAAGGGCGCCTTGGACAAGCAAACTGCTCTCCAAGTTGAAATGAAGAAACCTCACCAGAAAAACAATGGGAAAGATCAGTGGCAATGGAGCTGTTTCCAAAAACAGAAATGACAGAAACAAAATCAACAAACCTTTGCTAGGGTAATCAGAAACAGTGAGAAGACATAAAATCAGAAATGAAAAAGGATACATTCCAGCTGGTACCACAGAATTCAAAGGACCGTGAGAACACGCCAACAAGCTGGATAAGCCAAAGGAGATAAGTCAGTTCCTAGAAACATACCGCCTACCATGAACCTACGTCACGAAGAGGAAGAAGACTGAATCAGTAACCAACCCCTCCCCAGGCAGGGAGGCCCAGGGCCAGACACAGTCTCACTGGGGAACTGCAGCCGGTGCTCAGGGGCCGACAGCAGCCCCTTCTCAAACTCGTCCAAAACACTGAGCGGGAGGCCACGAACGCCCCGAGCCCCTGGTACAAAGCCAGCACCGCCCTGACACCACAGCCGGAGAAGGACACCACAAGGCAAGAAAAGAGCAGACTGACGTGCCTGGCGTGCGCTGATGCAAAGCTTCTCAACAACACAGCAGCAGACGGAATGCCAACCGCACGCAGAGGGCCACTCAGCACCATCAACTGGTTTACGTCTGGGACGCAGGCTGACTGAACACATGCAAACCCATGAATGTGGAGCCCCGTTACCACTACAGAATGAAAAACAGGAACCATATGATCATCTCAATAGATTCGGAGAGAGCATCTGACCAAGCACAGCATCCTTTCACAAAAAAACGCTCCGCCAATTCAGTGCAGAACAAACACGCCTCGACATAGTGAAGGCGGTGTGCAGGAGCCCACGCCAACACCACATCCGGGGGTGAGGGGCTGAAAGGCTCCCTCTGAGATCGGGAACAGGACGAAGACACCCACTCTCACCACAGTCACTCGACAGAGCACTGGGAGCCCCGGCCGGCGCCCCGGCCAGGGAGATAAAACGGAAGGCGCCCACACAGGCAGGGAAGCCATAGTGTCTTTGTCTGCCGATGACACGACCGTATGTGGAGAAAACCCTGAAGACCCCACCAGAAATCTCCTAGAACCAACCAAAGAATTCGTGACATTTCAGATACAACATCAACAGGCAGGCCCCCCCAAACAGCTGCATTTCAACAGGCTAACAACAAAACATCCGGAGAAGACAAAAGCAATCCGTTACAGCAGCATCAAGAACAAGAAAATACTCAGGAATAAACCCAACCAGGGGAGAGACCTGTCCACCGAGATGACAAGACGTTGGTAAAAGAAACTGAAGACGATGCTTGGCCGGACGTCCCAGTTCATGCGTAGGAAGAATTAGCATCACTACGACGTCCACACCACCCAATGCAATCGACAGGTTCAACGTACCCCTAAGAAAACACCAAGGGTGTTCTCCACAGAACTAGGAGACCGGTCCTCAACGTGCACGAAGCCGCAGAAGACCCCGCAGAGTCCGAGTGGCCCCCCGAGAAAGGCCAAGGCTGGAGCAGCCACACTCCTGACTCCCAAGACATTCGAGGCTGTCGTGTCAGGAAGGCAGACACACACACCAACGGGCCAGAATCGAGAGCCTGGAACTACACGCACACACACCGTCCACGGATTCTGACACGTGGCCAAGGGGCTCGACAGGGAAAGAAGCCCCCAGTCAGTGGTGCTGGGAAAGCGGGGAGGGCGGCCTGGGCCCCTGTCTCCCACCACTCGCAAAAGTGACCTCAGAGTGGACGGAAGCCCTCAGCGTGAGACCTGAGGCTGCCGACGTCCCAGAAGCAAAGGGGACTGACTCCTGGACACTGGCCTTGGAAGCCCTTTTCTGGATGTGACGGCAAAAGCACAGCAAAGAGCAGAAAGGAAGCGAGTGGGCCTGCGTTCAAGGAAAAGCTCCTGTGAACGGAAGAAAGCCCCAACTGATCGAGAAAGGTGTGTGAATCACGTGTCTGACAAGGGGTTAACCTCCAAACTATGTGAAGAGCTTACACAGCTCAACGGCACAAAATCTAACGACCTGACTGAATCAGTTTTCCGAAGATGACACCCAAGGGGCCGGCAGGCAGCTGACGGGCAGTGTCACTCATCAGGGAGATGCGAAAGAAACCACGAGGTGTCACCTCATGCCTGTCACAGGGCTGTCAACCAACCAACATGAGCGAGCGCTGGCGAGGGTGTGGGGAAAAGGGAGCCTTCGTGACCGAGGGTGGGACTGTGAACCGGTGCAGTCACTGTGGAAACCGCGGGGAGGGCCGATTATGTCAAGGCCGCCGTGAGACCCGGCAGCTCCACTCCGGGTGGCTAGTCCAAAGACACAGAGGTCGAGACCTAGTAGAGACGTCTGCACCCACATGACAGCAGCATCCATCCCGACAGCCAGGGGCGGCGTGTGGGGAAGGGAGGGTGGAGACTGGTCCCCCGAAGGGAAACCCGTCTGCGGCCGTGTGGGTAGCCCTCGAGGGCACTGGGTTCAGTGAGAGTCACACACAGGTAAAGACAGACACGACGCGACGTCACTTCACGTGTCCCCAGAGAAAGAGTGAGGAGGGCTGGCTGCCAGGCCTGCGGGGTGGGGACAAGGTGTAGGGCACGGGGCTCCCCCTAGGAGAGCAGCCAGGTGGGGGCCCGGTGTGCCACACGGGGGTGTCGCTCACAGCGCCCGGCGCTGCACCGAAGGTCGTCAGAGAGGGGGTCTCAGCGACAGCACAGAGGGGCCCGCACTGGGGTGGCAGCCAGCTGAGTTAGTAAGGCACCAAACCAGCACCCCAGCCTCGCAGGCTGTTACGTGTCAACCCCGTCCCAGCACAGCCAGGGGTCGGGGAGAGAGTGGAGGGTGGTGGTGCTAGAGGTCAAGGCAGACTCTCCATTTCCCCTTCGCCTGGTGATCTGCTTGTATTTCTTCCCTCCAAAGAAACTGATTTCTGTTTTTCTTTTACCTGTACTCCTCTGCAACACGAATAAATCTTAGAAAAACAGTTTGTGAACTTCCATAATTTTAAGTAATATGCATAGCCGTAGCATTTCCCAGTAGCCCCGGCACTTAGTCAGAACCCAGAGATGTGGTGGCCGGCAGACGGGCCAGGACAGGCCACCTCACTGCTGACGTCCCTGCCGGGGACACAATCTCCCTTTACCGCCTGTAATAAACCACTCCACCTTTAATTTGGACTCAGATAAAATGTAATCAGGAAAAACGTCTGGGTGCTGACATCACACACTACTTTTCTGTGTTTTGTTTATGTGATTCCAACGTGGCTCCCAGCTGCAGAGCCTGGCCTTGCCCGCCACAGAAGTGGACACGTGACCCAGAGGAGTCAGGCAGAACACCCCTTCCCTGAAGCCCACCCAGGGCGTGGTCTCCAGGAGCTGGCGTGTGGCTGAGCCGGGCTACAGAGAGCCTTCTGGGGTTCTTCTGGGTGGTGCAGGGGCCCCCTCCCCGGGGCCGCTCCTGGAAGGAAGACGGGAACCCAATGCCCAACTCCAGTCTGACTGGGTCCTGTGACTTGTAACCAGGAGTCTGGCTTATTATGGTGTCAGACAATCACAACCAGTTACCGTTACTCCCATTCCTTCCTTCCACTCTTTCTCCTGCGTTAATTTGCTTTTTCCTACTAAAGTAGAAACCTAGATTTTAAAATACAGCAGAATAGATCACCCTACCAGCAGATTCTCAGTGAACTACTCACGATATCCTAAATTAATAAGGACAAATGGTTTAGGTTTCAAACACAAGTCCCACGAGCTTAACCGAAGGCCATTTTCCAAGACATTCCAGAACCTTGCTTCTGACAGGAACCTGACCTCAGACCACAGTTTAGACTCTGTCTCCACCTTTCAACAGCCGTGTGAACCGTGTGGCCTCTGCTGCTCCGTGGAACCCAAGGACGCGCCTGCCCCGAGCGCCAGGGCACAGGTTCCCACTGCCCGTCTCCTCCTCCTCCTCGACCTGGTGGTGCTTTCTGCTTCTCAGACTGATTACAGAAAAAGCTACATGCCGGACTCTACTGTAACTATTTTACACCGACTCATTTCACCTCAGGGTCCAGTGAGGTCAGTCCTCGTGTCTGTCTTTCACAAAAAGGCGAAGCAGCCTGCCGCTGGCCCCACCCAGCCGTTGTGGGACAGGACCAGAAGCCTGGCTCTGAGGGGCTCCTGGCAGCCACTGGACCCCACCGCTCGCCACATCTGCTGGCACGAGGACGCAGGTTACAGCTGATGCAGTCAAGTGTCTGATTTTACAGTCTACACGAAGCATAGCCCTGTGGTGATGAAATACGGAAGTGGGCAGATGAGGGAGCTGGAGAAAACAGCTACAGGGAGACGAGGCCCTGCCCTCATTCACCCAGCACCGTCACATCCAGGTGGCAAGCTAATCACCGAGGACGCTCCCCTCAGGAGACAGTCTGGCCTCTGCATGGAGGGAGCAGGTAGCGTGTGAAGCAGGACCAGGTGGTGGTAAGCCCTGCAGGCCAGGTGTGCTGATGCCTCTCTGAGGATGTGAGTGACAGGACACCCCTGAGAAGGTGGGGGGAGTGCGCTCCAGGGGAAGGAGACAGCGAGGGCCAAGTCCCGGGGCAGCGAGGTACCCGTGTGCCCAGACTAGACAGGAGACCAGTGCAGCGGGGCACAGGGAGCTGGGGGCAGCGCCCAGTGGAGAGGCTGGAGACCCAGGCTGAGCGGCGGACGCTGGCCCCCCCGCACCCCTCCTGGAAGGCTGGCTGCCGTGTGCACTGCAGCCGACTCGGACTGGAGAGATCTGATTTATGCCTCAGCTGCCTTGTGGAAACAGCCTATGGGGGCAACAGTAGGGCGGGCGGGAGGACCAGCAGTCGGCGTGGAGCTGCAGCGGTCGGGATGGGCCTGGCAGAGGTGGGCGGGCCCTGCACTGGCTCCCTCTCCGAGCAACAGGGGGGACTCGAATCTGTCTGGTGTGGAGCTTGTCTTCCAACTGGGCAGAGTCAAAACTAAGCTAGGACTTGGCAGGAAAAAGAGCAGCTCACTTTCAGCGCGGCCTGTGTCCTTTTACAAGGGCCGAGAGGAAGAGCACACAGGGACAAGGGGAAGACATGCAGGTTTTTTGGGAATGTGTGCTTCTCAATTTACCGCCTGGAGCTGACATGGGCCCAGTTACTACTCCCAGAGCATCTGAACTGAAAGGGACCTCAGAGAGTGCAAACACGGACAAGCAACTTTTAACCTGAGTTCAGCTTCCCAACTTGTTAAATTACAGTTACAGAACCAGCCCCCCAGGGTGGTATTAAGGGGGGGCATGACCCTGGACGTGCTGGAGGGCCCGGCACAGTGCCAGGTGGTTTCCTTCATCCTGAGCCTCACCTTCCCCAGCCTTTTCTTTCCTTATCAGAGGCCCTGCAGTTCGAGTTCTGAATCACACAGGGATTTGGTTGGAGAACAGGCTCCTAAAATTCCACGCTCTTCTCCAGCTCACTGGGCCCGTGTGGAGGGGCTGACGGAGCCAATACAAAGTCCACCCGGTTGGCCCAGGGGGGCTAGATCAGCCCACTGTCTCCCTGCCCCAGGTCAAGAGCAGGGCACCCACCCAGCTGGCCAGTCCTCACCTGCTCCCACCCCCGCCAAGTGTGCCAGCTCTTCCCTCCGCGTCGTTCTGCGTCGAGCCCGAGGTTGGACCAGTCATTCCCAATGACAGCTCCCAAGTGTCCCTCAAGTCAGAGCCTGCGCACCACAGCTCTGCCCCGTCAGACGTCCCGACACGGCCGCAGCTCCACAGGCACACGTCTCATCATCACAGCCAGAGGGCCACCTCACTCTGCGTGTGGCCCTGAGAGGACGCGGCAGTGACGAGCTCGCTGTCCGTGGGCAAACACACCTGGGAACCCACTGGCCAGTCCTTAAGGGCCCCTCTTACCAGGCCAATCGCATGGGAAGAGGCTGAAGTAACGCAGGCATCAAGGACAGTCAGGGAGACAGGCCGGGGCTGTTCCTGACGGCCCAGTCCTCGGAACTCTAAGCTGCTCCCCGAAGGGCAGGTGTCCGGGACAAGGGAACACAAGTCCAGCCTGGACAGCACCCTCCTCATCTTGATGCCACCTGGGTCCTGCCCTCACTGGGAGGGGCTGCTCACTGATGGGGCAGGAGGCCCAGGGTCAGGACAGTGAATCGCCTCCTCTCGGTCCGCCACTCTGGCTCCGTAACGGCCTCTAATGACTGATAGGCCTCGGGCAGTCTGGGTGCCCGAGTGACCGCCTCCTAACTGCACATGTCCCTCTGCTGGGCTTGGGTGCCCTGTCAGGGACTCGATTCACCCGAGATGCTGTGGCTATGAGCAGAGGTCCCGGCCCAGTCCTGGCGTCCTCAGGAGGCCCCTGCCTGAGAGCCCAGGCAGGGGGCCTGGTGTCAAGGTGCTGCCACTGAGCTTAGACAACAAGTGGGATCCCCCTTCTCAAAGGTCAAGACCAGACCAACCCACATCATGCCCCCTGTACCCAGTGTCTGTGAGGACGGGAGGTGACTACGTCCAGGCCATTTGCACCACCAGTGCCTGTGCAACACAGGGTTGTAGCCCCAGGGCTCTGGGGGACTGTTTATCCCATCGTGGAGAGAAACAAAGGCTGGACAAACGGACGGGCAGGGCCAGGAGAGACAGGGAGAAGAGGGAGACTCACCGTCCTCGATGTCGTAGGCATAGGCCGACAGGCGCAGAGTGGAGGCACAGTGCTCGCACTTGAAGCAGCTCCGGTGGAAGAACTTGCCCTCGGCGCTCAGCCGCTCCATCACGTACACCCGCTTCCGGCAGAAGTAGCAGGTGTCGCTGCCTCCCAGGTTCTGCGGGAACTCCTTCTTCGTGGAGCCCTGTGCAGGGTGGGGCAGGCACGTCAGGGCGCCGTCTTGGCCCACTTTCAGGGGCCCAGGCCTCACGGGGGCCCTGCTGCGAGGCCGCCCGAGACGCTGCCTTTGTTCCTGGCCTGCCTCGGTGACTGCCCCGTGTCCCCCACCACACTCAGCACCAGGCGCTGCCGCATCCACGTGAAGCAGCAGCCGAGAGGAAACCTGAGTCCATTTTGCAGAGTTGCAGTAAAAGCAAACCAAACTGTTCTGACAGAACTGTTTGGGAAGGTCACATAAAAATGCACAGGACGAGTTCGCATGTTTCTGCATGGACGCGGGTTCCTGGCCTCTAGAGCAGTTACTCTCAGAGAAAGCGAGTGAGCTTCTCCACCAATACTCTAGCTGAGCAATGATTACAGCCCTGGAGATTCGGTCACAGAACTCAGACAGGCTCGAAAATAAGGACCCTTGGCACACACAGGCCCACCAATACTCCACCAACAGTCACTGCAGTTCTCAGATCGAGGCAGGCATACTTGCCACAGCCGTGTTACATCGAGAGACGGTTCCTCAGTACAGAGCTTACCAGTTCCTTCTTGTCTAGAAGTGTTTTGGGCTGTTCTTTCCTTTGAAGCTGACTGGCTATCTGCTCAGCCAATGAGCTCACTCCACCTGTGTACATCTTTATATACTTCTATTGGTTGGAGGTTACAGAGACCAGAATGAAGGGAATGAGAAGGAAAAATGAGTTAAGATGAAGAACTCTTTAAAGGTGCACAGTGCACACACGGTGCAGCAGCAGACCATGCCCACACGGTGTCTACAAGCAGAGAAGCAACAGGTGTTGGTGTCCACGAGGAGCGACGGCCGGGTGGGTGACTGTGCCCAGGATGGGGGCCCATCGGTCGTGTCTGTCTGGGGCCAACAGTGCTGTGCATGGGGCGGGGGGGGGGGTGCGGGCAGGCAGACGACGGGCACAAACACAGAGCAGAGTAAGATGGGCCTCTGTCCCTGGTGACACAAACCCCACAGAGAACTCGGGGGTCATGCTGTCCGGTCAATGGCGCCAGCTGACAGCAGGGTTCTGGGGTCATTTCCTCAGTGAGAAAGCTCATTCTTGGGAAGGCAGACTCTCCATGTGAGTGACAGATAACCTCTCTCCTCGTGGCTGACCCTCCACCTGTAACCACCATCAGGTGCATCGGACATCCCCCGGCTTTATCCAGAAGGCCCTGCCTGCCCATCTGCACCCTGGGTGTCTGTGTTCTGCCCGGGCCCCAGGGGCAAGCTGCTGGCTGGCTGGGGTGGACAGTTCAGCTGCAGCTGCAGGGCCCACACTCCCAGCAGACACGCTACTCTGTTAAGTCTTGGGGAGTCAGGAAAGGTTTCTATTCCAGAGGAATTGGTTTTTATAGGTTGAAAAAGAAAAAAATCTAACCAAACCAGTCCTCTTTCTAGCAAGGCTGAAGACGCAACAGGAGAAACCAACCAATTCTAACTGCAACCCTTCCTGCTAGGGAGCCCCACTGTGACTGTGGCCTGGGGAACGAGGCCAGAGTCTTGCTGGCCGTCACTGGGAGGCCCCACGCCCAGGGTCACTTCTGTGTGCAGACGGTCAGGACTTCTGTCTGCGGGACACTCTGCTCCCGAATGTGCGACGCAGGGCTTGCAGGGGCAGCTGCCTCAGGGAAGCCAGCACTGCAGTTAGAGAGGGTTGGAGTGGACAGACACGAAAGCCACGTGCGAGAGAACTGCTGAGCGAGGCATGCCCTGGCCGGCAGGACAAACGGAAGCCTTGGAGGGGACGCTGACCATGTCAAAGTGGGCCAGCGATGCTCTAAGGCTTGGCTGGAGCTGAGGCTGAGGACTCAGGTGCATTTTAGTGGCTGAGAAAAACAAGCTGCTTTCACACTGAAGCTTCCTTAGGTCAGGGTCCTTGGGAGACCTGAGGCCGGGAGCTGACGAGGAGCGGGAACCACGCTCCTCTGATCTGTGCAGGCGACTGAGGCCTGGCTTGGGTGTCAGGGGCGAGGCTGGGATGCAGAGCGGGCTTTGGGGCCACGCTGCTGCACATGCCCCCCCACTCCCCGCCCAACACTGCACTGTCAGGACAGCGCCTTGTCATGCCCAGGTCTCAGGCGACATGAACATGTAGAGAAGCATCCCCCCAAGAGAGGCTCTGTTTGTCCCGGGCGTCGAGAGCAGGTGGTCTCCTCCTTCCTGCTCTGAGAAACAGTCACAGCGCAGCCACGGCCGGACTTGTCCTGCTGCCGCCACCTGTGCACCTGCTTCCACACGCCCTGTCTGCGGCCAGCGCGAGCTTGAGGACAGGAAGCAAGAGGGAAGGCAGTGACCCTCCGTCCTCTGTCAATGGCCGTGAGGCTGGCTCAGGCCCGGAGCCCTCAGTGACTGCGGCTCAGCAGACGCCCAGCACTTGGCACGTTCTGGCCTCTTCAGAGATCCACTAAGCTGGGGTTCCTGCTTTCTAACACATGTCAACATAGAGACATCTGGAATTAAAAACCTAACGGCTAAGACGTGTTTACCGCTCCTGACACAGCTGGAATGTACTAACAGTAGGTTTACGTCCACAGAACCTGAGGTGGCAGAAGCTGGCAGTCTCTCCAGCACGGGCACATGCTCACAAACGGCACGTGTAAAACAGGCTGATGTGCACACGCGCACACGCACACACATGGGTCCCTACAGGAGACGAGCCAAAGTTGAGCGCTCCGCCGCCTGCCCGGGCCAGGTAGACGCGTGCGGAGACGTGCGCAGAGGCTGCAGGCACACAGAGCCCCGCCCGGCTCCAGGCCTGCTACCTGTCGCAGGGAGTCGGAGGAGGGGGAGGCAGGGCGGCCGGAGGAACGGAGACTAAGAGAAAGCTCCCACTGGTCGACAAAAAATCGACGAGAAGGTTCACACTCTGGCTATAAAACACAAGACGGAGAAAAGAATCAGAGGAAACATCATGTCACACACGGGCCTGGGCCTGCACGGCCCAGCACTTCAGGGCCTCTTCCACCACAGACTGTGGCCTGGGAAGCCACGTGGTGAAGGAACACTCGCAGCAGCAGCAGCAGCAGCAGCAGCAGGCGTGGCGGCCCCTACCCCGCCCCCCGGACCCAGGCTCTGCAGCACCTCTCACCGCCCCCAACCCCCCGAGCTGGGTTCTCCTGGGCAGGACTCGCAAGTCTAGGGGAAAGCTTGCTCTTGCCACACGAAGGCCAGCAGTGCGGCTCTTCCTCCTCACACCGCCAGTGCTCTGCCCACAAGGCGCCTGCCAGACCCCAGCGGTCAGCATGAGAAGGGACGTGAGGCTCCTGGCCCCCTGCAGACAGACTACAGGCGGCCCATGGGCAGCACGGGCAGGGTCTCTGCAGGGACAGACCCGTGCAGCCCCCAGACACAGGGAAGGTGGTGCAGGTGTTGGCAAACGAGAAATGCTCAGTTTCCCAGCAGCCTGCACTGGCGTCACAGCACAGAGGGACAACAGTGTGAGCGTCACCAGCCTGTGCTCCCCATGACCAGCTGAGGGGGTGCTGGGGGGGCGTGGCCACAGAGCAGTGCGACCCAGCAGGAGGGGGAGCAGACTGAGCTTCCGGGGGCTGCAGAGTGAATGCTGCTGAGGTGTGGGGGGCAGTGGGCAGCAGCGTGTGTGCAGCACTGTCCCAGGAAGTGCCTCGAGGACACAGCACAGTGGCCCTGAGAAGCCCCTGCACTGCAGCGTCTGGAAACCAGCCCTGAGGGAAAATGGAAGGAGGCTTCCTGCTGCTGCCCTCCCTCCTGCACACGGCGGCCCCGGGCCCCAAGCATCCCTCCCCACTAGCATCTCCTTGGATTCCACACGCTTCCCTCGCTCTTCGTCTCAGTAAGAACCATCAAATCCTCATTAACTACGTGTTCCACAGCACACAGGGCAAGGCCCCACTCTGAAAATGCAGAGGCCGGCACACGTGTGTGTGGAAGCCATGTTCTGGGTGCGCGCCTGGCTTATCACAGGCACAGGGACCCGGCCTGTCACCAGTTTTCCAATGGGCCCGAGAAGCCACTGAGCGACTGTGGAGCCTGGGCCGGGCTTCTTAGAGAGCCGAGGGTGAGGGGCGGGGAAGGCGGCTGCTCAAGTCAGCACTGGCACAGCCCCCGTCCCACCCCCTGTCCCACCTGCCAGGCCACCTTTACGAGTGACAGCAACCACCGCGGGGCAGGGGGCATGACATAAGCAGGCTTTTTAAAACGGGCACCTCTGCTTCAAGTCACCCAAGGCCTGATGTCACCGCCATTCTCCCCGGGGGGCTGGGAGCCTCCTTCCCTTCATCCTCCTCACACTCAGGGAGTCACTGTCACTTCCACCTCAAGCCCCACCACAGTCCTCGGAGCTGAACAAAGGCCACCTGCTGGTTGCTCCCGTCCTGTGCCCTAGAAGCCACACACACGTGCTGGGGTGGGAACAGGGTGGGAGGGCAGTCACGGGGCGCCACGGGCCCCCAGCCACCCGACCCGCCTGATCAGAGTGCCATGATGGGCACCCTGCTGTGCACCAGTCACCACTGTCAGCAGAAGGGCCCTGGCTCTCGGCTGGGTGACAAGAGCGTGCAAAAAGCAAGGGTAGGGGGGCCATCCCTTTCCCACCATGTGCCCGTCTGTGCTGCCTCAGCAACCCGAGCCACAGGCTGTCTGTGCGTTTACCCGCTCATGGTGGGGACGCTGCTTGCCGCGGTGGTCGGCATCACGGTCCCTGTGCGTCTGTTGGCAACAAGGGAGACACTTAAGCTCCAGCTAAAAGCTCTATTTGGACTTAAGTGACAAAGCTGTAAAGTCAGAGTCATGTTAACACAGACCCCTGCCCCCAACTGAGCCCCACCCCAAAGAAACCAAATCCCACTGACACCAGAGCTGGTGACCACACTGTGCACAGCCGTGTTCTTGCCCGGCCCCCGTGAGTCAGCGACAGGGTGAGCAGGGACTTCTTGGTGCACAAGGCCAGTGGCATCAGGCAGAAGGTTGGAGGAGAGAGGGAGGTTGGGAGGGGGGCTCTCCAAGAGAGCTGAAAGGGGGAGCGACACACACTGTCCCGCGGGGACAGGGGGTGCAGTGGTTCCTGCACAGGAGCATGGGGAAAAGCAGCATTTGTGAAAGGGGGACAAGGGGGGGAGCAAGGGGGGCAAAGCCCGGAAGTGGTGCCAGTGGACAGGACACCTGCGTGGCTGGGTGGGAACCTGGCTGACAGGGTCGGCTGCTTGTGCTGCCCTGAGAAGACACACAGGTGAGAGCCACGGGGATGGGGTTCCTGAGGCCCCCTTAGGGCCTCAAAGCTTCCATTGCAGCTGCTCTGGTCCAGGCAGCACAAGGCCAGAGCTGGGCCCCTGGGTCACCCCTGCCCTACGCTTTAGGCTCCTCCTCTGCGAAGCGGGGACAGCAGCTAGGGCCTCACCAGGCTCCTGGAAGAGCTGCCAAGACCACACAGGGAGAGCCCCTGGACTACGCCCCGTTCCTGTGCGCTCTTACGCAGAGACGGGCGACAGTGGCCAGGCACTGGCCGGGCCTTTATAGCCCAGGCCCTGGACGGAGGAGTTGCCTGCCCAGGTCCTGCCTCTGCAGCTGGCATTTTACTTCATGGGAAAACACCACGAAGGTCAGCTTCGTAGAAGAGTGCTCGCCACCGTGCACACCTGCTGCGCCCCACTCCAGAGCAGTTTCCCAGGGTCTGCCTGGGCTCGGGGGAGGGCTGGTGTCTGGGCAGAAGAGGGCTAAGCAGGGGCTGGGCGGTCAGAATCGGAAGGAAGCAGGTCTGCCGTGCACCCCACTGAAAGCTCCCAAAGCTCATCTCAGCTCCGTCCCATGGGCAACCAGGCAAAAACGGCAGCCGGAGATCGTGTTACAGGAGCATGTGTCTCTGCCGAGGGCCTGGGGCCTCATCTCGGCGACAGACGCAGTTTGAATCTCAGCCTGTGCACGCGGCACTGGACGCCCAGGACACAGAACGGAGCGCAGCTGCGTGGGCGTGAATGTGAGCCGTGCTCTCCGCTGAGGTCTGGCAGGAGCGTGGCTGCGTGTAGCCGTAAAGGCTGCTCCGGTTACCCGGTCTTTCTGCTCTGTGACAGTTCTCTCTGAAGAGACGGGTCCTGGTGTGGGCTCTGCCCCAGCCACCCACAGACAGGCAGGACGGCACAGACAGACAACGGAGCATGCACACAAGGTCACCTGCTGGCCTCCACAAGCCCGGCAGGGGGGTGGAGTGGGGGGTGGAGAGAGTGTGATCACTTTTTTGGGACAGGTCCGCGAACGTTCCTTTCCCTGCCGCTTTTGCACAACAGACACAAACAGAGAAAAAGACTGTGAAACTGTGGCCACGGTTCAGGCTGGGTCCAGAAGGACCAAGGGGCCCCTGCCCTGAGCCCCCATCCCCCGACACAGCACCGCGTGGCTAGGACGGCCATGAGGAACAGCCCGTGACGGGTGTCCAGGTCCATCTCGAGGTACAGCCCCTTCTAAACACCAGTGGCCAAGGGCATGTCCTTCTCAGTGGGCTCCATCCGGGAGGTGGTGGGATGGAAGAACTGAGCTTGGTCATAAGCAGAGAGGAAGGGCACCTGGGCCACCCCCATGGGGGTCCCCTGCACCCCCAGCAGCAGAGCAGCCTGCGCTCAGGGCCGACTGTGGGACCTCCTGCCATTACTTCTTCTCCTCAGGCCCCTAACTCACCTTCAGAAGGCTCTGGAAAGTAACCAAGGAGACAAGGAAGTACAGGAACTAGGATGTAAAAACTGAGTACCTTTCACCCCTGAAACCACCCCCGTGCCCACGGACACCTCCCCACCCCAATCCTCTCCCTGCACCCCTTCCTGGAGAGTCCGTCCGGGATGAGAGCCCCATGGGACTCAGGAAACCACCACCGAGTGGAGCGGCACCAGTGGGGCCTGAGAGGAGGACTGTGTGCATGTGGGGCTGGGCAGCAGCGCCCCCCTCCATCTGCTCCCTCCTCCCAAGACGACGTCCCTCCCCACTGAGGCCAGACAAGGCGCTGTGTGCCTCTAGGACATGCTGCTGAGATGCAGGAGGGCTGAGCAGGGAAGTCCCTGGCAAGCAGCACCCTCGGGAACCCTCCAGGTTAGAACCGACCCTGGGCCCCTGGGCTGGCAATGCCACACTCCGCCACCCGGTTCTGTGCCCAAGTGAGTCAGGACCACATGCTCCAGGCAGCCCCACTCCTGCAGGGGGTGGCGGCCAGGTGGGTCAGTGCAGAGGGCCTAGCACCACCCCCACCCTCTGTCCCCAGGTTCGCATCGTTCCCCAGAGGCCTATCTTCTAGGAGAGAAATCTACCAGCAACTTGCAAGGCCCGAACCTTCCCTGCTTGGTGTTGGGCAAAAACTACCAGGGAACACCCTACATCTTCCCTCATAGCCAAGCACAGGCACAGCTGCCCCTCCAGAGGGCAGGGACCTGGCGGGGCGCTCCCCGCACCAGGTCTCTCACCCACCCACAGTGGCTCAGCCTGACTGCTGGGCTCGGGCCCAACCCCCAGAGCCCACAAGAGAGGCTGTGGCTCGGCCCTGCTGCCTGCCCAGCTCAGCGGTGCTCTGTCAAGGACTGGGACCGCCTGCACGCAGCACAGGCATGAGGCACAAGGTATCAGAAGCATCATCGACAGGAGACACACGGGCCCCCCAATACGAGCCCCTCATGCCCTTCCAGGAAGCTGCCCCAAGCAACAGCCAAGCCCCTTGGGGTGCACTTCCTACCCGAGACGTCCCCGCACACTCACCCCCGGGGGCCCAGGCACATGCCCCAGGGCCACCAGCTCACCTATGCATGCGGGTGATAGCTGCCCCCCTTGCTCGCTGCCCCTGAGTCCCATGAGGGTCTAGAGCTCAGGCCCAGCTGCGAGGCCACACTGCCCTCAGCAGTCCCTCCACCAGAGCCCACCTTCCAACCCTGCCTCCCACTGAGACTTCAAGGGGTTTCCAATGCACCCCCCCAGCAGAGGAAGGGGGCCGCTTGGCTCCCCGAGTCTGGACATTTTCCCCAAACTTCTACTTCAGCCTCCGACGTGGCCTCACGTGAAAATACAGGTGAGAAATACAAGTCATATTCACTTTGCCTTGAACACATTTCCCGTAAACCCCGCCAGCCACTGCTCAGTGCTGCCTAGCTGCAGCGGGCCCAGCCTGCAACGTCTGGGCACCTCAGCCCTAAATGGAACCAAGTCCGAGAAAGAGCGTTTAGGCTGACGCAGAGGGGGCACGGGGGGGCTCCATCCCTCCTCTGTCCTGCTGCCCACGGGAGGCAGCTGCCATGAGATGCCACAACCCCGCTGGAGAAAATTTCTAAAAAGAGCACTTTAAATGTAGACAAAACCCAAGAGGAGGCCCATAATCCTCTTTGTCCAGGGTCTGAAGCAAATCAGACTCACAGTTCAAGACGATTTCTTGGATGTTTTCCTATCTGCCATGAAAGGCTGCCCCCGCCCCCCACCCAGCTCCTCCCTCCAGGGGTCACAGGGACATGTCAGCCCCCAGTCAGCTGGGGGCGGAGTTACAATGGCAACACCCCGAAGGCCAGGGCACCCACACAGCTGACCACACAGCTTTAGCTGGTTCCAACGTCCAAGTCACAGCCCCCTGCCAACAGGTTTCTCAGCTCCAAGGAGTGGAAGGAGCTGTGCGATGCAGTCTGTGCCACAGTCACCCCACCAAGAGTTGTCACTGAGATGAGTGTGGATGTGTCCTGGGCTTGGCTGGGCTCAGGGGAGGCCCTGCATGGACCGGCGCAGGAGGAACGGGGCGGGCAGCCCTCGGGCAGCGCCCACTCTGGTCCCAGACAGGTCCTTTACCTGTTTCCACTGTGGGGTGGGAGCAGGGCGGCCCTGCTCAGGTCGGCTGCAGGACAGCGGGCCGGCCCCATGCTCTTGTGTCGGCTGTGACACACAGGCCAGGTGGGGGGGGACAGGACATGCAGACAAAGCAAAATGAAAGGTATTAACGTAGGAGACCCAGAAAGGACTTGTGGAGGAAACACACACCCCTGTACTAGGGGTGGGGGTGGAGACACAGAATCGATTCTCACAGCGGTCCACTTCACAGACACAAAACCCCAGCCCCAGAAGGACAGAGGTTGTGCCCCCCCCAACCCCCGCCCACAGGCTCAACCATTAGTTCTGGTTTGGACACTCATCTTTCACTGAAAACGAACAAAGCCTAAGGTGAGCCATCCCTGGAGCCCAGCCCCCTCTGCACACAGGGCGATCGCTGATGCAGAGCTGAGGGCTGAGGATGATGAAAGGGCCAAAGGGGGCAGGTCCTTGGGGGTGAACCTCCAGGCCCCAGCCCTACCCCTTCCCAGTGGCTTTCAGACCAGGGAGAGCAGAGACAAGGCCTTGCACAGACACCCTTCGAGGCTCTGCCTGGCTTGCACAGGTGGGACTCAGGACACCAGCTGGTGTCCACGAGGAACTGCACAAGGTTCCTTGTCGCAACCTGGTTCAGGGGTGCCCAGGAGAGTCGCCCGAGGCACGCAGAGCCGCTTCCTAACCAGGACATCTGTCACCACTGTGCTGTGTCCAGAGAATGAGGAACCAGTGTGCAGGCTCCAGAGGAGGAGCCGGCAGGCTTGGCACACAGCACAGGTACCACCAAAGTCCTCAGAGAAGCAGCCCAGAACGTGCAGGTGCGACGGCCTGGCTGTGAGAACCGGCGTGCACTGAGGACAGACCGGGGGAAAGGGAAACTGAGCAGGGACGGGACTTGGTACAAACTTCTTTTACAACATGAATGTGAACACAGAAGCATACATGTAAAACCCCTCTGCTGACTGCCCCCCGATGCCACAGACCGCAGGGGAGCACGAGGCCCCAGGAACTCGGAGGGCTCATCGGCCATGCCCGGACAGGGACAACCAGAGACCGGGCTCAGCCATGAGCCCCCACCTCCTCCAACTGAGAAGAGGCCCCTTCTGGTGGGGATGGCCAGGGGCGAGAAGGGCTTACCTGTCTCCTCAGGCCACTGGACTGGGCCGGTGCGTTCTCTTCAAACTTGGCCAGCAGCTGGGTTGCCATGTACTTGACTTTGTTCTGGTTGCCGAGGGCAACATCAGTCCTGCGGTCGGTCAGAGTGCTCCCCGGAGCCGGCCGCCCTCCTCTGCAGCCCCGGAGCACTTCCTCCTGATCACCAGGGACAACAAACGGCCTCCTTGAGAGGAGTCCCACACGCCCCTCCCTGGGAGCACGTGGTGAGCGTGTTTCCAAGCTCTCGTCTCAGACGGCGTGGGCGAGGGTCCCTGACTGCTGCTGGTGCTGTCACCACCCGGGACTGCGGGCTTGTGTGTGTCACTAAAACATGGGACAGAGGCAAAGCCCACAGAAAAGCACTTGCCCACAAGCGGCCCGATAAAGGGGGGCATGGAAAGGTCTAGCAACACCTGTTTGAAAACTAAGGACAAAAAGGGAGATTCAATGTGATCGTCCCAACACACCTCTTCGGACTGACTGGTCTTCCTCCTTTTCCCAGCACCGTCCAAGTCCTTCTCCTTCTTATCCTGCAGCAGGAAGGAACCAGACTGCATTGTTCTCAACGCCACACCTCGCCGCTGGGCTCGCAGCTGATCCACGCTGCGGCCACTCACCTTGGGGGACCGCTTCCGGGAGATGGTCTGGCCAAGCTTGCTCAGGAAGGAGATGGGGGACTTCGTGCTGGCTACCAGCACCGCCTTCTCCTCAGCATTCAGGGCCGCCGCATCTGTGGACAAGGGGCAGCGGTCAAGGACAGTGCTACAGGGGCCCCGAAGGACTGGCCAGGCTGCCCCGGGAACTCTCGGGATCCCCAGAGGTTCTGAAGGGTCAATAGGAAATCGCACAGAGAGAACGCACTCGGGTCTAGACACCGAGTCTCTCCCTCCATCAACACAAACAACAGCCACTCCTTCCCCTCCACCTGCATCACAGGAGTCAGAAGTTGGCTGTGACTGGTCATCTGAGCAGAGAGCTGGAGCCAAAAGCCTCAAGGCAGAGAGGGGGACAGAGGGCCACGGGGTCTGGGGCGCCAAGCCCACATACCCACTGCACACTGAGGGGCTCCCTAACCGGTGGACTGATGTCCGAGCCTTGGATTTCTGCTGTGGAAACTGCTTCTTGTCAGAAAAAGCCAGACATTTATGAGGCCACATGAACTGGAAAACCCCGGAGCATCACCAACTACAAATTCCAACGTCTTATTAGTGACAATACTGATTTTTTAAATACTTGAAACTAATAATACAATGAACATTTATTAAGTACTTCCATTTGAGAAGCATTCTTAGCATATCACAATCTAATTACAGAAAAACTCCGTTTTACAGATGGGGAAACTGAGGCACAAGAAAATGGAGTAACTGGCCTAAAGTTGGACAGGAGTTAGGACTGGGGTGCAAACCCAGCCTGGGGACCGTGGGCGACAGACCCTCTTAAGCACCACACTCTGCTCACTCCGCAGACAACAGATGGTGACAGAAACTCTCGGGGCGGCAGGTGGACAGACGGAACTCTCGCTGGAGATGTTTGGAAAGCAGGAAAATGGAGGGGAAGCCAGAGGAGGGACAGTGACGGAAAGAAGAGTGGGAGCCTGTCTGGGGCAGGGCCCCAGGTGCTGAGGATGAGAAAGAGTCCAGGAAGGGAGGTCGTCCCTCGGTGCGGACCGCCGCAGCCAGCCACGCGCAGTGAGACACAGGAGGAGAGGCGCATGTGGAGACGTGGGGCCTCGTGATGGCGGACATCTGTCTGGCAGAGCAGTGAGGGCTGCCGGGGTGACAAAGGTCGGGCAGGAGGGGAACAGCCCACAAGCGTAGACCACCTGTTTCAGAAAGGCTGGTTCTGGGAGAAAGGGAGAAGGTGGTGGGGTCCGGGAACCCTCCGGCCGAGAGGGCCGTTGGTATTCACACCCTTGGCACGAGAGGCCTGGGTGAGGATGGCAGCAGGCCTGGGAGTCAGCGCCGGCCTGCTTTTGGGAGCACCGAGGAGGACACGAGGGCCCCCCCACCGACCTGAGCCCCAGGTCCTCACCGTGGGAGGACAGCGAGTCCCGGAACATCTCGTAGAACTGGGTCAGGTACATGACCATGGACAGCTGGTCGGGCTCGCCCACCGAGGCCATCTCCCTGCCGGTCATGATGGGGCAGATGCCCAGCTCCTTCTCGGCAAGGTCGAAGGCCAGCTGGTTGTTCTTCTCCACATTTTGCTCTTCCAGAGAATCAAAGTCTCTGAGAAACGGTGTAGGGAAAACATGTCAAGACCGGGAGCTTATCTCCTCACCAAAAACAGTGTTAGGAAGTCACCACCATTGTTTGGTGGCTCAGCTAAAATCCTGTAGGTAGGGATCCCTTGAAATCTGAGGGCAAATCACGCTTGAGAAGAAAAATGAATGAATCTACCCATGAAGGAAAAAAGAGGAGGGGGAAGTTGAAAAACTACCATCATTTTCTTTCTTCTTCTTCTTTTTTTTTTTAGGTCAGAGTATTTTATTATTTTTGGAAGTTTAGATTGTTTTTTCTCACTTTCCCAATTACATAAATTTCTTACTAAATCACAGGCTTAAGAACGGGGCCTTTCAATATGTGTTTTCTCGAATCTCGTGTGTGCTCTGCATCGACTAACCCTAATGCTCCACGAAGATAGAAACCCCGGTTGGACCTGACTGCTTCAGAAGGCAGCGTCTCCCTGGGGCCCCTGACCAGCTCCCGATGCCCCAAATCCACTCTGATAAACCTCACTCAGCCTCCTCCTTGAAGGGGAATTCCAAAACTTTCCTCAAAGATTTTTCCATTGCTAAATTTCCTGAATTTCCCCAAGTACTTAGAGTAAGTGTCTCCCGCTGGGTTTTGAGACCATGCTCTCCAATCGAAGAAGACCGAGAATCTCCTCCAGCGACCGAGTGAAGGGGGCAGGCCTCGCACTGCCCACCCGCCAACCCACAGCAGGTTTGCAAGTTCGGAAACCCCTTTTCCCTGTGGATTGAGCCTGCTGACTGACACGCTCACCCCGAGTGGGGTCCCTGTGGCCTGAACCCAGCCAGTTCCCTCCTCACAGTGCCGCCCTCTGGGACAGGCACACAGCCCAGGCCTCCAGTCGACAGCCGGCTGCCAGTCACCCCAACAGGAGCGGGTCCCTCCCCCACACCTCCCGCCCCACACGCTGGGCTCTCTCCAGTCACTGCCACCCCATCCCTCTTTCCTGCCGCCCCCTCGAAAGGGCTTTGCTTCATTCACCTGGCTCTCCCTCTCCTGCACCAGCACGTACCAGACTTTTCCACACCCGCCCTGTCCCCCTCTCGGAGGGGCGAGCCCTGTGGTACCTCTGCATGAGCTGCGGTGCAGGAAGAAAGGGCCGCTCACCTTTTCCTGCACCAGCCGGAAACCCAGCTCCCATGCTGCCCACCCACCGCAAGGCTGCCCTGCAGCTCCTGCCTTGCGCGCTTGCAGCCCAGCACAGACAGGAACTGTGGCCTTTCGGGTTTCTTAAGCGAGCGCTAAAACAAAACAAACACAAAAAACTGGGCCCTAAGTGGACCTAATGATAAAAGAACAGGCAGCCCAAATGACTCTACACACTCTGCTTCTGCTCCAAACACGCCTGTGTCTGGCACCCAGGGCGAACGCCCTCGGGGAGCCTGCTGTGTGCAAGCCGTCCACTCGACCTGGGTCAGCCTACCGCACCGATTCGGCACGGAGGCCCCCAGGAGAGCGGCCGCTGGTGGTGACCACGGTGCCCCAAGGGTCGCAGGGCTGGGCGGGCATCTGCAGGTATGTGGGCCGTGATGCGAGAGAACACCACCCTGCGCGGGGAACACACTCGCCACGAGCCAGCTCCACACCCCAGCCAGTCTCCCTATTCACGATCAGTAGCAGGGGAGAGACGGGCGGCGGGAGCAGAGGTCAGCCTGCGGTCACCACACAGAGGTTCCCTCTGTGTGAAGTTAACACTCCCAGGTGGGTGTTAAAATCAGTTTTTGACCATCTGAGTGCTGTGATTTTAAAAACTCAGAGAATCATTTCCATACTGAGCTACGTAATGCTTGACATTCAGAGTTTTAAATAGAATCAAATCAAAATTAATCGCTGCTTTCTAGAGTAAGTGTCTTACTTTGGATTCCATTCTCGGAAAAAAGTGCAAATTTGGTGACTTGATAGCAGGGTGCTCCGAGACCTTGGGGACGTAAAATGGAACAGGAAGTTCAGCCACAACTCACATGAGATCAGGGCGGTACCGATGGAGAAGGGCGCACAGGGCCAGGCCACTCTTCCAAGACAGGGTGAGATCTGTCACGCAGACCCCTGCGTAGCCCTCCGTCTGCCTTTGGCACCAGCTCAGCAGTTTGTTTGAACGAGGTACAGACTCTAAAAGAACAAAAAAGGCCATCGATAGAAGTGTGGCCACCTGGCAGCCCCCCTGCAGCATGCGCAACCAGTCTGGAAAGTCACCCGTGGCAGGAACAGCACCGCGTCCGGCACGGAGACCAACGAGCCTGGGGACCAGCGTGAGCGGCAGGTGTCTGTCACCCCACTACAACTACCTGGCACCAGGGCTCAGAGCCACCAGTCACCTGCTCGCGACCACTCCTTCCACACACGGCAAAGCCGGGCTGGGACCCAGAGGTGCCCCCGTGGCCCACCCTCCTCATCGTGCTCCGTGGTCCCACTTCGTTCCCCGCTCCACACCAGTCCTGGGGGAGGCCTTGCGGCTATCAGCGTGGCTCCGGGAGGGGTGCTTGCCTCCTCCAGCCCATCCTGCATGTAGGGCGTCTCCGCATCCCTCCTCTTTAAAGTTTCATGGGCCCTCCCTACACACAAAGTACGCATCGGCCTTCTCTCTGTCCCCGTGTGCTGGCAACGTGGCCATACTCAGCGAACGTGCTCCCCTGGTCCTCAGCTGGCATGTACGCCCATACACCCTCCTCGTCCTTCTCCTCAGAAGTACCCCCATCTGGTTTCTGTTTGGATCCTCCCAATACCTTCTTAGACCGAGGTCTCCCCATCTCCGCGTGGCTGATGTGCTGGCCGGGAGCCAACGTATGCACCGGTGGGCCATGAGCCGCATCCCCGCACATAGCCAGCTGCACCGCCCCTCCCCAGTCAGGACACTGAAAAAGCCCCCAGAAACTTCCAGAAGTGCCCTGAGGGGCAGAACCAGCGCCATACACAGCCCCGTGTGTGGGAGCTGACCACGCGGTCACAGACGGCTCCGGACAGTCCCCACCCTGTGAGGCCGGGGCTGGAACTCACCACGGCGAGCCAGCTTGGGGGTGGCCCTGGGCTGCGCCAGACCCTCCAGCTCCAGGTGGATGTCTCTTGCGTCCCCAGAGTCATACAAATGGCGCACCTGGCAGAAAGGTAAAATGCTGTGAGGAAGGAAGCTAAGTCCCAGTAACAAATGCCCCCCAGCGCAGAGAATGGCAGATGGAGGCTGGGGGGGGGGGCAGGTGGGGCAAAGTGCACACGCATCAGGAGGACCTCTGAGCCCTTCTGGGAACATGCGGGGCGCAGACAACACGCACTCATCGGGAAACTGCGCCGCAGACTCGGTGCCTGGCCACCGGTCCCTCTGACAGTCCCTGCCGGGCCCCTGCTGTTGCTGCTGCTTAGCTTGGTCTTCCATTCACAGCACACATAGTCAAGCTTGGCGCATTTTTGCAGGTGAACATTCCCAAGCACTACTGGGCCCGACCCGGCAGATCAGCCTCGTGTCAGCGCCCTTTCCCCACGGTGACCACCACCGAGACTTCTGACCCCAAGGACCAGTCTTCCTGCTTCTGGACTCTATGTGAACGAGGTCACACAGCACCCACTTGGGTGTGGGTTCTTTTGTTCTCTGTTGGTGCCTCCGAGGGGCATCCACTTTGCACGTAGTGGGGGTTCAGTCTTCTCAGGGCTGCACGCACACAGCCATGGGGCAGGCTGCAGGGCTTTCCTCACAGTCCTGCGGGGGGACACGCGTGACAAAGGAAGCTTCCCCAACGGTGTGTCTCTGGTGCCCACACGTGGTCATCTGGTCGGCGGCTGGACCCCGTGCACCTTCCACAGCAGGTCCCACTGACTTGTGACTCGCCACCCACAGACACAGGCCTGACGGTGACGACTTCAGGTAGAAAGTGAATATGAAACTCCACAAGAACACAGGCAAATAAGCTGAATGGCTACTTTCCAAAACCTGGTGGGCTCTTTGGGATGGCTTTTATCTATAAGATGTCACTTTTAGAGGAGCTGTGAGGCTGTGACGTTTTGAGAAGTAACTCAGTACAGAAAAGTGGCCGGCAATCTTTTACCGGTGGAGAGTGGCTGATCTCCACGTTCTCCCCCGTGGACAGCCTCCGCTGCTCCCCAGTGACCCCTCTGGGAGGGGCAGGGACTGTTCCCTTGTTTTACGGAGGAAGACCCCAAGGGTCAGAGAACGAGAAGTGACCTGCCCGAGTGACAGAGCCTGGAAGTAACTGCCCGTGGAAGTCATATGTGCTGACTGGTGAGTGACAGATGACCTCCCAAACACACGGTCTGAGTTTAGAGGCGTGGGCCTGGGGCCTGGGTCACAGCTTCTGTCGTATGCAGCCTCCAGGCAGGTCATCCAACTGCCCTTGGCCTGAGCCGCTCAGTCTGCCGATGGGGTCGGCCCTCCCCTCCCACCAACTCAGACACAAGGCTGCCTGTGTCCATTCAAGGGAAGCACTGTCACCAGATCCACAGAGGCCCCACGGGCAGAGAGGCGCTCACCTGGCTCGGCTGCAGGAAGCTGACGTTGATGTTGGGGTACCTGGTGACAGGGTCAATGCTGTACTGGCTGAAGTTCTTGCTCACATTCTCAGGGGTGGTCTGAGGCAGCAGGCGGTAGATGCTCTCCCTGCAACAACACGGCACCTGCTCAGGCGCCCCCCCCCCCATCATGACGTCGCCCTCCCCTGGGAGGCCACTTCTGCGTGTCGACGGTCCCCAAATGATTGGGAGGATGAGGCAAACCGTCCCTCTTGACCGGTTTCCTCCAACCCACCCTTGACTCTTGCTTCCCAGTCCCACCAGGTCAGTGACCCCAGGGGCCTGGCAGGGCCAATGAGAACCGGGGGTGCCCTGCTGGAGGCAGAGACCCTGCCTGGCTCCGGCAGAAAAGGCAGGTCCGTTCACCATCTCGTTTCTAGTACGTCAGTATTTAACATTTCAGAGAAGCACAAATGAATAAAGAATGTGCCACCGAGCCACCCCCAGCGCCCCAAGTGGCTGACTTCAAAGGCTGTCTCGCACAGCAAACCCCACCTCTCTCGTTTCCCAGGGTAGGGCTTTGCTCGTTAGCACCCACTCTGCGGCGACTCTCACCTCACCTGCAGTGATCTGCTTCCAAACATCTGGACTTTTGAAAATTTGAGAAACACAGACAAGCAGTTTGGTATTTTCCTTTCACTTCAAAGTCACTTTTAATTTCTTCTCTTACTTTATTGTCTCCCGTACTTCACTAACTTCATTGCTTTAAGTCTCTCCAGTTTAGGGATGTGAGGACTTATGTACTATTCTTACGTATTTGTTCCTGTGACTGTCGCAAAGGACACAAGGACCACCCTTTGATGGTGCACAAAGATTCAGATATCAGGAGCAACAAATTCTATTTGGTAAGAGACAAGCATGTGGAGTAGGTAGTCTTTAAGTTTCTGTCCCTTCCTCTCTATATGTGAAAATATCTTTCATCAAGAAAGGGAAAAGCACAGGAGGGGAGACTGGGCTCCGCCTGACCATGTCCCTCTGCACAGCGGCCCCGCTATTCCCCTTACCTCTCGGCCAGCACTNAGTCACTTTTAATTTCTTCTCGTACTTTACTGTCTCCCGTACCGCACTAACTTCATTGCTTTAAGTCTCTCCAGTTTAGGGATGTGAGGACTTACGTACTATTCTTATGTATTTGTTCCTGTGACTGTCGCAAAGGACACAGGGACCACCCTTTGATGGTGCACAAAGATTCAGATATCAGGAGCAACAAATTCTATTTGGTAAGAGACAAGCATGTGGAGTAGGTAGTCTTTAAGTTTCTGTCCCTTCCTCTCTATATGTGAAAATATCTTTCATCAAGAAAGGGAAAAGCACAGGAGGGGAGACTGGGCTCCGCCTGACCATGTCCCTCTGCACAGCGGCCCCGCTATTCCCCTTACCTCTCGGCCAGCACTTCCAGGGGACTGGCTCCCAGAGACCAACTTCGCACCATCCAGGCAGAGTCCATGGCGGCCAGAAAGCCCCGGGCGATGCCGGTTCCCATCGGCCAAAATGGCTGTCCCAGAAGAGAAAACAGAGAGCAAAGATAAACCACCTTTCACAAGACAGAAGCCGAACAAGGGCTCCGAGACGGAGTCTGCAGTGGAAAGCAGCCCGTGACAACCCGGCGGAGGGCCCGGCAGGAGCGCTGCAGCCTCTCCGTCATTCTCGGCCCTTGGGCTGTCTGGCGGGGCTTCCTGACACGTCCAACAGGCGTCACCATGTGCTGCTGACGCTCACTCCTCCCAGGGGTCCCTAGACGGTGTCCCAGGCTGTCCCAGGCTGCCCCCTGCCCACTCACCTCGAGGAGGCTGTCCCCAACCAGGGCCACGAGGAGCTGGTGCCCGTGCAGCTCCCTCACCAGGGCGGCATTCTCAGAGGCGTACATGCAGGTGAAGTCGAACATGGCCACGTCGGGCTGCCCGTAGTGGTTGATGGCAAAGTCCAGGGATGGCAGCTGCTGCTGGGTGGAGAAGTCGGCGGCCTCCCGGGCGTAGTTCAGCAGAGCCTCCTGGTCCACGTTGTCCCGGGACAGCAGCAGCTCTGTGTCGGCGTAGTCCTAGCCCCCGAGAGGGAAGAGGCTGTCTGGAGATGCTGGGTACAGTCTACCTGGCTTGAGCCACAGTGCACACACCACAGACAAGCAAGTTTCTTCCCGCCTTTCCCCCACAGCGATGCATGTTCCCACAAGTCTTTTTTCACAAAATACAAAGAAGAGTGGTGAGCATTTCTGAAAGAACACAGGCCTTGCTGCTAAAACCACAGTCCTGGCTTTTCCATCTACTTAGAGCACGTCGCTGCTTCTTTGACCCTGCCCTGTCCACCCCATGGGGTCACGCTGAGCACTGGACGAAGTGATCTACGTGACGGTGCCTGGCTAGCTGCTTGTCATCGTCACCAGTCACCACCTTCTGGGTAGCAAACAGCTTTGGGCAACTGGGACCATGTGTGACGCTCAGCCCAACTCAACAAACCCAAAGGCAGAACCCGAAGCTCCTGCCAAAAAGCGTGGAGGTGGGGGTGACAGACGCCCGGGGGATGGGGAAGGAAGACGTTCAAGACAGAACAGGAGCTTAAAATATACGACCATACTGAAGGGCTCCCCAGAACCCCAGCAACCCAGAAGAACAATGATGAGCCAAAGGGCATTCCACACAAAGGCCCAAGAAGCTCCTTTCCTGCCCAGGGGGCCGCACACTGAGCCGGGCTGCGCTCCTGGGGCATGGCCTGGAAGCAGGGTGCTCCCACTGAGTGAGCGGTTGAGTGGATCTAGGTTTAGCCACACACGTGGCCCCTGCCCTCTACACATACAGAGGAAAAGGGGAGGATGTCAGGCCCGGGCGCTGCAGACAGTTGCTCCACAGTGGCAGCCAGCAGCAACGGGCTCACCGCTCTGCCTCAGAGGCGACCCACCAGACCCACCTGGCCATGCTCTCGGCAGAGCTGTGGGCTCACACCTGCTCAGTCCATCTTCCCTCCCAGACATGGGACTGTGGGCACCAGGTGGCACCAGGTGGCACCAGGTGATGGCGGAAGACGCTGGGATCACCCCACAGACAGGGGACCCCTGGGAGCAACTCTTGAGTCTGGGTGGGGCTGCTCAAGCCCAAACCCAGGGCCCCCTGTCTCCAGCTTACCGTGCAGGGACAGCAGTATGCACACTGAGACTCGACCACACTTAAGGAACCAGCTCCCGGGGGGTTTCTGACTTCTCGTGCAGACCATCCCCTGACTGCTGGGGTCCAATCACCCCCAACCCAGTCGGTGTCCCGGCCCCCAACGGCCGTTATCTACAGGAAAACCAGGGCCAGGTTCAGGCTCTGGGGACACCACCCCTGCTTCTTGCTCAAACTCCGTGCTCTTCAGCACCCCTCCCAAAAGGTGAGCCAACCAACAACTGGTCATATCTGCATTTCTCTAGAACCTCAAATCACATCACCTCAAAGTCAACTGACTATTTACTCCTACAGTGCTGGAGATGTGCGTTGGAATACTCCAACAGCAGGGATGGGGGTGGGCAGGGCTCTGTTGGCACGGCCTTGACTGTGGGCTGATCACTGTTGTAGCTCTGCAGGGGGGTCGTTGGATGGTCCTCACCACGTTTGTTTGTATTAGGAAATTTCCCCAGTACAAGCTCATTTTTTAAGTTTAACTAAAAAAACCGAGCACACGTTATCAGATGACAAGCTAGGGGCTGGCTCACTGTCACCCCCTCGCAAGAGACCTCCCCAGACAGTAATGCTCACACTCTTGACCTCTCTCTGGAAGAACCATCACTTACGTGCAGTATCACCCCTTTGTCCAGCAAGCTCTGCTTCTTGGCCGTCATAACGAAATAGTGGGTGTCGTCCTTGTAGTAGACGATGTTCTCCAAGTCAATGCCTGTGAGCAGGAGGCAGAGGTGTGGGGGAAGGGCGGGCAGGCGGGCAGGGAGGGGGACAATGACCAAGACAGCTCAGCAGAGTCTCACCTCCTGCCTGTTCCAGCCACAAAAAGAGGGTGGACTCAGTTTAGCCTGCACTGCTCTCTCGTCCTGACCCCCGAGTTGTCCCCCAGACAGCAGTCAATGGTGAGGGAAGGAAGGAGGTTTTCATCTAATGAGAGGGCTGGGTTAGTGACCAGGGGAAGCTGCTTTTACAGTTGTCAAGGCAACTGGGGGACGTCCCAGAATGGGGCGGACACCTGGATGCCTGGAAGCAGAGAGTGAACTACTGACTTTTAATTTCAATCAATTTAAAAAAAAACAGATGTCATGGAAAGAAATGATGTTCTAGAAAACAGAGTACAAGAACTGGAATTTGCTGTACATTATTGTTGCACCAAAACATCTCTGTTAATGTAACCCAAAGCAGTCACAGAACAATCTTGCTCCCACCTAACATGCAGTTCACCGCAAGGCTAAAGTGGGGGTCAGGAGCAGGTGGAGACACTCGGGGCCCCCACAAACCACAGGCTCTTGCATCCCACACCACCAGCAGGGCCGTGGCGGGGAGGGTGGGCCAGGGAGAGCGGGAGGCAGAACGAGCACGTAAAAACAGAGGCATGAGTGCAAACGCTGTCCAGAGGGGCCCAGGCCCTGGGACGCAGAGAAGAACATGAGAGTGCAGGAGTGAGGGGCGCTCGGGCCGCGGGTGACTCCCACAACCCCACTCTCTGAGGTACCCACACCCACCTGTGGCTTCCCGCAGCTCCTGGAAAAACTTCTGGTTGAATATAAAAGCCACACCACTGATCTCTTCCACTTTGGCTTCCGCCGTTGTGTTTCGGTTGATGAAGTTGGCTGTAATGGCGATGGCCAGTTTGCCACGGAACTCTTTCCGACGAAACCCTGGAGGGAGAGATACCTTCAGAGACGGGAGCAGCTGGCTTAGGAGGTGGGGACATGAGGGGCACTGCTGACGGCAGCAGGGACCATGGCAGGGAGGAACCCAGGGGAAGACTGCAGGGCAGCTCCTCTCCGCCGGAAAATCAGGGGTTTACTCACCAAAGAATGCAACAACCCGGAAAAGAGCACAAAGTCTCCCACCCACTAACAAAAAATTTGAAATCTGACCAACCAGAATATTACTTAACACCAGGAATGCCATTTAAAAGCAAAAGGGAAGCCACCTTGTTACTAAGCTGAGCGGTCATCCCACCGTGCTGCCCTGAGCAGTCATCCCGCGGTCCCCACGCAAGCTCTGAGCAGCGTGGGAGCTGGTGGCACAGCTCTCAGCCCAGGCTGCGGAGAAAGTCGCCCTCCCTCCGGTACCCACCAGGCTGCGCAGCACCGACCAGTACCTTCCAAGGTGTTCCTGCGGCCGTCCCCTCCGATGATCACTTCAAACTCATACTCTGACACGGGGTGGGTTTTCGGGTGCACCAGGGCCCGCCAGCCTATCCCTGTGGACCGAAGTCAGAGTGCAGGTCAGCGCCCAGGCCACTCCCACGTCTGCGACACCCCGCGACACCCAGCAGGCAGAGCCCACAGCAAACGCGTGGTCCAGAGGCAGGAGCCTCGCGGGAGTGTTCCCCTCCCTCAGTTTTCTGCAATGAGCATCAGTGCCTGCGTGTCGAAGGCCACCTCCCAGGCCTCCCCAAAGTTCCTCGGAAGATACAGGCTGCACAAACAGAGAGCCCCTTGCAGCCAGTTCTGAGAACAGCTTGCGAGTTGCTCCCGTTCTCTGTGCTGATCTTGTCTTGCCTCATCCCGCCTCCGCCACCCCTACTCACGCTCATTTTCCTGGTCCGCAGGAGGCTGCACAAGTCCTTGGAACTCCACATTGACATGGATTTCAATGCCCAGGATCAACGCAACTTTTAGAAGGATGAGCTGCAGCTGGCGGATACCTAAGGAGACAAAGGACGTGACTGCTGGTGGCCCCGCTCAGGCCCCACCTTCCCCCAACGCGGGGCTGATGCAGGTTTTCCATGGTTCTGGGACAGGAGTGTGTTCCAAGCCACGTCCCATAGGCTCTCTCTTTATTAAGGGATGGAAACCTGCTGGGAAGACGCACAAGCCCGCTCTTACCTCCTGGGTGAGACATTTAACTCGAGACTGTGGCCAACAGGAGACCCGCCTTTCCACTTTGCCCGGTTCAGTCAGAGCCTCAGTGACTCAGCAGAACCCGCAGCCCTTGGCTGCGACCACAGGTGGCAGACGCCGTGCACCCACTGCACGCTTTCCTTCTGGCCTGACCTGAAGGGGCGGCCCCACTTCCTGAGCCTCCAGTGCCCCTTCATCTCCTCACCTCCCGTCTCCACAGACACGACAAGGTGAGAAGCGAAAGGCCCGGAGCTCAACTGTCTCTCACTGTCTCCCCCGCCACCACATGGTCTACAGTTGCAGAAACTAAGGTTCGAAATGAATGAAAACCTTGCTCATTATCCCATGAGATTCGCTGATTTCACATCCAGCGAGGACCTGCCAGGTGCCGCACACACGGCTGCCCCAGAGGTGGGTACAGGCCGGACCCCTGGCACAGGATGCAGCCCTGTGGCTGAGCCTGCCGCACGTCGGCCGGCAGACCTGCCGGACGGGTGGCCGAGTCCTCGCCCGCAGCTACTGCCCCGGAGTCCATGCGAACCCTCCTCTAGACCCTCCAGCTGCCTCCCCAGTTCACACGACCAACCACTCCTGAGTCCCACACGCAGACTCACTCGAGCCAAAGCTGGCGCACATTTTATATTCACAGACAACTGGGGTCTGAGACGCTCCACGCGTCAGAGCCCCGCAGGGGGCCAGCAGCTTCCTCCACCAGGAAGATGCAACTGTGGCCATGCTAGCAAACTGGCACGGCCTTCACACAGCGAAGGGTTTGGGACGCATCGGGCGGAGCTCAGAGAGGTCCCTGACAGGCCGTCCCCGGAACCACCGGTGACGATCAGCACACAAGACCTCAACCTCTTGAGGCAGACACACGCTGTCCCAGAAACAAAACCACGTCTGCACTGACTTGTATTTACTTCAAAGCACCCCAGAAAGACAGGCCACGCTGAGCCTGGAGAGGGCAAGAGCCCAAGAGCCCCAGGGCTGCAGGCCTCACGAGAATCGGCTGGCCACATACCCAACAAGGTGTCTGCGGCTGCAGCTTCCCCAGGGCCGTGTGCCCACCTTGTTCTCACACCAGTGCAGCCTCTTCCATGTCACACTCCCAAAAGCCGGCTGAAACCACCGGAGTGCGGTGAAGGCCCACACTGGTCACCTACTGCCTGGCCCGGCTCCAGTGTCCATCCCACTGCTGCACATGCTGAAGGAGAGCCCGAGGCCTAACTCAGTGACCCTGGAGCTTAGCCCCCGTACCCCGGAGCCCTAGTCCTGCCTCCCAGTAGACGGGCTTCTGCACAGCAGATGCTGACGACACAGAGCAAACGAGGCAGCTGCGGACGTGTCACTCAGGGAACCCGCCTGGGTCTCCTGCAGAACACACTGGGGGGTGGGGTGGGGGCAGACCTGCAGGAGAACCGGTTTCACTTACTGATGTGGTCGATGGACCCAGCACAGAACTTGCCATAGAACTTCTTGGCACCCAAACCTCGCAGATCATGTATGGTGAAGGGCCAGAGGTGCAGGACATTGTTTCTGGAGAAGGCATCTCGCTTCTCAATCACGACCACCTTTGCTCCCAGCAAGGACAAGTCGATGGCCGTGCGGAGACCACATGGGCCAGCTCCAATGATGAGACACTGAAAAACAGGGCTGCTTCAGGCAAGGGTGACACCCCCTGAGAACAAGTCTCGTGACCTAGCAACCGCCATTCCTGAAAGCCCACCCCCCACAGGACTCTTCACTCCACCTCCCGTCCCACTGACCCTCGGGGCCCCGCAACGGCCACACACTGTGGCTGCTAAGAGGAGCGAAGGCGCTTGGCTGTCAGGGCTGGACACTAATTCAGCCCACGTTTGCCCTGCAGACCGGCTGCGTGTTTGGGGGGGGTCGTCATTCCAACAAGCACTTTGAAAACCGCATCTCATCTCCCAGCCGTTGGGAAGGTCTCTTGGTGAGGCAGATTGCTGTCCAAGGAGACAGGTGATTGAACATCACACACAGAGTCCCGATGGCTGTCCACTCCGGGGATTCCCAGGAGGCCACTGCCAGAGGCCCAAGTTTTCTGTGCTGACAATAGTCCTAAAAACCTGTCTTTAGACTAAAGTCCAAGAAAACGAACTTGAAAATCTGAATTTCAGAGCAGTACTCAGGGTGAGACCGGACACTTATCTAGTGTGTTCACACTGCATGTGCGGAAGAAAAAAAAAAGGCATGCGATGTTTTTGGCTTTGAACTCCTTTTATCCCTAATAAAACTCCGCAACTCCCTCCTACAAGCCACGCTCCTGAACTTCCTGAATTGTGCTGACGAATATCGAACCAACAACCAAACAAAAGGGTGGGTGTTAGGGTCCCCACAGGGGCAAATTAAAAGTCGGGAAAGAGCGCCGAGGACACGGTCGTGAAGTCACTTGCAACGTTCTTTCCCTGCCAGCCCTGGGGCCCCCGAAGGGGCGGGGCAGCAGGAGCCACTCCCCCTCGTTCACCTGCTCCCGGACCTCATTCCGGTGCCGAAACCACAGCCCCGCCCAGGCCCACCTTCTTCTTGAGAACACTGCTTCTGTACACTGTGCAGAAACTAAAAGAAACCACTGTGTTCACAAGGCCCCTGCTTAGGAAAACAGACCTTTGGGATAAGGATGAAAAGCGGCCAAAGGCCCCCAGTGGCAGACGCTATGTGTCCCTCCCTGGTTACTGAGCACAGGACCGTGACCTGGGCGGGGCAGCGTGCCCCTCGCCATGGGCTGTGCTCGTGGAGGATGCTGGCAAGGCCTGGCTGCTACTTTGCTCACTGATCTGCAGCCCCTAACAGTGTGAGACTCAAAGCAGAGGCTCAGCAAAATGAACAAGTTGCTGCTCTACTTAAATTGTTCTTAAACAGTTAAAACTCTGAATGCTCAATATGCGAACACATGAAACATGAATAAAGGGTAGCACGCAGAACAGTCAAATGGATGTTTCCTACAGGCAGAAGCCTGACCGCGCGCCCGTACCAGACCTCGGCTCAACTCGGCCCATTCTCGCCCCACAGCCTCTGCCGGTCCTTCCCCTGCTGGTCGCCCTCCTCAGGCTGGAGGCCCAGGCCCCGGCCCCACCGCACCTTGGTGTTGCTGCAGGCCCTGCCCTTCCTGTAGTCCTTGTGGCTGCCCCGCTTGTCCAGCTTCGCCCACAGGGCCTTGGCTTTCCAGTAGTGGAGCTTGGACTTGAGCCTGTGGTAGAAGGAGCGGTGGTCCTGGGGCTTCACCTCCAGGTGTTCACAGAGCTCCTGGAAGGCCTTCAGGGTGCCCTTGCAGGTGGCGGCCTGCACGAAGCGGTCAAAGAGGGCATGTGCCCGGTGTGCTGTCTCGCCCTTGCTCTCCTCCATGCCCCCCACGCTCAGGCCCCGGCGAGGGGGTGGGGGATGGTGTTGGTCCACCAGATGCTGTCAGAGTAACCTGGCCAAACCAAAGAAGAAGGAACAGTCAGCAAATCCAAATCTGTGTCTACAAACACGTCTGGGAGACCACCTTTTCCACGTGGAATTCCGCCGTGTCCACGTCCTTCACTGGGCAGGGCTGGGCCACACCCTCTGGCACAGCCTGCATAGAGGTGCAGGGAGGGCAGTGAGAGAGGCATGGGGTCTGGGGACACCAAGTCGCAGAGGGGGGTCCCCACCAAAGGTGGGGTCTTTCAGGCAGGGAAGACACGGGGACACGGCAGAGGAAGTAAAACAGGAGGGTCAGGGTCAAGGACAACCCCCAGGTTTCCAGGCCACCGAGGACATGGTGGCCCCAGGCCGGTGGGCTGGAACCATAAGGACTCATGGGTGAGGGTGGGAGTGGAGGTCCCTTTAGGACATCACGTCAGCGCTGCACTTGGGGACGGCTCACTGGGCAGGCAGCTGTGACAGAAGCCTGGGGACCCAGCCCTCGATCTGGGCATCCTTCACACACAGGCAGTTGCTGAGCTTAGGGTACCCAGTGAGACCACGCAAGGAAAGCCCTGGCAACAACAGTGCAGTCATGACTCTGGACCAGACCTGCGCCTCCCGGACAGAGGGGCCTGGCAGAGAAAGATGAAGCCCCTGCAGAGATTTGAGGTTCCATGAAGGCAGGTTTGAGGGGGACCAAAGGGCAGCATCGCAGTGTCTACAAAGCACAGACCAGAGGTGTCCGAGTGGCAGGGCGGGAAAGGCCCAGGAAAGCCCACTCCGCCTGCCGGTGCCCGGCAGGTGAGAGGACCGATGGCCATTCCCTGGGCCACAGACCCAGCTGAGCAGGGTGAGGCGCCCACACCTTCCACTCTCCAAACAGCCTCACACCTGCCTCCGGGCTGCAGGGGGTGAGGCGCCGGAAGCTCCCCTTCACTTACCACTCCCTGCCTTGCACGGTTCCGTCACTTTTGCACCGGGTGTCCTTCCTCCCCTCTGTGGGAGGAGGCAAAGGCCAAAGGGCAACATGGAGCCCGAGGAAGCACAGAAAGGAGGCAGGGCAGGGAGACTGCAAGCCCCATGTGCCAGGCACCGGATGTAGGCCCCACACGGTCACACGGTCACACGGCCGCCCGAGGCCTCGCTCTCCACGGTCACTGTCCTCACTCCCGGCACCGCGGTCACCATGACGGGCCCTCACAGGAGCACCACAACGCGCCACTTTGGGGGCAGGTGCAGGAAGTCAGCTGCTGACCTGCTGTGTGACGTGTAGGAGCAACAAGTAACCTCCTCGTTACTGAACCAGCCCAAGGGCCCTGGGAGCTCCCGGCCGTCGGTGCTGACGAAGTCAGTTCTCAGGAGGCAGACGCCGAGACCGTGTCCTCTCCTACAGCTCGTCCCTGGGGGACACCCTTCATGACACAGAAACAACCCTGTTCCTCTCCACCCCTCCCCATAACAGCACAGGTTAACCACTCAACCAGGGACATGGCTTAAGTTTCCCGTGCAAAAGTAAGTCTTGAATAAATACCAGGAACTGCCATTCTGCCACTTTCCATGTCAACAGACACGCTCTTCACACACTGGGAGCCAAGCCAACTAGGGTCATTCTTTACCCAAGACACACCGGCCTGGCTTCTCCTCCCAAACACGTCACTCCCCCAACAACACCGCCCTCCCGGCTCTGGATGTAAAAACCACACCACTGAGAGACCGCGTGTCCCCACAGCTGCGTGGCCCAGAGTCCAGCAGGAAGTGGGATTAACTGGAACTCATCCTCAGTCCCCTGAATTGAAGTTTCTTCTAGCTGGAAGTAAGCAGCAAGAGAAGTGTTTTAAAGTTTGCTTGTATTTTTTCTTACAAGCCAAGGTTTATCTCAGAAATGACAATCAGAGGCTGGCTATCGGGGAGGAAAAACACCTGTGCAGAAAGGCGGCCGGTCAGAAGCAGGGTCCAGAAACCAAAGGTATGGAGCGCTCGTTCCCCAGGGGCCTGAGTGGCGGTTTCCTCGGCCTCACTGGCTGCTCAGACCAGCCGCTGGCAGCCTGCCCACCCGACCTTATGCACCCACAGGGGCTCACTGTCCGCTCTGACCTACCAGTCAAGTGTTGGCAAGGCTTCAACACACCCGGTCTAATCTCTCCACCTCGTGTCAAGGGAGAAAATGATTTTTCTTTGTTCCTGCACAGCAGCCACCTCCCCCTGCCTACCAGGACTGGGGCTCTCGGTGTCGATACAACTTCCTTGCTCAAACCAACACGCTGACGACCCCACGACATGTCCTTCCCGGAGCCGTTCCCCTGCGGTGACACTGGCCTCGTGCTCGCCCCTCCCTAAGGGCTCTCGGGCACCTGCTTTCGGAGACAAGGCCTGACTGCACAGGGAACCAGGTCAAACTACAGTCCAGGAGACCCTCCATTCAAAGGAGCCAGACCCTTCTGCTGATGTGAAACACTTGCCCACTCGAGATGTCAGCCACAAGGCCTGCTTCCAGGGGGCGGGCTGCAGGAAGAGCCCAGTCAGGGACTCTGACCTGCAGGTCAGTGATGACACCAGATAAGTGGAGGTGAGCCGGTTCCTGTAACAATGTGACAGGCACCTCAGGAGAGAGGACACAAGAGCAATTCCCTGGGGCCGCCTCACTGTCCTGCTTTGCAAACCAAATGAGGTGGCAGGGAAGACTGGATTGTCCACAGCTCTGCAGCCTTGCCTGCAGCCTTGTGGCCTCCTGCACCGTGGGCCTCACCTGGCACCTCACCTGGCACCGAGTCCCTTAAGAGCAGTGGCAGGGCCGGTCCTGAAGGTCAGACCCAGAATCTGCTCCTCCTGGGCCAGTGCTGGGTGCTGCCACATCCCAGTCTCCTGGGAAAATCAGCATCACCATCACCGGAACTGAGAGACCAGGAAACCTGGTGGGAAGGTGTCAGACATCCTGGGACGGAAATGTCCAGGTGTAGATGGAGGGGATGGGGTGAGGAGCCTGGGGAGGGGTGGGAAGGGAAGAGAAAGAGGAGGTGAGAACGCCCCGCCCACCTGTCCCACCGGGCTGACACTGCCTCAGAGGCCCTGCAGTCCCAGGCGTGGAGGAAGGTGCGGGAGAGATGCCTGTGAGGGGCCTGCGGGGGGCGAGTCCATGTTCCTCCTGACGAGAGGGAACAGGCAGCTGCGGAGGGTCCTGCGCTGATTATGAGGAGTCAGCCTGCAGCTCTCAGAATAGGCAAGTGGTAACTGGAGGGATGGGAGAGTTATCTTTAAAAATGGAAAAGAAAAAGAGAAACAGAACAACACAGTAAGAGCTAAACTTCAAAGGCATGAACGCAGAGTCCAGTTTGGTCCCAGTTCCCCGACCTGCTCTGTGGGCAGACCGGGCAGCACGCAGCCTCTGAGTCCTGGACACCCGCCGTGAGCCGCACCTGTCCTGGCCCTGCACACAGTGGCCCGGCCTGTCCACACACATCTCAGGTGGGTGGAGGAAGCCTGATGTGGAACCTGGATGGGAAATGCCTTCGGACGATGGAGTTTCCTATGTGTTTTGCCTCAGAAACGAGTCTGTGCCATGTCACCTGCAGACGGGACCCGCAGCCTCAGTGCAGGGGGCAGTGAGCTGGCAGCTCAAACGGTTGGGAAGGAGACCCCTCAGCGGCTTCTCACGCTGGCCCCTCAGATCAGCCTCCCTGGGCACTGAGAAGAGAGCGCAGACACGGCAGGAAAGCGGTCTTCCTCATGTTCTCGCTTCCATCAGCTCTTTCCTGACCTGCCCTCCCATTCAGCGTCACGCTGGCACACAGCAGGTCACCTACCCACCCACCCTTGCACCTGCGGCCCCCTCTACACACATCTGCACCTGAGTGGGCACAGCACTGAGCACTGCCAGCGGCCCAGGTCTCTGGAGCTGTGGCCTGACCCCAAGTGGAAACTCGAGCCCCTCATGGGGTCCATACAGGGACCCAGCAGCCCTGCTGGCAGGACCAGTCCTTGAGGTTGGGGGAGTCAAAGAGAACGGAAGACAGGACATGCCTGACGTGCTACCCAAGAGGTGGTATTCAGTGCTGTGCAGCCTGGGCAGCGAGGAAGGGGGTCCTTACGAGTGAGAGAGCAGCAGGAACGTGGCCCTCTCATTGCGGATTCTCACACCCCTGAATGCACCCCGGGCTGTGGAAGGGCCCTCTAGAGGGGTCAGACAGGAGCCTGGGCCAGCCCGGCCCTGCCCAGAGGTCTCTTCTAACTCTCCAATCCTGGAAGACCCCCACACGGTCTTGGGGGACATCCTCTGTCGCTTTTTATTTTACTCTCCTTGCTAACAACCTACACCTTCAGGAAAGCCACCCACACACGGAGAAACAAAGTGCATCAGAAATGAAGCAACCCCTGCCCTGTGGTCTCACGCAAACGCGCCATCAGAGTCCGGCAAACACCCAGAGAAGGGGATGGCGGATGGCAGGCCCAGCCCGGGGGAGACAGCAGGAGTCAGACGAAGCTGCAAGGCCCAGGGTGGCCTGCGGGGTGAGTCACAGGGGCTGAGTGAGCTCATGAACGTGGACTGGCCGGCGGCACCAGGCACACAGCAGAGCCGGCCAATGGCTGCACTGTGACGACCGTCATTGTGACGCTTGTCAGGGAGCCCATCATCCCAGCAACAGAAGGTGCCCTCTCCAGGGGTGGCCGCCTGCAGCTGGAGGTCGAGAAGGCTGGCCTGGAACAGCCACCCCTGCAGGGGAGGGCCCAGGAACAGAACTGGAAGGCTGGCGAAGGCTGGCGAAGGCTGGCAGAGGCTGGCGGAACAGGAAGCGTCACCCGGTCCTACCAGCCAGCCCACACACGTCACACAACACGCCAGCCGCTCCAAAGCCAGGAGACTTGCTGCCTTATTGCATGGTCTCCACAACCTCTCCCAACCTCCTCCTCGGGCTTCCTCTCACCTGTAGACACACCCCCTCCAACTCGCCCCACCTGCCTGCCCCAACGCCCTGACTGTCCACAAATCAAAGGCTCCCTGTGGCCATAATATCTGAGATCACCTACTTCGTAGGAAAGCAGAGGAGGGCATGTGGGATCATTAGTTCGTCATTAACTGATTCAGAGGTGAGAGAAGAATAGGAAGTAGCCTAAGCCGAGTTCCCTAACACATCTCGGGACAGTTCCTCATTATGAAAGGGGCTCCTGTCCTCAAGGCACCTTCCAGGATAACCTTCATCTCTTCACATACCAGAGGGTTCCTGCATTGCAGTGCTGTGACCGAGAGGTGCCCACCATCAGGCATCTACGGCGAACAGGTGCCCCCGATGCCTCACAGTTCCCAGAGGCAGACACAGGGGGAGATGGAGGGAATACAGCCAAGGACAAGCATGTGCTCTTTGAAGAAGGCTGGCCACAAGACAGGACCGGGAAGAGGCTGTCTGGGGAGGTGGGCAGCTAACAGAGGAAAAGGCCTTCGTTTTCCAACAAGGGAGAGGGCCTCTGCAGCGAGTGCAGGGCCAGCTCTGCCTGGGCTCCAGGCCTCAAAAGGGTGTGGGAGGGCCCAGGAGGGCAGGTCCCAAGGCTCTGACCAACCTCGCAGTTTTCACGGCGAAAACCCACTTGTCTCTAAGCCGAGAAACCCAGAGAGCTGCTGTTAAACCAGCCCCACAGGATACACAGAGCAGGCAATGGTGGTTCTATAGTTGTGAGGATGCAAGGCAGAGTTTATTCTTGTACTTTGCTTATTTATACATGATTAAGCTACTTTTTAAAAAAATTTATTTATTTATCTTTAGAGAGAGGAGAGAAGGAGAGAAACATCAATGTATGGAACTGGCCTGCAACCCGGGCATTTGCCCTGATTGGGAATCGAACCGCGATCGTGTGGTTCGCAGGCCCGCGCTCAATCCACTGAGCCACACCAGCCAGGGCGTGATTAAGCTACTTCTGCCGTCCCCTGTACTTTTCCTTCCAAAGTAGCTTAAAAGGGCTGGGGACATCGGCATGGTTCTCCCAGCCCTTCACCACCTCCAACTGCTGCTGAGCGAGCGCACGCTGCTGGCCACCCTGCAGTGGACCCTCCACACTGGGAGGGGCCCACCCGCTTAGAAACGAAATGTTCAAAGAGCAGTGACCAGCCCCTCTGTCTTATGCCCATGGAACACCGCAGAGCCCACACACTGTGCCCTGGCAGACCCATGGACAGGCACAGCCACCCCCTGCCCCAGGGACGGCCTCGCACCTGAGCCAGGGGTGCTGAAGGACACCCAGAGTCCAGGGCCCTCCTTCCAAGACCAACTGCAAAAGACCAACTGCCACGAGACCTCTGGGCTCTAAAATCCCGACTACTCTGGGCTCAAAGCCAACAACTACCGAAGTTTTTCTGCGGGAGACTAATTAATCTTTGCTCAAGGCAGCACCTGTGAGACGAGGCGGCATCACCCCCAATGGCTGGGAGGTGCCTTTCCACACCTACAGCATCCAGCAGAGCCACCCGTGGCCAGGAGGCCCAGGGCCACCTGCAGGCACCTCCTCTGGCCAGGCAGCTGCTCCGGCCCACCCCAACTTTCTAGACCTTGTCAGCTCCTGTACTTCATACACAGGACCCCTGTGCACTGGTCTGTTAGCTCACAGACTCAGCCTAAAATCCGAGGGGCCCGGGGCCTGAGGGGACGGCCACAGGTACTGCTGTGCCCCTCCCCCGAGACCGCTGGGGCAGTGCTGGCTCTGGGGGGAGGGAAAGGGTCCCCTCTCAGGTCCCCTTTTGGGCACAGAGTAGATCCACTTCTAGAAAAGTAAATGTAAGTATGTGTTTGATCCAGAGGCTGGACTTGGTCAGAGGACCTCAGTCTGCCTCTCAGGAGGCATCTGACCAGAAGCCAACAACGTGAGGGCGGGCGGGGGGCTGAGTAACTGTCCTGCTAGGACGGCATCGGAGAGGGCAGCCTCTCCATGCAGAGACAGTCGCACCGGGTGGGGCCGTCTAACCCTCTTGTTCTCATGGAAGCCTCGGTCCCCACCGGTGACAGCAAGCCTGTCCTGCAACAACCTGGGGCGTGGCCCGCGTCCCAGCGCCAGCTGCGGGCAGAGGCCCTACAGGCTGGTGCTGCTGTCCAGGCAGAGGACCAATGTGCCTTCTCTGCCGCCTGCTCCGTCCTTCAGCCGACTACTCGTCGAGGGCACAGCCTCTGTTGGGACGTGTGCGTGGCATTACGCTCCTGCAGGTGAGTGGGGACCCACGGCAGGCCCTTCCCAGGGCGTGTACTGACTGATGGAGAACACAGATGATACACAGGCGAGCAAACAAGCACGTGATTACAAACTAAGAGGGCCAGGAAGGGGAGGCCAGGAAATGCAGGCGGGACCCCCAACAAGGTGGTCACAGACGTGCTTCTGCACAGGTGGCCAAGCAGAGGCTTGAGTGACGAGAAGAGGGAGCCCCAGGGCCCCGCCTGGAACCCTTGCGCAGATGCCCCCTCATGCCACCTTCCCGGCAGAGAGGAAATCACTCGTGCTGATTTACACAGCGAGCCACCAGTGGAACCACGGCCGCACAGTTAAATCCTGCCTGTGACCCCCCACCCCAACCTCCTCATGTCACTGCTTTGACATGGCCAGAGAAAGATTCCCAACTCTTCTCCTACGGTCCTTCCAGGCACCCATCGATCCTCCAAGAACACTTTCCACTTGAACACAGCCCAAGCCCAGCTTTCCGCCCTCTACTGCGGTCCCGCACTTGCTGGGAGAAGACAGGTTGCTGACTCACCGCGTCCCACAGCAGCTTCTCCCATGGCCCCTGGAGGCTGCACTGTTCTCCAAGGACCATCACCCCAGACTGCTGTGTCCTGGGGCCAAGGACCATGTCCTACCTGAATTATTAGGGTCCCTCACTGTGCAGATGAGACAACTGAGGACCAGGGGGTGGCTGGCTGGCCCAGCTAACACGATGCAGAGGACAAGGTCCAAGGTGGTTGTGGACCTCGGTCTGAAGCCCAAGCTGATGCCACCTGCTCCCAAAGCGTCACCTGGGGAAGGAGGGTCCCCAGCTCCACAGAGAGAGAGGGGCTCTCAGTGGGGACAGATGTGGTTTGGAACCTCTCAGCACTGGCAGGGTCAGCTCTACGGAGACGCAGGTCTAGGACCAGGGGAGGCACTGGGCTCCTGGCGACGCTGCCCTTCCCAGCACTGACCGTGGCAGAGACACTGTGCTGTGCTGTGGGACCAAATACAATTTGGACAAAATGTGGGTGTTGAGATGACTGAGAAGGCCCCTGGTTGGAGATGATGCTTCCTTTGAAAGGTGAGTGGACCCTGGGCAGAAGGCAGGGTCCCTTCTCACAAAAAGGTGAGGGTGCTGCTCTCCCAGCCGCTGCTCCTGCCTCTGGCTGTGACCTCAGAGACACTCACCACTTGCAGCGAAAATCATTTGGGTAACAAGCAACGAAAGATAAGCACACATCCACACAGGCACCAGAGCTCACGATGCTGCGTAAACGCCAGGCTCCTGCTCTGGCCTCTGGGAGCAGCCGTGTGAGCTCCCCTGTTGGGGGTGGGGAAAGGGGGAGAGAAGGGGGCTGAAACCCAGTCACAGCCCCACTCTGCACAGCCACACCTGGTGGGGAGCAGCATTCGACCCCACACAAAGGCAGAGGCAATGCCAGCCCCGTGTGCTGCTGTCCTCAAGGACAGGAAGCCCATGGAGCAGGTTGGGCCCCAGACAGTAGGTGCAGGCAGGCAGGTCCAAGGCTCTGAGTTGGCTCTGTGACCTTGTGGAAAACTGACCCGACCGCCTCTCTCTCCAACTCAGCCAGGAGCATCAGACCGTCAATCATCCCAAAGAAGCCAAATGCCTCTCCCCATACTGAGCAATGCCAAGACCCTCCTGGCTGGACAGCGACTGGGAGACCTCGGCTCCTGCCATCACATCCAACGAGAGGGAGTCCCAGCCCCAGTGTCCACATGCCACAGGACAACAAGTGCATGCAAAGCACCCCAGGGCCGAGACCCCAGGGAGCACCAGCGCCCCAGTGTCCAGTCCTGACAGACATGTTAGCAGGGCAGGGGCGGGCATCAAATCCCCTCCAGCAGCCCCGACGGCCCGTCAGGACGGCCAGCAGCCTGCTTGGGTCCTGGACTCCAAGGCCCAGGACGGAAGCTAAGCAAGAATGTGCCAGGGCTGGTTCTTGTTCTTTCCTCATTTTTCAAACACAGAGCACAGACTTTCCTCCTTTATTAGCAAAATGAAATAATCTAATCACAATAATTCATTTGCTGAGTCCTTTAGAGACTTTTCACCTTTGCCTTTCCAATGAAGACACACACACATGCGGTATTTTCAAACCAGAGGACATTAGGTAACGTTAACTTCATTACACACTATAAAAACTGTGATGCTGGAGCCGTGGTAAAGGACTTGCTCTAGTTAAGTTGATCTGTGTAATTCATTTCATAAGAGTAAAATGCCATATTTACTGATTAACCAAAAATAATCTAAAATTAACCACTGTACTTGGTAAAAATAGTCCAGGGTCCAACCACTGAAGTTAACAAACGTCGAGTGGGGGCCACGACTCCTGTCTCCCGCACAGGCTCCCGGCAGCACAGCCCTTCCCTAGCAGCTGTACAGGCGGCGCGTGGAAGACGTAGCGCCCAGGCAAGGCCCTAAGGGACTTCCGGCCGAGATAGAGGTGTCGATGGAAACACTGTGTCCCCTCCCACAACTAAATTTAAAGACAGCGAAGTTTTAGTAACAAAAATGCATCCATAACAGTGAAAATTGAACTGTAGGGAAGTCCGACAACAACGAACCACCCAGCCAGACGGGTAAGAGGGGCGGGGTCAGTGGCAGAGCAGGGTCGGGCTAGAAAGGTGATTCCGTCCAATTGACCCAGAAGCAGAGGCGGAGGCGGAGGCAGTTGGTGGATCCCAGGCGTGGGGTGGCGACAGTGGACCCAGTGAGGGCGCAGGGCGGCTGGCTGACTGTGGTCACACATTCGCGCGCAGATAAACCAAGTGAAGGAGCGAACAGTGAGACAGACCGCTCAGACTAGGGCCCCAGCGATGGGAATTAGAGCCTGAAAGCACCAAGTGGAAAGACTTTCTCGGGGTCGAGGGGCCGAGAAAGGCTCCCAGGCTCACAGAGAGTTCGTTGGAGAGACCCACAGGGTCCTGGAGAGTACATGGGCCCACACACCCAGGAACCAGCACCAGAGGGGCCCAATTTGCTTGTGGAAAGCTGCAGAGGAGACAAATCCGAGAGAGAACAGAGTGGAGCAAAGCGCCACTTTTTTCTCCTCTCTGACCCCACCCCCACATACAGCGTCACAACCCAGCGACTGGGTCACCCGGCCCTGGTGAACACCTAAGGCTCCGCCTCTCATACATAACAGGTTCGAACAAACCAAACATCATGACTCAAGAACAGCTCAAAGCCCCAGAGCCTATAATTCTAAGTGACCAAGAAATAGCCAACCTTTCAGATGCACAGTTCAAAACACTGGTGATCAGGATGCTCACAGAACTGGTTGATTTTAGTCACAAATTAGAGGGACAAATTAAGGCTAAACTGATTGAAATGAAGGGAAATGCACAGGAAACCAATTGTGATGGAAAGGAAACTGAGACTCAGATCAAGGGAGTGAACCAGAAGGAAGAAAGAAACAACCAAACAGAAAAGGAAGAAATAAGAATTCAAAAAAATGAGGAGAGGCTTAGGAAACTCCAGGACATCTTTAAACATTCCAACATCTGAATTATAGAGGTACCAGAAGGGGAAGAGGAACAGCCACGAGTGGAAAACGTATTTGAACAAATAATAAAGGAGAACTTCCCCAGTCTGGCAAAGGAAATAGACTTCCAGGAAATCCAGGAAGCTCAGAGAGTCCCATGGAAGTTGGACCTAAGAAGGAACACACCAAGGCACATCATCATTACATTAGCCAAGATGAAAATGAAGGAGAGAATCCTAGAAGCAGCAAGGGATAAGGGGACAGTCACCTACAAAGGAGTTCCCATCAGACTGTCAGCTGATTTCTCAAAAGAGACCTTACTGGCAAGAAGGGGCTGGAAAGAAGTATTCCGAGTCATGAAATCCAAAGACCTACAGCCAAGATTGCTCTATCCAGCAAAGTTTTCATTTAGAATAGAAGGGCAGATAAAGTGCTTCTCAGATAAGGTCAAATTCAAGGAGTTCATCATCACCAAGCCCTTATTATATGAAATGTTAAAGGGACTTATCTAGCCCTGGCTGGTGTAGCTCAGTGGATTGAGCACGGCCTGTGAACCAGAGGATTGCGGTTCGATTCCCAGTCAGGGCACGTTCCCGGGTTGCAGGCCGGTTCCTGGCAGGGGACGCACGGGAGGCAACCATACATTGATATTTCTGTCCCTCTCTCCTTCCCTTCCCCTCTAAAGATAAATAAATGAAATCTTTTTTTTTTAAAAAGGGACTTATCTAAGAAAAAGGAGACAAAACATATGAACAGTGGAAGGACAGCAAACTCACAGTTATTAACAACCACACCTAAAACAAAAGCAAACTAAGAGGACAGCTAGATTGGGAGTGGAACCATAGAAATGGAGATCACATGGAGGGTTAGCAACCGGGGAATGGGAGGAGGAGAAGGGGGGAGAAGGTACAGAGAATGAGTAGCATAAATGGTAGGTAGAAAATAGACAGGGGGGAGGGCAGGAATACTATGAGAAATACAGAATCTAAAGTACTTGTGACACATAGACATGAACCAAAGGGGGGAATGGTGGGGGAGAAGTGTGAGGGGGGGAGTGAAGGGGGGGAATGGGCCAACTGCAATGGCATAATCAATAAAACATATTTAAAAAAACCAACAGTCCAAACCCTGTGTCATAAGGGGCTGCCAGCCCTGAGGACCACTCTGCGCTGCTCCTGGGTGTGAGCAGAATGGAAGACTCAGGCAGCGTAGGGAGTAGTGAGTGATCAAGGTCATGTCCACCCGGGCACATGCTTCTCAGAGAGCCACTGACACAAAGCTCACCACGCGCCTTATCATTACTTCCAATAGTCAAGGCCAAGTGTGTGAGCCACCTGAGCATCTCACATTGCCAGACAAGCATTCCCACACTGCTCTGAGCGTCCTGGCTCCCCTCCCCTCCCCTCAAGTTCTCCCTGCCTTCTCCCACGCCCCCACCGACCCAGCCTCACCGCCAGGGCTGCCCTCCGGCCCCTGGTGGGTTAGGCGCTCCCTAGGGCCCAGGCTCTGCAGCCACCCACACGGGGAGTCTCTCCCACAGCTGCGGTGCTTGCTGCCCCCTGGGCCCCACCACAGTGGCTTCAGTGGCTTCTCCCCCCAACGCTGCCTCTCCCTCATCTTCTACACCCTCTTATGGACCCTGAAGTCTGATTCTGTCGACATACCCATCAGCTGCCTTTCCACACCTGCTCTTTTGGGGCCAGTTAAACACAACGGCAAAACCAAGATTTGTTATAGGTGTAAAGTATTCCTGAGTAAATCTATAAGCAGAACTGATGCTGATGAGGCCAGTAAATCCACACAACACAACTTCAGAAAAGCTGAACCAAACCTGGGATAACAGGGAACAGGGAAGGGCTCATCCCATGCAACGTGTCGCCCACGATGGGCTGCTGTACAGCATATGAGACAATAAACAGATCTGGGAGCAAATGAATAAAAAAAAGCACTTTACCACAAGGAGAGGCATAAGCCCAAGGTGTAAGCGAAGCACCTGAGGGTATCAGGGAGGGAGAGGGGCCGGAAAGCACCCCACAGGAAAGAACATTTCCTAGGTCTGTGGACTGATTCCTCAACGGAGAAGCTGTCCTCTCGGCCCGACAGGCCGGTGTCAAATGCTCAGAGCGCAAACCAGGATGTGCCAAACCACACAAAACAAGGCCAAACCCGGCACACTCGTACTGCACTAGGACCCGGTAGAGGGTGGGTCTGGCCCCGCCCCGGCCCCGCCCCCGGCCCCGCCCCGGCCCCCGCCCCACTAACAACGGGCCCAGCTGGCAGGTGCTCCACCCACGTTCCAGGCACAGCAGGCGCCCCCTCAGCACGGACCAGACCCCACTGCACTCCTCATTCTCTCAGTCCGCCTGCAGTTTGGTGATGGGGACGAGGGCCAGCACTGCTCCACCCCACTGTGCTCGGGCCCGCCACTGCCCTGGGGGACTCGGAAGATTCCTGCCCGAGAGATTCGGCCACCGGAGAAGCGAATAAAAGCTCCAACATCCACGGTCAGCCAAGCTGAAAGCCACCATCACCCCCAGGAGTGGACACTGGACGGCAGGTCCACAGAGCCTCACAGCCCTCAGTGGCCCCACAGCTGGGTTCTCCCCACAAGACAAGGAGCCCCCCGAACAGATGGGAGTTGGAAGGGAGGGCGGAGATGAGCTGAGCTTCATCTGTTACGCCAAAATGACAGTCAGCATTCTTAGAACTCAGGCAGCTCTCCAGAACATTTACAGAACATACACTTTACAATAAGAAGGAACTGCCACACATATGTCACTTCTGGGTGTGTGACCTGAGAGAGGAAGAAAGAGGAAAATACTGCACTTTGGCACAGTCTGCGATGAGGAGCTCTCTGTTCACTGGAGCCATCAGGAGAGTTGCAAAACTATGCCTGTGTATTTATCAGGCCCCGGCCTCGGTGCATCACATCAGAGCATCTGTGGTGGCCCAGGACGGGGGAGCGTCACTCTCCCTAGCAAAACGGAGAATCAGAGGAATGATTGGGCAGAGAGGAATGAGAGTCAGGGAATCTGGGAACGCTGCAGCACCCGGCTGGAGAATCAGAGCCGCACTGGCCTTCAAACTGGCCGTCTCCCCTGCATGAGTCAACTGCCCACTCAGCAAAGCTCTGCTGTTCCCAACGTGACAACGACAGAATCAGAAGGAGAACCGCCCAACCAAAGGGCTGAGGAACGTCCCACGGGGCTCAGGTAACTGTGCCTAATGTCCAGGTGTATATTGGTTCAGAAAATGTAGTCCACTGTGCCGTGCTGTCTCTGTGGGGGTGCAGTCCCACCAGGGCGTCTAAGATGCGCTCAACATTTGCAGAAAAGAGCATAAGCCGGCACGACTCAAGTGGGTGAAGGAAGACCGACAGGAGCCACTGTGGCTGCCACGCCGGCGTTAGAGTTCCCTTTCGCCCAAGAAATCCAAGTGCTGCTCTGAGAAGGGCCCATAAACACAGCCCCACGCCGCCACCGAGGGCGGCTCTGTGGCCGGGGTGGACGCTGGCCCAGCTCCTGGCCCGCCCACAGGTTTCCTGCCAGATATACTCACCTCCCGCCCTTCCAGAGTGGAGTGACTCTGTGGTCGAGCTTTTGGGAATGGTCATTGTGGGCAGCGCTAACTCATGTATGACTGCAAGTTGGAAGATAAAAAGGTGGGCTGAAAATCTGTCCTGAGACAACGGTTGGGACTCGGGCCACGCTCGGGTCACCCTGTGGGTGACACCGCAGAACAAAGGCTCTCTGAGCTCAGTCAGTGCCCCTGGGCCCCCAGTGGAAGGGGCCACCATCAGTGCCTCCTGCCATTGAGACACCCAGAGAGGCCTGGCTTCCCAAGGTCCAAGCAGCTGCAGACAACAGGTGTCCGATAATCCAGCTGCTCAGCATAGGGCAAGCCCAGCCTGTGAGGACAACCCAGGCAGCCCCGCAGAGTCCGAGCCTGAGGGGCACCCTTCGGCTGGGTCCCCGGGGGCCCCACCTCTCACCTGCACCATAGCAGGCCCACCAGGGGCCAGGCGAAGGTGGATCTCATCAAGCCCACCCAAGGGCCAATTCACCGGTAACTTTTTTGTGTTTTTTTTTAATTAAAGTTTTTTTAATTTTCATTTTTCAATTACAGTTGACATTCAGTATTATTATGCACTACTCTCGGGTGCACGGCACCATGGTCAGACAGTCACACACTTCAGAGTGTTGCCCCAGTGCCCACCTGGCACCACGCAGTTACAACATGCTTGACGTGACATCCCAGGGCTGTTCTGTGACGGCCCATCTGCCCTTCTCAGTCCCTCCACCTTGTCACCCAACCCCCCAACCCCCAGTTTGTTCTCTGTTTCTAAGAGTCTGTTTCTGTGTTGTTAATTTTGTTCTTCAGATTCCACACCTAAGTACAGTCACGAGGCACCTGTCCTTCGGTCTGACTAGCTTCACTTAGCAGCACAGTCCCCGGGTCCGGCAGCGCTGCTGCGACCGGCAGGGGCTCCCCCCTTCCCAGCTGAGTGGGGCTGCCCCGTGCAAAGGCACTGCTGCCTCTTCAGCCATTCAGAGCCTTCAGTCCATCCACACTCACAGTAACTGGTGGTAGGCATGCAGTCCCTGTCATTTTACCGTTTTCTGATTGTTTTCGTTCTTCTCTGTCCCTTCCTTACTGTCCTGTGGGTTGATGACGTCCTGCAGTGCCATATTGGGACCTCACTCCATGTTCCGTGCGTCTCTCTGGTAGAGCTCTGGTTTGTGGGCAGACACACTGAGCTGTGTTCACACTGAACAGCAGCCTGTTTTCAGTTGACGGTCACTTCAGCTGGAACACGTTCTGAAACCACTACCGCTTTTCTCAGCCCCTCCACGTTTATGTTTCGGTTGTTATTTTTTACTTCTTTTGTGAGGGTGTGTTTGTGTGCACCCCTTAATTTACTGCTGTGATTACACAGGACCTTCCTGCTTTCGCATTTTAACCTTTGTGCCAGCTCTCGTGTGGGCTGAATCCCTGCTTTTATGGTGCACTGGCCATTGTCAGTGGTAGTTTTTTCTTTCTGTAATATTTTTTACTTTTTCTTCTCAAACTCACCCCTTTGGCATTTCCTGTAATGCTGTCTGGATGGCAATGAGCTCCTTCCACGTGTCTTGCCCGGGAGCCCACCGATCAGCAACAGGAGCCCCCCACCCCCTCACACATCGAAGCTTGGCCACCTCTGTAACAGAAGCCTGTGGACAGCAAGTGCTTCCCCAGCTTCGCAAGAAACCAAGTGCATTTGTTCACTTATTTGTTTCTTGGAATTAGTCCTTCCTCCTGCCCTTCCCTGAGCGACCTGAACAGAGTTTCCTGAAAAGCATGACGGTCTCCTCTGCTAAGACACTGTAGGGGGCCCTCTGCCCTCACGGCGTCCCTCGAGTCCAAAGCGTGAGCTGGAGGAGAACGAGGAGCCAGAGCTCCGCTGCGGGTGCTCGGGACTGGGAGGGTCACGCTGCAGCAGCATCGTCACCAGCCATCCGCGCAGGAAGGCAGAGCGGGGCATCTGTGAAACCAGCCACCACGATTCAAAGCGCAAGAGGTGTGAGGCAGAGTGTACTCTGCCGCTGTTTTCCTGCTTGACTGTAGGACTGAGGTGCCGGGGCAACAATTCTCTGTGGGGAAAACACAGAGACCCCAAATCCCCTCAGTGTGAGCAGCAGACCATCCAGTCCCACACCTGGGCTCCTGCCACCAGCCACGCCCACACCTGCCAAGACGGGCAGCGGAGCCTCTGCTGCGTAAGGTGCTGTGAGGAGTCTGCCAGGTGCCCAGGAAGGAGAGTGTGAGAAGCTGCTTCTGTGATCTGAGCCCATGTGAGTGTGTGTGTGTGTGTGTGTGTGTGAGTGTGTAGAACAGGGAAGGGGGTGCGAGTGCACAGAAATGCCTGGGGTTGCCCAGACACCCGCTAAGATCTCTACACAGAAGTTAAGCAGCATTCTGTGTGCACCTCGGCTCGGTGCTGTGGGTCCCTTTTCCTCCCAGAAAACAAGGACTGCCTCCTGAATGAGGCCGTCTGGCGGAGGTCAGGATGTGCAGGGAGAGCGGGGTGGCTGCGGCAGAGGGTGCGAGGCTCCAGGGGAGGAGGGTGAAGCAGAAAACTCACAGAGCAAGTATTGTTCACAACCACAGCACGAGGCTTGATACCCAAAGCACATTGTGACAGCAGGTCCTAAACAATGGAGCCGGAGGCAGCTCTGCTCAGGGCACAGAGGCAGCGTCCCCTGCCCTGCCTGGGGTGCATGCCAGCTCTCCCGGGGATCCACAGCCGCACCCGTGGGGCAGGGCCAGGCAGCAAGGAGGACAGCACTGGGCTCTGGTCCAAGGCCGAGGCTACTGGGTTCCACCAGTTCTCCCTGTGACAACGGTGCACCTGGGAGACCCCCAAGGGCGCAGGGGCGCACATGCTGGGGGGTGGGGAGGCTGTGACGGATTGATCATTGTGCAATTTATTTCTGATACCACCACACCCCCTGAGCTTACTATAAAAGATAAAAATGCTATCAAGTTAAATTAAATGAGTATGAATTAAACATGTCTCACAAGCAGGGAGACTTTTTTTTTTAATAGGATGACTAGATGTAAAATTAAGATTAAGCCAATAAATACACGCTCTACTGCGAGCTTCAGGCTTGGTCAGCCTGCAGGCCGGTCTCTGGTGCTGCTGGCCTGCAGCATGGGAGAAGGCGGCCAGCTGGGAGCCAGGTCTCAGAGCCACCCCAGGGCCTGTGCCCCTGCCCCTGCTCACTGTCGACATTCACACAGGTGTCTCAATTCAGAGCACGCTGGCTCTGGCCTGTCCGAAAGCAGGGACCTGGGCCAACCCACCTGCAGCGGCAGCCCTCTGAGCACCTGATCCTTGAGGGGTAGTGGGAGCGGCAGAGCTACCCACTGTGGGACCAAGAGCCAGAAGAAAGGCCCCGACTGAGAAGATCCTCCGCCATTCACGTGCCCAGGTCTCCTCAAATGGAACAGCAGCACGAGCCGCAGGAGGGTCACAGGAGGAAGTGCCAGCTCCTACCAGAGAGGCGATGGCTTGAGGCTCGGGCGTTAGCGGGACAAGGTCCTCCAAGCCGGCCAGCAGCAGCGGCAGGGGGCCCGAATTCCACCTAGGAAGGCCTTGCCAGGACAGCCCTCCCATCACAGACCACAGACAAGGCTTCTCTTCTGCCCAGGGAGCAAAGGGGGCAAGGGAAAGATGCCCGTACTTAGCCACCGACCAAGGTGAAAGATACGCAGGAGTCTCACAGGCCTGGCACCACACAAGCACTCACTTGGCCGGCTCCAGCGCAGAGCGGGGCTGGGGCGGTTTGCCAAGTGCAAGTGCATAGCCCCCTTCTCGGGTGACGGAAAAAGGCAGACACAAGCCCAGAAGATGCAAAAGCAAGAACCTTGTAAGTTGTTTAAAACCCAGTCTGAAAGCCAGGCCAGAACCTCCTAACCGGCAAAAACAGGGCCCTAGGCATGAGGAGAGCTGTGCGTGACCCACGAAGGTCACAACTCAAGTCCTGGAGACGTCTTCCGTGGGGTCCTGGGAGTGGTCTCACTGGCCTCCCTCAGCACCTGCCTTGCAGTCTGGACAGCTGGGGGAGACCTCCCTTCCTAGGTTGGGAGGGACCCCTACTTTTTATAAGAGAGACGGGACGATGCCAGCTGCAGGTGGGAGTGAGAATGACCAGGACTGCCTGCCTGTGGACCCTCTGCTCCACAGCCGGGCACCTCCTGTGCAAGACATGCCTCCCGATGAGCCCCATGCTGTGTGCTTCTGTGTGCTCACCCCCACGGGGCCTCCTTCAGGTACGGGTTGGGGCATACACGGAAGGCCTCTCAGGAAAGCCTCCGGAAGAACACCTACCTGCTGCCCCCGAGTGTACATACCTGACACTGAACATGCTTAAGGCCACACATGTGTGCACACACATTCACAAATACATGTCCCCGGGACTACCAGGGACACACCTCCAAAATCGCCAAGTTCCTCTTAGCTGGGGCACACAGTAAAAGCCTGTATTTTGCAGGGATGTTCATTTGCTTTCTTTTAATGAGGGCTGACATATTTTCTCCTCGCCCTAAGAACACACTCTGCTCTGAGCTCGGTTATCAGGGGAGAACCGTATCTGACTGAGCCAGCAGCCAGCAGGTTCTCCTAAGCCGCCTATTTTTAGCCCTGGCCCTTCCTGCCTGTGCCCCCTCCCGCTGCCCCTCCCTCTCTCCAGCAAGCCACTGGGTGAGGACAGGCTGGAAGGTGGGGCTCAGAGCCCTGCTGCAGGGGCTGCGTCCCAGTGGGAAGCAAGAAATCTCTGAAATCGCAAAGAAAGGAGAGAGACTTCAGAAAAACACCGTACACAAATGGTGGTCCCTCTAGGCTCGGAGCAAAGCTGCTGGGCTAGCCTGGTCGGCACACCTGGTCCGGTCTGCTTACTCGGCCATACTGACCACTGCCCAAATCTGCCCATGTCCTGCAGGGAGATGCTACACAGGACAGGGAACGAAGGTCCAGATTTCCATATTTAAAGGCCCAGAGGTGCGTCTGTAAATTGACCCCTAGGCCCCATGCCGCCAGCTAACAGACATCATGCATCCGCAGAGACCGTGACACACGGCTGGTCCGTGCTGACCCAGGACGTCCACCAGGAGGTCCCAGGCACTCAGCCTTCGCTCCAGGACAACCTGCTGGTCCTCACTGACCTGCCCAGGCTAGTCCGACCCCTCCCTCCTGCTGCCTGCCGCTCCCTGTCCCGGGGTACAGGAGTCTGGCGAGCACAGACAGAAACACTGCATTTCTGAGGGCTCCCAGGACGCCTGTTTCGGCTGGTCCCACCATGCAGTGGCCTATTTTGTGCACGTGTCTGGAGGAGTGCAGCTACAGGGCAGCAGGGGGGCCATGGAATGGGCGCAGTGCACCACGGCGGGGCCAGGCCTGCCGGGTCTTCCCTCCACCACACACACCCACACACCCGTGGCAGCAGGCCCTCCTCCCCCAGATGGCTGTTCTGGGGAGAACTGAATCTGCACACGGAAGCTTACGGCCCATCCCGCCGATCACGACACAGCACGGGGCAGATGTAACGTGATTCTCAGAAAAACAGAAAACTCTCAAAGACGAACAATAGCCCAGCTGAAGTGCCTCAAGTCCTCGCTGTCGCTGGGTCCCCAAACATGTTCGGTGTCCCATGCATATACCCTCCCCCAGCGTGTCTGTTACTCACTTAACCTGCTTTGTCTCCCTGGAGGGACATGTCTCTGGAGGGACGTTGTCAGTGTAACTGAGGAACCAGCACAAACTGGTCCAACCTTGTTTCTATCGGGACCCAGGACCCACAGCCAAACCTCAGACACAGCACTGTGGGCCCTTGCCTGCTCCCCGCTGCGGACTCAAAGGACCAGGGCCTGGCCAGGGCCTGCCTGGAACCGGGATGCAGGGGCCTTTCAGAAGCAGGGGGTCCACTGTCCAGGAAGATCCTGGGCTGAAACCCCACGACTCTTGGCTGAGCCCTGGGTGGGAGACAGATGTGGGCCTCACCTGCGGGCTCCTTGCCATCAGCCTCACCATAAAACCTTTTCTCTTCTCCCAAAAGCTGGACCACAGTATTCGCTTCTGCACCTGCCGAGCCCGCACTTGGTCACACAGATGTGATGTTACCCCATGTTAGAGGCCAGACAAACCCCAGCTCACGCACCCGCAGCCGAGCCACAGGCAGGGGGTCTCCAGCCGAGGCTCTAGCGACTGCGCCCACCCCCAGTGGATGGAGCCGCACTGGGCGGACTCGGGTGGGTCACGTCCTCTCGGGCTTGTTCTGGCCCTTTCAGCAGTAACTTTCGTGAGCAGCTTTCTCCTACCTCCTCTCACTGCTCGGACACACAGTCAACAAATGGGGACTCGCAGACTCTGCCTGGTCTGTGTCCGGGTGGTACCAGGGTCTGCGCAGAGGCGAGGGGAGGAAAGGACAGCGTATGAATGCGCCCTCACGCGCCTGCACGCACGGAGTGGCAGGGCCCTGGGGAGCTGTCTCCAGGCGGGGTCGCTCTGGGGGTTGTTCGGGAGGCCCGGGGGGCCGGCGGTGGCTGAGGTGCTGCCCTGGTAACAAGCCTGGTAACAAGCCGGCCATGCCCACAGACCACCGACCGACAGGAGCTCAAGTAACACAGGACTGCCCAGCCCGGGGGCCGCAGAGAAGGTAAAGGCAGAAGGAGAAACAGAGCCCTGAGAGGACTAAGGGGAGCTGGAAGTATGGGCGACGGGTCAGGACGACAGAAACAGGGTCTGAGAGCAGGGGCACCCAGGCCGTGGGGCTGCACGGACGGACACCCAGGTCGCTTGGGGGGACTTGTCCTCAGCCGCCTTGCCCGAGGGCCAGGGGCCACAGAATTGTCTCACTGTGCAAACAGCCTGAGTCCACTGCTGAGGGAACATGGGGCAGCAAGCACCTGGCTGAACCAGCGCCCGCCACCCAGCTGCAGGGATGCTCCCAGCCTCACCCTGTGACTCTGGCCCACACTCAGCCTCAGGCCAAGGAACATTTCCCAGGTCATTTTTTAACATCCCCACTGTCCCATGAGGGATGGGAGAGAACACCTCGGCACTGCCCGGAGCTGGCCTCCCAGGGGAGGGTGGGCCGGTGGCCCCTGTGATGGGCCATCTGGCGACACAGCCCCACTTCCTGGACGGGTCACTTCTAACATGGCCTCAGGGGGCACTGGCGTTTCCCAGTGAGTCCCTCTGCAAAAGGAAACACATGCCCAGGGCATGGCCCCCAGCGTGTGCGCTGTGTGTGCTCGAAAAGGCGGGTGGCGAGGCGGGACTGAGTTCCCGGTCAGGGCAGAACCTGGGCGGGAAGGACAGGCTCTGTCCTTCCACGAACCATGTCACCTCTCCAGTCCAAGGCCAGTGCACAAAGGGGACTCCGACCCAAGCTCTCCACTGACGGCACTCACCTGAGCCCCTTCCGACCTCAAGGGCCCCGTCACGCTCAGCAGCCTCCGCAGACCTGCAAGTCAGGCTCTGGGGAAGACAGTGGTGCCCTGAGGGAGCCGCTCCCACCCTGGCCCACCCGCGAGGCCGGCGGCTCCCAGCTTCAGGCAGGAAGCCTCTTCACCTACTGGGCAACAGGTCAGACGGGACCTGACCAGGAAGCACACAGTCCCCATCCTTATTGCATCCATCACCCAGGGCAGAATCGGAGCTCCTCAGGGACCTACAGCGGCACTGCCCACAGCAAGAGAGGCTTTAACAGAGAGATGTCCTTCTCAGTCCTTCCAAAGGAGGCGGGGCCTGTTTCTTTTTAACCCGTGTCGAGGGCACTGACGGTGGACTGCCGCACTGGGTGGTCCCCCTGGGGTCGGAACCCTGTGCTCTAACCGGGAGGAGACGGGTCTGGACTGCTCAGACCCAGCACGAGGCCCCAAGACACAGAGCTGGAGGGAGGACAGCCTGCAGCCTCCCCTGTCACCCTGCACTCCTCGGTGACTGTCCGCCCTCCAGCAGGCTGTCCTCTCTCACTGCCCCCGACTGGGTTTTCATCTTGCACGGAGGAGGCCAAATATGCATGGCCCTGTCTCCCAGCCATTTATAAAGTAACTGCTCAGTGGCCACTTCCCACACCAGACACGCTGCCAACACCAGAGGCGCCGAGCGATGAGGCTGCACTTCTGTTTGATGGTCTTCGAATGCAGCCAGTGTGTACCTTGGGTTTCCCTCACCACCCTGCACACGGCGCACACGCACTGACCATGGGGTGGGTGGGATGCAAGGGGCTGGCGCCACCAGACTGACCAAGCCTATGTGCCCCCTCCAGGGGTTGCCCGCCTGGTCTCGAGCACAGCCCGCACCGGAATCCTGCAGACTACACGGTTCTTTGGGAGGGAACTGGGTCCACACACCAGCAGCCCCTTTAAAGGTCGCTGCAAGCCCTGGCTGGTGTGTCTCAGTGGACTGAGTGCAGGCTATGAACTAACAGGTCTCCAGCTCGATTCCCAGTCAGGGCACATGCCGGGGTTGCAGGCCAGGTCCCCAGTAGGGGGCGCATGAGAGGCAACCACACATTGATGTTTCTCTCCTTCTTTCCCTCCCTTCCCTGTCTCTAAGAGTAAATAAAAATCTTCAAAAAAAAAAAAAAAAAAGGGCACAGCAATTTCAAGGCAGCTGGTTTCTGGTTTGAGCCAGTCCTGTGAAAGCAACTCTCACTTCATCTACAGAGGACAAGTTCCAGTGATTGAGTTTTGTTTGAAAAGGGGGAGCGCAGTGGGGGAGAACTGCTTTAAACAGATAAATTCAGGACCAGACCTGAACTGCTGGGGAAGAGCAGGGGTTGGAGGCTTCTGGAAGGAGGGGGCAGAAGGCACTGCTGAGGCCAGTGGGCTGGTCTGGGCCTGGAATGGGGTGGGGCGGGCACGGTGACATTCCCGAACAGAGACTCCGGAGCAGGGGTACCGGGCAGACAGGCAGCTCACAGGAGGGGCCTCAGGCCACATGGCCCCAGGCCACACCCAGGCCGACGTAGCCAAGCTGGCTGACCTGGCCTGAGCAGGCAGGTGGCCCTGCTCAGGGAGGGAGGAAGTCCCCAGAGGAAGAAACTGGCTGAAGGAAATCTAGGCATTCTCCTCACTTCTTTCCCTCCCCTTTTTATTAAAAGAAGAAGGGACATATTTCTGTGCGTAAGAAAAGCTGTGATGCAAGAGCCCTTCTGTATCTGAAGACAACGACTGACTTTCTTTAAGAGTTTCAGTAACACTTGGAATCTCAGAAAGATCCCGGAAGTGGTCATTTCAGTGCTTCGGAGAAGCGCAAGGCATGCTGCCTCCACAGTCTCACCAGGAGTCCAAAGGCTTTAGTCTCCAGTCTCCACATCTGTGAGACCAGAACAACGCTAATTACAGCCTCAGGGACTTGCTCCCCATGTGACCATTTAATTCTCCCTGTGAGTCCCCGCAGAGACAGCATCAACCTGATTCTTCAGATAACAAAAAGGTGTGGCCATAAATTGCCCAAAGTCAAGCAGCACAGAAAGCTAGCCCTTGATCTCAGGAAGTCGGGAAGCACTAGATTAAACAGCCTCTGTACTGATAAATCTGCTCCAGCGTCATCCCGAAACTACCCTAGGGGCTGTCATCATTACCTGCAAATTACCGGTGGGGGCGGACGAGAACGCAGGTTAGATCACCTGTTCAGCTACAGGGCCGGGGTCCAGGCCAGTCTCTGGCCTCCTCTCTGCACCTGTTGGCTTCACCACACTCCAGGGTGGTCTGACCCATGGACGTGGGCTGCTGTACCATCAGTGTTCCCCAGGACCAGAACAGGTGACGGTAGGTCCCCAGGGCTCACAGGGAGAGAATAACGAAGGAGGATACAGCTCTGATGGCAGCCAAAGTCCAGAGGAGTCTGTCATCCACTGCCAAGCTCATGGCCAGCGAGCAGAAAGCTCATCCTGCCCCAAACCATACAGATGTGCTCAGCACCTCCGGCCCCGCCGACTCCTGTGTAACTTTAAGTCCTTCTGGCTCTAGTGGCCCAATCTCATCCGCCGCCTGCCCTGAGATCCTCTGCCCTCCAGCTGAGCTCCCTCCCCATCCCCACCACCCAGGACCAAGTCCTTCTCACGAGGGGCCCTTCTCAGGAGGGCCTTTTGTGCTGCTCCCCACAGTGGGACTTCACGTCCTCTCCTCCCTCCCTCGCTTCAGAGCCCGGCAGAAGGCGGCCCCTCACCTCCTCCATCATTCCTGAGTCCCTCTGCCCTCAAGCCCCTGCAATCCCAAACCACTCAATACTGGTCCCTGCCCGGGCACTGCCGTGTGCCACCATCTCTGCCCCTCCCGTGGAAAGTTCCTTGGGAGACCAGCACCATGCAGATCCACCAGGCCGGCTGCACACTCAGCCGGGTGACGCCCAGGTGCATCATCTATAAGACAGAGTAAAAACAGTACCTGCCCCACAGGGTATTTCTAAGAAATAAGTGAGAGAACCCAGTTCTAAAGCATTTTCTAAACACCTGGCAAAAATGCTCATTAAATAATTATTTAAACAGTAATGTTCTGCCCACAGCCCAGCCCAATGCTGCAGAAAGCGCAGCTGGAGCCCAACAAGTCAATGCCCTCCATCCAGACGTCCTGGAGGTCAGGGGTCTGTGAAAGCCGCAGGAAGGAGGAAGGGATGGGAGGGCTCCAGGAAGCGAGCTCCAGGGCTGGGGGCAGGAGGTGACACAGGATCCCAGGACTGAATGGAACCACAGCCTTCCCCTGAGGCCACCTCTCCTTGAAGATGGATGTCCCACCCTCACAGGGTCAAGGTGAGCAGTGAAGACAACACACAGAACAGCCGTAAATACACACAGTAGGTACACGCCAAATACATGGTACAGCCAGCGGTCACCAGGGAGATTTTCTGCAGGAGAGTGAGGTGATGACTCCTTTCTGCCATCAACTATTTTTTAAAGGCACTTTTTAAACACTTCAAAAAATATCCTCACCTGAGGACATGTATATTGATTTTTAGAGAGAGAGAGGAAGACGGGGAGAGAGAAACATCTACACGAGAAACATCCCATACACACCCGACTGGGGACTGAACCCCAAACCTAGGCATGTGCCCTGACCAGGGGTCGAACCCACAACCTCTTGGTGCACGGACAATGCTCCAACCCACTGAGCCAGCTGGCCAGGGCCCATTAACTATTTTTTAATCATTACATGATATACGCTATTCCTTGTAACCTGTTGGTTGAAACATGCCTATCAATTAAAAAGTTATGAGTTCAACATTTTCCAATGAATTCCCACATACACTAAAAAAAAGTAGAACATACATGTTTGAAATGTCATTAGTCCCGGCTGAGACATTTGATGACTCAGGATTTGCAACCTGACACGTATATGTATGTGCGTGCGCATGTGCGCACACACGAATCGCTGGTTACTGACAGCAGGCGCTCGGGATCCAGGAAGAAATTAGCTGCAAACTTCCAACAGATTCAATTCAATAAACACCCAACGAATTTAATTATAATAAGCATTTCACTATCTAAGGAAAGACAAAGCTTGTAAAAATAGGTCCACAGACAGAGCCAGACAAGTCTCACAGGAGACAGGGGACTGGGCAGATCCCCTGGGATGAGTGGGATGGACTAGGCACAGCGGATCAGAGAGGAGGCGTCCAGGAAGCCTGCATGCTCGGGGGATGGGGGCGCAAGGGGCAGGGGGCAGGGGCTGCTCTGTCCACGCCAGGAGGAGCAGTGGACAGAGCACGGGCTCCAAAGCCTCAAGGATACGGAGCCGAACCTGGGATGGACACCCAGGAGACCCAGGGGCTGCCACAGCTCCCTGAGCCTCCACACGCCCACTGGAGAACAGACATCACCACAGTTCAACTCAGGGGAGTAGGATGACTTTGAGGGGAGGCCCAAGGTAAGTAGGGCCAGCCCCCCACAGCAGTTTCATTCAGCCTCGCCTCCCTCTAACGCTGAGGAGGGAAAGCCCGATTCCCCTATGGGGCCACTGGCTGCGTGGGTTTCCTCCCATGTTCCAAAGACACGCACATCAGGTTCACCGGAGAGTCCACACTGTCCAGTTGGTGTGAGTGCGGGTGTGGGCGGTCCCACGACACGAGGGCGTCCTGTCCAGCGTGGGTGCCACCCGTGCTCTGAGCTGCTAGGAGAGGCTCTGGCTACTGTGACCCTGAACTGGAATAACTTGTTCAAAAATAATTCCCTTGTTTTTATTAATAGTTCTTAGATGTATGCATAGCTCACATTTTTTTCACTGTTAAATAATTAGAAATGTTTGGGGTCTTTATTAAAAGTTTGCTGATGCTTCTGTGACCAGTGAAAATGTTTTTGCTGTGGCAACTTAACTCTTGTTGATACAACATCATTTCACTTAAAGCTGCAATTTCTGAGAATCTATGGGTGTTAAGGGAGGACTTGCTGTCCTTTTACAGGTACGACTGATTCCACACTAGCCCAGCATTCCTTCCCCCCATGGATCTGACCACAAGAGCTTTCCATGAAGACTTACGAAAAGAGCTCAAGAGGTACTAGGTGTACTCAGAGTAGCATGCGATGACAAAAAAATACCTAGTTCCAAACTATGAATTGAACAACATTTTGGACACATTTGTATTTCATCAACCACAAATCAAATGGTTTCATGGACAAATTAACTGTTGCAGAAAATAATCAGTTTTTAAAAGCTTTATAAACAAATCCTCCCCCTTATTAAAAAATAGTAAAATTTAACCATTTTATTAAGAACGTGTTTTAATTTTCTCCAGAATACCTTTAACAGTCCGGAGAACATAGTTCAGGAAGTACTGCCCCAAAGTGGGGCGGGGCACTGAAACAGAGGACAAGATAAAAATAAAACATTTTTCTACATGTTTGTGAATCCTGCTAAATCATATGGCTTAGGCCAGTGGTTTTCACCCGGTGCGCCACAAGAATTTTTAAAACATGCCAACACTTGACTCTTTAGTCAGGGGCACTGACCTCTTTCCCCCTTAGAATGTCAAATTAAAAAATGACAACAGTCAACAACAGTAGCTGCCTGGTGCAAAGGAATCAAAATTACACGGATTTTTTGGGTCAGACTGGCAAAAAACACATTCCTGGTGTGCTGCAGAGTGTCATTACTTTATGTGCCACCAGATGAAGGGGTTGAGAATCGCTGGCTCAGTGAGCTGAGCTGCCCTCCAGCCCGGGTCTCTCTCTGGGCAGGAGGGCTGGGCGAGGCCGGCTGGTGCCTCCCTGTGCCATCCCCGCAGCGTGGCCGCAGCGGAGCAGGGAAGGCAGACCCAGGGCCGAGGAGAGGAGAGGAAGGTGTGACTAATAATTGCACTCTGGGTCTGCGGAGCGCCTCTTTCTCCCCGACAAGCTGGGAGTGTCCGAGAGAGAGCACCACGGGTTCTCTATGTGGACACTTCACAGCAGATCACCAGCAGCCTCCACCACGGCAGAGTGGGGGTATTAGGTCTCCTTTCAAAGATTAGGAAGAACAAACATACCCATATCAGTTTCCTCTGGGGAGGTAAGCAAAGAGGAAAAACAAAGACCTCCCCTTCTCCTAGCTGTTCACAGGCCGCTTCTCAGAAATGACTCAGAGTTTGGGCAAAACTGAGTCTCCCAAAGGTTCTGAAATCAGCCTCCCCTATTGCTCAGACCGGAAGAGCACTCCCGCCTCAGCCTGCCCTCCGTCCAGCACTGGGCAGAGCCTGGGCTGCCTGAGGCTATTTCTAGGACCAGCCAACAAAGGCACACACAGGAGGGAAGAGGGGACCGGAAGCACCTGTGTTCTGCCTGGATCGAAGAAGTCCCCATTTACACCTCAAGAGCGGGACCCTGGTGTCCCCACGGGCCTGTCGACCCCAAACAGCCAGGGTGGTAGAAGCACAGGACGAGTCACCACTTTGTGCCTCTTTCCTGTCCCTTAAAAAGAAAGTGCACATGTTTCTACAAGAACACTCAATTGTTTGGCATTTACTGTGAGCCTATTAAGCTCCAGGCACCGGGGTCTGAGGACAGAGTGTGGACAAATGCTGCCTTGATGTCCCAGGAGTGGGAAGACAGCCGGGGCCGTAATCATTACTGTGAAAACGTCAATGCACAAACAGACGAGCAAGTGCCCCCACGGACTGTGGAGGGGCCGTGGGGAAAGAAGAGCAGGACACGAGGTGGCCCTGGTTGCTCTGGCCAGGAAGCAATGTCTCGATGGGACCAGAGGAGCAGTGCTGACTGGCTGGAGAAGACACCCTGGGGGCAGGAGGAAGCTCTGTGGGCAGGCTCCTGGGCAGTCAAGAGGCAGGTGGCTTTCGGGGAGAGGAACAAGCTGGCAGGGTGGGTGAGCCCAGGGCACATGAGGTGGGAACCCTAGGACTCTGACCAAAGGCCTGTGGCTGCCCTACAGACGTCACAGCCCCAGCCCGGGACCTTCCTCAGAGAAGAAACTAGGAGAACACGTTTAATCCAGCAAATCCAGTGACCGCCGAGCAAGCAGCTCAATGACTTCAACTCTTGGCCCTCAAGCATCTTAGAATCTGGTTTGTAGAAAAAAGAAACCAGACCACCCATCCATCCCAAATGACAAATGTTCTCAAGACAAGAAAAATATCCCAAGGCAACAGCGGATGAAATGCCAAGTGAAACTTTCCAGTTACATGGAGTTCACGGGAAGGGGAACACAGGTTTTTGGAGAGGACACTGCACACACAGCAGCAGGCTCGCAGGCCCAGAAGGGCAGCTAGGCCCACCCTGACCGCACCTCCATCCACCCGGAGGCAGCTCCCAGTGAGGGGGCTCACCCAGCCTCAGGCCTAGCCTGGGGACAGGAGGAAGAGGCTCCATGCCAGGGCCCTGCCCAGTCTCCTGCCCAAGCGCTGGGGGAGCTGGAGAAGGAAAGGGGGGCCCTCAGCCCCCAGAAGAGGAGGACAGACCAAGAGCCGTGGGCCTAGTTCACTGAGATGAAAATTAAATGCCAAGAAGGAGGGGCTAGAAGGGGCAAAGCCCCAAGCTGCTGTAGGGTTGTGCAACTAAAATTCCAGGCACATGCCAGGAAATTCGAAGGTCACAGTTCCCACGGCAACCGCAACCCGCCCGTCCCACATGTGCCATCTCTGGCACTGCCAGACCCANAGAAGAGGAGGACAGACCAAGAGCCGTGGGCCTAGTTCACTGAGATGAAAATTAAATGCCAAGAAGGAGGGGCTAGAAGGGGCAAAGACCCAAGCTGCTGTAGGGTTGTGCAACTAAAATTCCAGGCACATGCCAGGAAATTCGAAGGTCACAGTTCCCACGGCAACCGCAACCCGCCCGTCCCACATGTGCCATCTCTGGCACTGCCAGACCCACAGCAGCCCCCACGCCCAGGGCTGGCCTGGGTGCCCACCTCAGGCGGCACTGGCCCTCGGCATTCTCTGCATCCCCAAGACCCTCAGGTGGAGCTTCGCCCTGGCTCTGGGCCTCCTTGAGCCGCAGGTCTTTCACTGTAAACCTCCGTGGGCTGATGGCCTTCGAGGGACAAGGGGAGTGTGTGTGTGGAGGGGGCAGCGCTACATCCCTCTTCTCTGGTGTCTGGTGGCGCCAGCCGCCTCTTCGGGTGGGACACAGGACTGGAAGCAGAAGTAAGGAAGGGGTGGCACGGGAATGTGGGGCTTCGAAAAACACCATCAAAGGTGAAAAGACAGCCCACAGGACGGGAGATTTCTGCAAATCATGTTATCTGATGAGGGACTCATTTTTGGAGAACGTGTGGCTGAGCACATATTGCTTCCCAAGAGGGTCCTCCCAACCCTGCCTGGAGGCAGCCTGCGTGGGGACAGGGAAGAGGAGGCACAGGCTCAAGCTTTCAAGCCCCAGCCTGGAGCAACTGGTGAGGCTGTGGGGGAAGAGGGATTAGTAGGACGGGTGATCACAGACTTTTCTGAAAGACAGGTCCCCTGAAGACGTCCACATCACTGTTCAATCCCTGCAACAGAAAGACTTGCCCAGATTCCTAGCTCCCTGAGGGCATGGCTTTACCTGAGTCACTGAAACAACAGGCTCGGGGCAAAGAAGGACTTCCTTGTTGCTTTGGCTCCCAAGATAGACACAGACAAGGAGAGCCGTGAAGGAGGCAAGAGAACGCCCAGCTCCTGGGAGATGTGTGATGAGGAACAGCCCCCCTGAGCATGGCCCTTGCGGTGCTCAGACTGCCGTGCGTGCAATGAGAACCACACACGTGCACCCACACTCAGGTGTACGACAGGGCCTAACACACGGGAATAAAGAAGAATGAACAGTACCATCGTTTCTCTGCACACTTCACATTTCACTAAAGACACCGCTACCCAATCTGACCACCCACCTCAAGAGCTGGGTGGAAATTAATGCCTGGTTGTCTCAGAGCAACACCAGCAACAGCCGACATTCAGTGTGTGCTCACCACGTGATGAGCACTGTTCTGCGTGCTGGTCTTTGAACTCCACGTGAGAATTCATTTAATCCTCACAACAAGCATGTAAAAGAGGTATTATTATCTACATTTTACGTATGAAAAAATTTATTAATGTACTCAAGACCACATGGCTTTAAGCGACAGAAGACAGAACTGAACCTGGGCAGGGTGACTTTACAGCCTCCACATTTAACCACATCACACCCACCTTCAAATCATGGAAATCCGTCCCCACCAAGAAGAACGCAGGCAGAGACGCCCAAGCCTCACAGGTTCCAGAAAGAGTCTATGAGGGGCTGGCCACTCTGGAAGCACGGCCAGTCTCAGGTCAGCTTATGGTCATAGATCAGCACAGGATGGTCCTGAGGTCTGCAGCAGAGAAAGGCTAGAGCCGTGCAAGGTGCCACCGGTGTGCACCTGATCCCAGGTAACCCCACCCACAATGGGACTGTGAGACCAGGATACTTCACAAAACTGTACCCGCTTGAGTCATCCACACAGTTTGATGCCCTGTGAGTAACACTCTGAAAAAAATTTTTAAATTGATTTTAGAGCCCTGGCTGGCTTGGCTCAGTGGATTGAGCACAGGCCTGTGAACCGAAGGGTCGTTGGTTCGATTCCCAGTCAGGGCACATGGCTGGGCTGTGGGCCAGGTCCCCAGTAGAGGGCACATGAGAAGCAACCACACACTGATGTTTCTCTCCCCTTCTTTCTCCCTCCCTTGTCCTCTAACAATGAGTAACATCTTTTTTAAAAAAATGATTTTAGAGAGGGAGAGAAAGGGAAACGTCGCTGGGGAAACGCCAACCAGAACCACAGTGAGACGCCGCCTCACACCACTGGGGTCAAAAGGACAGGCTGTGGACAGTGTGGCTGAGCAGGTGCAGGCAGGAACAGTCGAGAAAACCCTCACGGTGTTAGACCCACAGCTGCTCCGTGGCCCAGCAACCGCACACCTAGCTGTCTGTGTGCACAAGAGAAGAAACAACACAGGTCCCCTGGAAACTTGCAGGTTCAGAGCGGCACGATTCAAATCAGGCAAAAGCAGGCGCATCGCCTGTGCAGCACGAACACGGCACATCCATGAAACGGGGTCCCATCTGGCCACAGCAAAGAAGTCCTGACGCACGCTACAAAACAAACAGCATGCTAAGCGACCAAAGCTGACATATCGCACGTGGTGTGCTTCCGTTTGTGACAATCATCCAAAAGAACAAATCCGCAGACAGAGGGCAGTGGTGGCTGCCTAGGGCTGTGGGCAGGGGCTGAAGAGAAGTAAAAACTCACTGCTGTGTGTACAGGTTTCTTTTCGGGACGCCAAATGTTCTACAACTGATTACGGTGATGGAGGCACCACTCTGAACATACTGAAGCCCAGTGGGGCGCGCACGTCACGGGAGTGAACGGCACTGCACATGGGTTGTAGGGTAAAGCTGGTAAGAAAAACTGAGATCAGCACCCATGTATCACCCTAAGTAGAAACGCGGGGCCCCACGCACCGCAGGCACTCAATGAATGGGGTGAAACGAGAAGACAAATGCTGAGCCCCATTACTGAAGACCTCGCTGGAAGGGTGCTGCGCTGCACAGGGATCCTGGCCCGGGGTGGGGACGGAGCCCCTCTCCACGCCTCCTCTAGCCCAGCACCACTCCTCGAGGTCAGGCGGGTGCTCTGTGTCAGTCTCGTCTCCACCTCCTCCCGGAAGCCTTCCTGGCACCAGCACGGTGTTCTGAAAGCATGTCCCCAAGGATGGGAGGATGGCAGGAAGTGTCTCACCCAATCAGTCTGGTCACTCACAAACTGGTCAGAGATGGCAGGGCAGTGAGTGACAAGGATCAATCAAGAACCGAGAGACAAAAGGCTTTTGGTCAAAAGTGGGATCCTTGAGGACCTGCGACGGCAGAGGAGTGAGTGGGAGCTACACCCACTTCCTCCCAGGACCAATGGAGAACTGCAGCCTCCCTGGAGAAAAACTGTCCTGAATCACCCACTGAACGCTCGCTGGAGAGAAGCCTTACAACCACAGACAGAGAAGAAACCTCTTCACCACAGTGAGACTGAAGGAACTTTGGTTTACAACCTTTGTGATCTTCCAGCTTTGCTGGTAGGAGGGACGCCCAGGCTGTAACCTCGAGAGGGAGTGGTGGTCATTAGTGGTCATCAGCCCCAGGTTGCCCTGTTTGAGTGTGGCTGGTGGAGACTGTCTCCCTCCCAGACTGTGGGTTAATGATTTCCATCTGGCTCCTAGTGTGTCCTCCTCCACATTCTTGGGCACATGCAAGAAAATTCCTGCAGCCTCTGGTAGCCTCTAGTCTAAAGCAGGAGTCTGCAATTATGGTCCGAGCTAAGAATGGTCCCTACATTTTTAAACAGCTGGAAGAAACCAGAAGAAGGATAACATTTCAAATTTCAAGACAGGTGAAAACTATGTTAACTTTTAAATTCCCTGGTCTATAAATAACGCTTTACTGGAACACACACAGTGGAAGTGGGATACTCTCCCGGGGCCCCGCAAGGAAAGTGTTACATACTACTACCACACCTGTCCACGTGGCCTTCCGCACCCACAGTCAGCATTACTGCTCCCCCCACAGCACTCTGTCCACGCAGACAGCTCCCTGGGCATCCACATGGCTCCCGGACCACGAGACCACGAAACACACTCCTCGGGGGTGGAGAACGATGTTTACCATCTGTCTCCCCGGAAACAGGGTTGGAAACCACCAACCCAAGTCCTGCACACACCAAGTCCTGCACAGAGCAAGTGGGGGATTCCTATTTGTCCAGTCTAACTACTCACTTCACAAGAAATCCTACCAACACCTCCCTTCTGTAGCCACATCTGGTCAGCCACACAGAGAACCACCTGTGAGTATCTGTGGCAACTGTGTGGCTGACCACCTAAAGCAGAATCCTGAAACTGCTGGCAAGCCCTTCACGTGACCTACAGCTGGCAGCCCCACAGGCGGCTCCACGCCCACCTCTCTCTCCAGAACACCTGCCTCTTTCCCTCGGAGCCTCACACTCCGACCTTGCCGGGAGCCGTGCCCCTAGGTGCCCTGACACCCTGTCACCCCCAGTCTTTGCTTTACTGAAATCGGACCATTTCCCTGAGGCCTTCCCGGCTCCCCACGGGCTAAGCACCTGGTCACACATTTTCAGGGACCCTCACTGGTCTTTCCCCCGTGCCTGTCACACTGAGCTGTCGGGGATGATTTACTGACGTCTCCCCCACTACACTGGGGACTCCCAAAGGTCTGGTGGCACGCCGGTCAATGCTTAACCTGGTCTCCAGACACACGTTCCTGCTTCGATGTGCATAAACATTCATTATACACTTTGCAGACATGAAAGATGTATAACATACAACAGTAATAAAACATGAGACACCATGATAAACATGCACCAGCATGTGATAGTAATGCAGCAATAAAATACACGGTGCCTTTCCTGTAAACTCCACACTCCAACTGGGTCTCGCAGAGGGCCGTCCTGGATTAAGTTATGAATGAATCTGCAGGGTAGTTTTATTTACTGTAAGGGTCAAACAAAAGTGGAACAAGAAAGACGCACATCAAATGTGATCTGAGCAAATCGTTGCTGAACTGCACCCTACTTTTCAAATACGAGGAGGGTATTTCTTCAATTATTTGGGTGCTATTTGTAATATAATGGTGACAGACACAAACACTTTAAGTGCAAACTGCAAATGGTAACATTTTCTTCACCGCCTGCTGAGGCAACGGACGAACACCCGGAGCTGGAAGGGGATGTGCCACCCCGCCCAGAACTTCGAACACGCAGCTCACGGGAGGGGAGGGCGGAGCCAGTGCCAAAGTAACTAGGATGTGGTGAGGTGGGCGTTTCTATTACCCTAGTTCTTAAATAACTTAATTATATGTTTATAGGATTCACTTTTAATAATGTCTGTTTTTAACAGCCAACTTGCAAAATCCCTGAAAACGTGACTCGAGGTCTAACTGGGTGCCACCCCCACATTCCCTGTGTTCAGGCCGCGAAGGTGCCGGATGCACACGCGTGGGAACGCTGTGTGAGTCGCCCACGGCAACGTCGCTCCTCGGGGCTGCTACTCCAGGGGCCACCCAGCTTTCCTGCAGGGAGATCCTCCTACAGCCGGAGATTCCGAAGGCTGCAGAGAACACCAACCTTCCATTTAACATGTTACCTTTGAAGGGCGTGGTCTTTTAATGCTTAACATCAGCTCAACTGTAAGACCCCTTCTCTGCCGATAACTTTGCTCCACAAAACACTCAGGCCCTGGGAGGTCACTTGTAAACCCTTCAACAGTCCGACTGGCACCCTGGGTGGCATTACTCCTGGGTGTTCCTTAGTTCTGGCCACAACTCTGGGAAAACAGAGCCCAACCAGGACCCCCGGGCCTGGCGGGCACTGGCCCGACACCAACACGCTGCAGTTCACCCACTCAGTGCACCCTGGCTCCCTGGGGGCCTTTCTTAATCCTACTTCTTTTTACTCACTGCTACTGCCACCCTCCCTTTCAGCTGCTTCCTGGCTCCCCTCCTGGGTCCCAAAGGTCTCCACCGAATCACTGATGCTCCCAAGACCCACATCAGACTCCATCCCTGCAGGCTAGCTCCCCCAGCAGCAGCAACTGCAGCGCCTCCTGCAGACCTTGCTGCATCTCGCCCCCCAAACCCCCCACACCCTCCACGCCTCTGCCAGAAAGCAGGTCCCCGCTGCTCCCCTAGGAATGCAAGAGCCCTGCAGGTGGCTTAGCTGGTTGCAGCAGCATCCAGTCCCACACCCCAGAAGGTGGAGGGTTCGATACCTGGTCAGGGCTCGTACAGGAGGCAACCAACTAACATTTCTACCTTTCCCTTTCTCCGCCCTTCCTCTCTCTCCAAAATCAGTAGATGTATCTTCAGCAGAGGATTAAATATATATGGGAAAAGAACAGTGCAGAACACTTTTATCTTTGCATCCTGTTGCAGGAGAAAAAGCACAGAATGGTGTCTCATTTCCCCATGCACAAAACAAAGTTAAGTTTGCTTTTTCAGACCATGCACGCCGCTGTCCTCCCCAGACAGCAGGGCTGCTTTTAATGGCAGATAAGGCCCCTCCTTCCTGGTCCTCAGCTGTCCCCAGCAGGACACCCCCAGGGCTCCGATGAGCCCCTCCTGGGTCTGACCCCCTTGTCCATCTCTATCACCCATGTCCTCATTACCCTCCAGCAGAAATTACACCAGACTACCACCCAGAGACCCTGCCACCTCCCCAAGCACTTTCCCCTTTGCACCACTTCCTTCCTTAAGGACCCAAGGCTGCCTGTCAGGATCTAAGAGGATATTCCAGTTCCCAGGAATAAGTGCAAGTGCCTGTTCCAAACAGAGAGAAGGCGAAACACGTAAAGAAGCACACGGGCAAAACGCAAACAACGGGTGGTTCTGGGAGAGGGTGAGCCAGAGCTCCTGGTGCTGTTCGTACCCTTTCCTGAGATACTGTCAACATAAAGCATCGAAGAAAATCTCAGCCTCTCACCTCAGCATCAGGTTTGACCATAGGGAGCTCCTTTCATCAGCCGCCCAGCCAGGCTAGCCTGCGAGGACCGCACCTCCATGCACCACCCTGGTTGGCTCTGCCCCTCTCCCTTCACCACACCCCTCTCCCCGAACCAACCCGCTTCCTTCGTGACTCACTTCTCCCCGTGGAGCTGAGGAAGGAGAAGATCAACATTCACCACCTGCTCCCAGCCAGGCTGCTATCGTGCCTGCTGCTCCGTGCACCACGATTTATCTGACTCTGCTCACGCTGCTCAGACCAGGGAGGAGTGGGCCCCGGAGCAGGGGGAGCATCTCTGCACTGGTCAGGGCTTTGAGAAATGAATCAAAATAAAGTCATCGAAAATAGAAAAGCCGGAATAAAGTAATCAGAAATTACCACTGAATCCTACAGGATTTACGCTCTAAAATTAAATGTAAATGTTTGACAAGATAAAATTAATACAACCTAAGTTCAGTAGTATTACAAAGGGAGTCTGAAACAAGCTATGAATGTATACTAGGGAGTCAAAATATCTTGTCTGAAAATGAAACAGTTGTTTAAAAAGACCCTGTCTGACTGCACAGCCAGTACGTGTGGAGCCGGACCAGGAACCCAGGTCGGCCCCTGCTGCCCACAGGTGAGCCTGGCTCCCCAACACCTGCTGTCTCGCTCGGCACACTCACTGTGTGCCAGACCTTGTTCTGAATGTAGGGACACATTACAGAACAAAAGAGATAAAGCTCTGAGACTCCACAAAGCTTCCACTCAGTGGGAGGAAACAGTAAAAGCTATAGTTATCAATTATGCACACAGTACTTATTCCATTTTGTCAATATCAATCCATTTACTCTTCATGAAAATCCTGAGTTAGGAACCACTCTTTTGAATGAGGAAACTGAGCTACAGGGGTTAAGACATCTATGCAAGGTGACGTGAGTCTTGGCCCAGGTGAAGCTGGGAAGTACACCCAGCCACCTGGACTCCGCCGCCCGGACTGCGAAGCACCCATGAACTTCAGTGGAGCACACTGTGGGCTGGGGAGTGCCCTGGGAGAAAGGGAACTACAAGCAGGACGAAAGGGTTCGGAGGATGAGGTTGGAAGGGGTCATGCTGGAACTTAGACTGGGTGTCATGAGAAACTTCCATGGAGAAAGTGGCTTGGGGCTAAGGGAACCAACCGTGTGGCCTCCTGGGAAACAGCCTGTGCAGAGGCCACAGACAGGGATGCATGTGGACTGCTGCAGTACAGGGAGGCCCAGGGAAGCCTGAGCAGAAGGAGTGGCGGGCAGTGACATTGGGCTTTGAGCAGCACAAGGCCTTGCAGGGCTGCTTCTCGGGGTCTCCCAGTGCTTCCTAGCTCGCAGGTGGCAAACACAAAGCCCACAGGCCAAATTCAGCCCTCCACCTTGTCTCTACCCAGCGGCAGCGCTGAGTTCTCCCTTAATTGTTAAGGAGTAGTTACATTTATACAGTCCTAAAATTACATTCAGCTCTTTGAAGGCAACTGTGAGGATGATGTGGCCCCCAGTAAAAATGAGTTTGAAGTTTTCATTTAGAATGGAAGGGCAGATAAAGTGCTTCTTAGATAAGGTCAAATTAAAGGAGTTCATCATCAGCAAGCCCTTATTATATGAAATGTTAAAAGGACTCGTCTAAGAAAAAGAAGATAAAAAATATGAACAGTAAAAAGATAGCAAACTCAGTTATTAACAACCACACCTAAAACAAAAACAAACCAAGCAAACAGCTAGAACAGGAACAGAACCACAGAAATGGAGATCACATGGAGGGTTAGCAACAGGGGAGTGGGGGGGGGGGAAGGTACAGAGAAAAAGTAGCATAGACGGTAGGTAGAAAACAGATGGGGGAGGGTAAGAATAGTGTGGGAAATGTAGACGCGAAAGAACTTATGATACATGGACATGAACTAAAGGGGGGAGGGAATGTGGGTGGGGGAGGGTGTGCAGGGTGGAGGGGAATGAAGGGGGGAAAGGTATAACTGTAAGAGCATAATCAATATAATGTATTTTTTAATAAGTGAGTTTGACCCCTGTCCTAGCTGCTCTTTTCTCACTTATCTGGACACCCAAAGTGAACTTCGAGCTCACTCCCTACATCCCTGGTGCTTTCCAGGTGAAGTTCATTGAATACTGCCTGGCCTGGCAGACTCCACGAACCACATGGCTGACGAGGACAGCAGACCCTGTCCAGGCAGCTTCAGACACCATGTGCCCATGCAGAGCAGGGCATTGCTATGAAAATATCGGAATGTGCATGATGCTTGTATCTGTTTCCAAGCAACCGGCCAACCTCACGTACAGATTGTATCTCCAGGATGTCCCCTTACACTGGTGACAGCCAACATCGCTCTGCTCGACAGACATGGACTCAGGGAGTGCAGAGCCCCGACACCCCTCCCACGCCAGCACAGGGCCTTACAGACCCAAGACGCGAGGACTCAACTCCTGTGATTCAGGTATCTCGCTCGGATCCCAAGGCTGCAGCAACTGAGTGCAGGGAGCGGTGGCAGTCTGCTCAGCACATCAAAGGCCAAGACCAGGCCTCTTGATCCCTCCCAGAGAGCTCAGCCGAAAGCAGCGAGTCCCCCCGTCACGGGCACAGCTTCCAGCTTCCTCTTCCACAGGCGTGTGTGGAGCCAAGCTCCTCACGAGGGTTAACACAACGGGCACCAGACACTGCCCTGCTTCTGAGTTCAGTCTTTTGGAAAGATTTTGTTTATTTGTTTATGTTTAGGTAGAAGAGAAGGGAGGGAAGAAGAGAGGGAGAGAACCATCACTGTGCGGTTGCCTCTCGCACGCCCCTCAATGGGGACCTGGCCCACAACCCAGGCCTATGCCCTGACTGACTCAAACCAGGGACCCTTTGGTTCGCAGGCAGATGCTCAGTCTACTGAGCCACACCAGCCAAGGTCTGGTTTCAGTCTCTTAAATCAGCAAAAAGAAAATCCCTTTTGCTCTAAGTCAGAAGTGGTAATTTCCAAAATAAATTCATCCAACCTAACCTACTTTCTAGAGCAAACCGGGGAAAACCCACTCGGCACAGACTGAGATGCTGAAAGGAAGGCAGGCAACAGCACTGAGATCTTGGGGCAGGGCGGTAGGTGCCCTTCCATTTGGGAGGCTGCCTCGCTCACGAAGGCAGCAGGGAGAGCGGGGGCCACATGAGCACACGGCTTCTGCCCCTGGGAGGCCCAGATAACACGGGAGCTTTCAGCCCCAAAACTTCTTTTCCTTTCTGGCAGTCAGTCGCTGGCCCTGCCACACCCCACTGAGAACCCTGCATGGGTGCCGGGGAGGCACCACTGCTGGGTGTGGGTTCCAGAGCCGAGCAGGTACCCACCTGAGTTCACCATGCTGCTAAAGGGACAGTGGTATCCTTTTCTGCATGACAGGTAATCTAAGAGTAACAACTGTGGGGGAGCTAGGGTCCAAAACAAGCCTCAGGTAACAGCAGTGTCTCTGTGTTCAGTTTCCCAATGCTGATCACCCCGCTACAGTTGTGGAAGGACACACTCATTCTTGATAAACCTGCGCTGAAGTGTCTCGGGGTAAACAGGACACAGTGTGTCCAACTTTCACATGGGTCGGGGCAAAGGCAGGTATACGACATGGGTGGAGGCAGAATGAGAAAGCACACAGGGCAAAATGTAAACAGCTGATAAAATCCAATTAATAAATGTAGATAATAGGTACAAAGGGCTCCTAGTACTGCTCTTACAACTTCTCTGTAAATTTAAAATCTTATCAAAAGAAAGAATTATTCAAAAAATGAACTTGACCTATGGCCTGACAGACAAGCAGGCCACCTTCTGCTAAGGCATCTGGAGGCCCGGATGCACATTCGCAGGGAGACCATCAGAGCAAGGAACTGTGCTGACAGAGTCCAGGAGCTCCTGAGACATAGGCCCTTTCTGAGTTTTTCTCCAGAATCTAGTCAATCTGGCACATGGAAAACAAGACCAGCTTTCCCCAAAGGGGGCTGGGTGGGCAGCAGCCTTGGAGGCTCATTGCTGTCTGGGGCTCCTCCCCTTCCTCCCACTCCAAGCCCCGGCTCCTCCCACTCATCCAGCTCCTTCCCACCTCGCCCCTTGCTGTCCCTCCCCCTCGCCGTCCCTCTGAAAGGCCTCAGGCACCCCCCCCTCTTCTCCGGCACTCCCCCTCCCCCCCCTGCACTGGCCCCAGTCCCTGGTGAGGTCACACCTGAACACCACCCGTCACCTCCCGCAGCTCACCCAAGCTGGGGACCAAAAGCAACCTGCAAGTGAAAAAGGCTTTTACATTTAAAATAGTTGGGGGGGGGCAGTATTAAAAGACTATTTCTGATGTGTGAGAATTATACGAAGTTCAAATGCGGGGCCAGGAGGTGCAGCGTTGCTGGCCCGAGGCCACACCAGTCACTGACCAGCTGTCTGTGGCTGGAGGCCACGTGGCCACTGAAACCCCAAGGACTCACTTTCCGACCTTCACAGTAAAACGTGGCGGCTCCTCCCACCGCTGAGCCGCTGGACACCATCTCTCCTGCCTCCGCCCAATGAACGGGCATAAACACCGCTTCCAAGGCCACTGCAGCGGCCACCACAGTGCCTATCAGACCTGGAGAATAACCTGCTTCCAACACGAGAAGCCCACAGGCCCCGCTGCTCTGCCCCACAGGGCGCTCTCACACCTGCCCAGCTGCGCTCACCCGGCACTCACCTACCGGGACGCTGGGGGGCCTCCCTGGACCCTCCTCTACCCCCTCGGCACCCAGTCCTGCCTTAGGCCCAGCTCTTACCGCCCAACAAAAACCATTTGTGTGTTTGTCTGTCTCCCCGGCCCCAGAGAGACCCCAGGAAGCAAGGAGCACGCCTCTCCCACCTTCCAGCACCCAGAGGAACCTGGCTTGGCTGTGAAGCCACTGCCCCCGCCTCGCCCAGCCAAGCCAACCCCTCACTGCTCTGGACCTGACCTGCGCCACCAGCAGCCTGGCTCCTGCTGGCTCCCCTGCGTCTCACCTGGGCAGTCCTACCAGCAGCCTGGGACACAGGGCACGTTGGTGGGGTGGAGTGGGGCACTACGGTCGTGGGGACCAGGGTTCCAACCCCAGGCTCCTCCCCTCCAGGCTGTGTGACCCCAGACAAGATGCACACACCTGTAGGACCTCGTCAGTCAGGAGGGATGTGGCGGCCTCACCTCACCTGCAGGGCTGACAGTGCACAGGAAGTCTGGACGAGCGCCTGGTGTACCATAAAGGCTCTCTGACATCACCGGCTTCATTGCTCTTCCTCTCCTGTGCCCGTCTGCTCTGCACAGGCACAGGCACCTTCTGGAACAGCTAAGCGCACATGCGCAGGGACAGGTCACATGCTTCCGCCCTGCCCTCACACCCAGCACAGCACGAAACGAGGCGGAGGAGCCCGAGAGCCATGAGCCAATGAACAAATTATTCCAGGAGATCTAACAAGTTAGTAATGAGAAAAATAACACAGAGCCGGGGATGAGGCAGAGAACAATGAGGCAGAGAGAATAATGAGGCAGAGAGCTGGGGCTGGGGGCTCGTGACAAGCATGAGCCCACATGTGCTCGCTGGAGGCTGCTGGATGACAGCAAGCTGAAGTCTCAGAATTCCACCCCCAGTTCCCTACACACGGGTCCACACCAGCACGAGCCAACACGCTGTGTGCTCGCCCTACCGGCAGAATGCTCAGTGCAGGCACCCACCGCACAGATGAGAAGACAGAGGCAGGGGAAGTTAGGAACGCAGCCAAGGTCACACCCCCAGCGAACAGCACAGCGTAGACCACTTCCTGAATTCATACTCTCAACCAAGACACAAGTGGGGTTCTCTACTCTTAATGTACTGTTCCCCAGGTGAGGGAGCTCCGGCAAGTCGTGGGACCGCACTGGGCCCCCTACCCCCCTACCTCCATGGGCGTCATTCACTTTACCTGCTACACCTGTTGTAACAGTTAAAGGAGAGCCCATCATCTGCTGTATTCACGAAACAGACTCCTCATAAACCAATCCCCTTCCCACCTTGCCCACCTCCGGGTGATCCTTACTCAGTGTAGGTAAGGGTCTTGGCCAAGTTCCTTGACCTCCCTGACCACTGGGGAATAAATAGTCTTCGCTCTGCCTGGGCCTTGTGAAACCTTCTGAAGACCCCGAAGACCAGTGAGCACAGGAAGGGGTGGTGGGCAGCTAAGCACAGCCATCTGCGTTCCAGAAGGACCCTGATGCACAGTAAATTCTACATGAGCAAAGGCTGGCCGGCCAGGCACTGCTGGGACATGTCCTGACCCACGGCCATGACGCACCTGGTTCCACCTGCCACACCTGCATGTGCAGACGACAGGCCTGGGAGCTGGGTTATACCTGCGGCTCCCAGACTGCATGTGTGGCAGGGACAGAGAGGCCAAGGCAGGTGAAAGTGACCGGCAGCCATTCCCACCAACAGTGGAAGATCAGACTGCCTTAAAAAGCTGTATATGGAAAAGTGAAATTTTAAATTCCTAGAAAACAAATTCTGTTGCAAAATTGCTTCATATGAAGGATTAAACTTAAAGCCAAGAAGTATAGACCCAGTACTTCTGGTCTGTATGACCATGCATCAAGTTTTCTTAGAGTAAGGGATACCTTTAAGCTGACGAACCTTCTCAAGGGTCATGATCATGGACAGAGAAAACCTTTCATTTGAGCAGTGTGTAAAGATCCTACGGCAGGGGTGTCAAACTCATTTTCACTGGGGGCCACATCAGCCTCATGGCTGCCTTCAGAAGGCCCAATGTAATTTTAGGACTGTGTAAATGGAACTACTCCTTAACAATTAAGGGAGAGCTCGGCGCTGCTGCCGGGTAGAAACAGGGTGCTGGGCTGGATAAAACAAGGTGGAGGCCGGATTTGGCCTGTGGGCCTTGTGTTATCCACCTGTGTCCTATGAGTTCTTACCAAACTGAGCCAACTCAGTCAATACAGCAGGGATGAGCACCTCATTTCCAGGAGACATGAGTAATTTCTATTTGAGCAGACTGATCAAAGTGACCCAAGGTCTCCTAAGAGATTAAACATACACAGACTGTCTCTGACTAAGATTCTCCAGCAGTTAGAGTCCCACCAGGCCTTTCCCACAATGTATCAGCTGCTAAAATGTATCAGCTGCTAAAGTCGGCGCATGACAGAGACGAGGAAGCAGGAGGAGTGGGAGCCCAGCAGACACCACTCCAAGACCACCACCGGTTCCAGGTCCGAGTGAGAAGAGCCTTGGCAGTAGCAGGGTCACCACTACTCTCAAAGTTCCAATTCAGCAAGGACCTCCGTGCCCAGATGACTCCCACCCCTGTGGAAACACCTAGGAAAGGGCCCCCAGGGAGCAGGCTCCTCCAGCTGCCAACATACTGCCCCGCCACACCCCCCTGCCCCCACCCCCGCCTCCAGGCACACAGGGACCGCAAGGACAGCCTGCTGGGCTCCAGGCCCTCAGCGAGGACAGGGCACAGGGCCACCTTTGGGGAGGAGATGTGGCCCCAGCTTTTCCTGCCACCCAGGTACAGGGCTGGTCCTCGGACAGGAGTCTGCAAAAATGCAACCATGCCAGAAAGAACAGCCACAGGGTTAGGCGAAGTCTCGGAATTCTCCATCTCACATGCGCAAAATTAACAAAACCTGACCAGGAAGAACTACTTCGCCAGTTAGTATAAACTTTCTTACCACTTCATACTCAGGATCCCTGGCCATTTAAGTCCCTCATCGCAACTCTGTTTTATGCTTGTGTCTGCGCCCCTCCCCACCCCCGGCCCGCAACATGGTGACCTTTCACAGGTGAACATCATCGTTCACCTGGCACCTGCCTCATCCGTGCACAGCAGCTGCTCAGTGAATGTGCCCAGAGAAGGCCCCAGTGTGGAACCTGAAGCTCCTACGTTCCCAGGCTCTTGTGCCCCACTTTGCTCAGGCAGGCTGTGCACGCCACGTGCGGCCTGCTCGAGGTGCGGTCTCACGCGTTTCTTCCCACGTCCTCTTCCGTCACTCGCTCTGCAGTCCACCTTTCGAGTGAGGTGACTACACACACAGGACTCGGAGTCATCCAGCCTCTGAAGCTGACTGGGTGTAGGGCCTACTGCTCTCTGGACGAGCTCTCCCATGGGATAGCTTGGCAATGCCTGCCCGAAGGCTGGACACAGGGTGCGCACACAAAGCACTTGGCGCCGTGTGCGGCCTACGGCAACACTCAGTGGGTGGCAGCTATTACTGTAGCACTGTCCATTGGAACCACTTATCTAAAAGGGCTTAAAACGCTAAAGGCAGACTGATTTTTTCCCTATATCTCACTAGTTAGGATACTACAGGTAAATAAGTGACTGACCAGTCATGACCAAACTGGGTAAAAGAGTCTGTTCCCAGCTCTGGTCAGGATCCCAGACGAGCTTGGGTAAAAACACTAACAATGCAAAATAAAAACCTCCCCCACAGGGCTGAGCTGGGACAGTCCCACGGTCTGCAGGAGACCGGGTGGGAGAGGAAAGGCCTCCTCCCCTTCTCTGGGAGGAGAGCTGTCACCCACCCTCCTCCAAGGTGTGGGGGCTCAGCCCTGAGGTCCTGAGACCCTCACATGTCCCAAGTGGCCCTGCTGGGAAGTCCACACCTGTGCTCTCCTCTAAATGCATCAAAATCACCTCCCGACTCTGCCCCAGTTTTAAAGGACATGCTGCTTAACCTAAATGCATCTCTCCTGAGGCTTCCAGAGAGAAAACCCAGAGCGAAGGGAAGGAAATGAGAAAGGGCAGAGGGGAGGCCTAGGGTGCCTCACTGGTCTGTGTGCTGCTGGCCTGCCTGGACAATCCCCTGCTGAGGCCACCAGCATCCCGACGAAGCCCCTCTGCCCTTCCTCTCCCCCAACAAACCCCACGATTCTCACTCAGAACAAGGCAGCATTGGTGGTGCTGGCCAGATCTCGTTGGCCAGCTTTCTGTGGACCAGGGACAGCCTGTGTGACCGGTCTGCTGTTGGAACCAGGGACTGCAGGCAGGTGCTGGGAGGAGGTCCTGCCCCCTCTCCATCTCCCCTCTGCACAGCAGGGCAAATCAAAAACAGGAAAGAGGCGGGCAGGAGAGAGGACAAGGCTGGGACCAACCAAAGTTTCACTCTGCCTTGCACGTAGTTATTCCTTATTCTAAGGCAGCAAGGAAAACTCAATAAAAGCTACTAGTTACCCAAGTGCCCGCACTGTCCCTCCCCTTGCTGGGCTAAGCAGACCAGACCCTTCACCAGATGTACAATGAACAGACCTCGGCAAGCCCAGCGAAGTGAAGAGACTCCTTTTTTTGTTTTCAATCACACACCAGCACACGCTGGCTCTCCCTTCCACGTGACAGACACAGCGCAGGCGCTGCTGAGGGACGCAGGCTTCCTCGGCTTCCTCACCAAGGAGCAAACTGGCTGCTCAGCAGGTGCTCTGCCCTCCGCGCCCACCGCACAAGGCACGGCACAGTCCGGCTTCTCCATCCTTCCCTCCGGTTACCACCACCATTCCTGCTGTGGTTCTAAGTTACCAAGACTTTTTCTCCTCTGTGGGACTCTCTGACTTGCCAATGACAAAAAGTCACACACTGCAGGGTTTAGGACGACAGTTGGCCTGTTCCCCACCCCGCAGTGTCTGGGCAATGCCGATAAGACAGCTAAAGCCCATGCCGAGAAAACAGAGGATCGCGAGCGGCTGCGCAGCAGCGGGCAGGCGGGTGCTGCCCTGTCCGTGAATCATCCCAAGCAGGGGCCAGACGCCCTCTACCACCCCCCACCCAACGGCACAGGGTTAGCGCTGAATTCCAAAAAGCAGAACCAAAGGGCAGGAGGGTCCAGGGGAAGGGGAAGTCCACAGAGATTTTGGGTAAATTTCCAAACAGTAGCTCCACCATTCCCACAATTTTGTGAAGCTAAAGACCAAAGAGGAATCAGATTTTCAAGCCTGCCACCTAAAGAAACCGAGAGCCTCGCTTGCTACACAGATTTTAGCTCAAGTGCCATGCCTCAGGTTTACAGTTTCAATCTGCAGCTTAAGTTAAAAAGCCTGGCTTCTCGATATGTCCCCTGGGTGAGAACAGCACAAACGTCCTCTGTCCACAACCCACCTCCACTGTCTCCCCCCAAACCTCCCTATCTGGTCCTATTCAGTACTTCAAGTCTCCAGATACAGATTTTTTTCAGCTATGATTATTGTTTCTAAAGTAATAACCCTCCACTTGGCTAGAGGGATGCTTCTGGCACAGGAAAAGTCCAGGGTGTCAAAACTCAGGGAAAAATAAAGCCCAGCTCTGGCCATTTGGCCCAGTTGGTTATAGCATCTTCCTGATGTGCCAAGGTTGCAGGTTCTATCGTTGGTCAAGGCACATGCAAGAATCAACCAATGAATGCGTGGATGGGTGGAGCAACAGGTTGATTTTCTCTCTCTCTTCCTCTAAAAATCAGTAAATTGAAAAAAAAATTAATAAAAATAAAAAGTAGAGCCAAGCACAACCAAGAGCCCCTCACAGCAGGGAGGCAACACAACAGTAGCAGAGGCTCTGCTTGCCTCCTCAGCCACCGGTGAACGGGGGTCCGCAGGCCACCTCTCGGACTCAGACAGCCCTGATCTAAGGGCCTGCCCTGCTTTCTGTCACTCCCTTGTCCTGGGCTCTCATCAAACCCTAGTTCATCACCTGCAGAACAGAACCAATAAGGAGTCCTGCCTTGCATGTGGCTGTGAGGGAGAAATGGGCTAGATGCAGGAAGGTAGCCCAGCTCCCACACACCACCAGCGTGAAATACAAATGGAAACTATTCTTAGCTCTCTTGTCATCGGAAAAACACAATGGCCTGGTGTCTTTAGTCCTTCATATTCTCAAGAAAGAGGGTTTTATTTTCTCCTGTAAAAGTATCAGTGAAATGTAAGATAAGAAAAACCCAATTCAAGTCCAACTCAGACATCAAGTCACTGGCAACTTAGAGCAAACCACGTCACCTCCACTTCTATAGAACAGGAATAATACAGGGCTCCTCACTGGCCCAGGTCAGAGGCAGGGCCTGGTGAACCTGAGACTATCCCACCTGCTGCTCCAGCCTCCCCACCCGGAGCCACTTCCCAGACGCCGGTGCAGGAGAAATTTGGGAAGACTTAGGGTGCCACTTGGACATGTCCAACCAACAACCACCCAATTCCTCACCCACGAGACTATTCAACAGACCCAGGTCAGGGTCAGTTCTGACCACGCACCTTCCTGCAGAGCGGGGCAGACCTCCTGCCCTAGGTGAGCACCACCCTCTCTGGAACCACGAGACACGCAAGCCAGGAGGAGGAGCTCAATTTCTCTGATTGGGTTTTTACTTCTGGGTCCAGAGGATTGAGTTTCATTTATAACCTACCATAAAACTTTCCAAGTGAGAGCTAGAGGTTGGGGTGGGAAGAAGGCTGCCCATCTCCCCCACTTCAGAAGGGAGTGTGAAATCCCACAGCATCCAATTTCATCACCCACAGGCCTCCAGAGAGGAAAGAAAAGAATGCACTCATGTCTACTAAATGTCTACCATCCCTAGGCATTGCCCTGAGTACTTTACACACATTATTCCAGGGCCCATTTTCACTCTCACACTTAGAAACAGCCTCACTGGGTGGGAACCACACCAGGTAGAGGGAAATCACAATCTAGTCATCACGCCCTAGGCATTTCAAAGGTTAGTGCTGTGAACACAAAGAGTCCTGGCTAGGAACTGAGTTCAAGTTCCTCAAGATCCTTTGCAAGAGGAACTCCAAACTATGCTTCCCCTGTAATTCTGGAATTAGCTCATGCTATTTAATACAATACCAAAGTTTTCAAAATTTTAAACCCTGATGCACAAGAAGAATTCAGTGCAGGGCTAAAAGAACCCTAGCTGGACTTCTGACACAAGTACACGTGACAATAGAACATGGAATTTTTAAGATGCTGCTGAAGGCCCTTTAAAGACATGCTCAGAGGAGTAGGTAACCCCAGCTGTGGCCTGGCACCTGTGTGCCCAGGTAATGAGAGGCCAAAGCCTTCCTGGGGGCAGCGACCGTTCCATGTGAGGAGCCTCTCCTTCTACAAAACCCAGCTCCTCGGCTCTGGGGGACACGCTGTCAACCTAAGGACCATCTATGTCGCACCTGATCAGACAGGACCAAATACACACTGGCGTACTGCTGTTTAAATGCCATTCTCTACATCCACATGCCACTAAAAAAAAAAGTCACAAGTCTTTAAAAAAAAAGACGCTGTTTACAATTCACCTGCATTCCTCTGCATGAACGCACCTGGCACAAACCATAATTAACGTTTGCGTTAAACACCAACGTGAAAGGTCATGAACGTGGCTTGTATTCGTGGAAACACTTCCCGTGTTTGGGCTGTGCGGAGAGGCACAGCAGAGACAGAGGGCCAGTCTGCCCTCCCTCCCCAGAGGGAGGCTGGGGCCCTGCCCCGCGCCCGGCAGCTCGGCAGCCCCCGAGTCGGCTCCCCACGGGCCCCGGGGCCTCTGACTCGGTACGCTACTCCTCCACGTGACAGTTCCGGCAGGAATTCCCGGGGGGCTGCGCATACCTCGGAGGCGGTTAGGGTGGAGAGGAGGAGGGAAGGCTCCTAGATAGCGTTGCTTGTGGCTGCCGTCGCCTCACCCTGTGCGCCACTACCACAACAAAAGAACGGGAAATGGGACCGGAGGGTGCTGTCCTGGTCACCTACCACGCAGACCACAGAGCTCACGCAGCCCCGCCAGACCGCAGACCAGGGCTCTCAGGGCAGGACTCAGCAACGCCCGGAGGCCGGGCAGCGGGCAGCGGGCAGCGGGCAGCGGGCAGGCCCCACCCGCCCCCGGCCTCCGGCCCCCGCACCCAACGTCTCTCAGACCCGCCATCCGCACCCCGCTCCACTCCTACCAGGTGCCGAGACCTCCCCGGACTCGGGGCCCACGAGGCCGCCACCTCTGGGAGTCAACGGCAGGGGCCGGGCGCTCGCCGAAGAAGGGCTGGAAGAGCCGCCAGAAGGCGGCGCCATCCCTGCTGCCAGCCTCGCGCCCCCGGGCGGCCCGGGCGCAGCGCCGGGGCCACCAGTCAGGAGCCGCGGGTCACCTGCCCCAAGCGTCTGCCTCGTTCCGCGAAAACCCAAACTCGGGGCCGTCCGTCCTCACCTGCGCCTCATACTGCCGTGTCCCCCGGCGCGGCGTCCTCGGCCGCCCGGCCGCCGCCCGGCGCTCCGCAGCCCCCAGCGCGGGCGACTGCACCCAGCGCGCAGCCGAGTGCGCCTTGCTGCCGCTGGCAGGGCGGACACATGGAAGAGAGGGGGCTGCAGTCCTCCAGCCCCACCACGAGGCCGAAGCTTGGGGGTAGCAGCTCTAAGTGCACCCCGGAGCTGCCGCTCGGCTCTCCACCGTAGGTAGTAGCTCTTGCTACCTACGGGCTCAAGCGGTGCGGGAATACCACCGTGACAGGCAAAGGTAAAGAAAGGCGATGTCGCCAGGCCCTTCCCGTCCCGCCCCCCCCGAACGGTGTTCATGGTACATTCCTTAAAGCCCGCCCCAGCGCCAGAGGGAGCAGTGGATTGGTTGGGAATCTTGGAAGGGGCCGAGGAGCCGCATAAAATGACCAATGGAAAGGCACGGTGGGCGCATCAAAGCCTGCCAGCGGAGAACCAAGAGGATGCGCTTAAAGGGGACTCGCTCATGGCTCCTCGCCGCCTGTCAACAAAACGGGAATTTTCTTCCTGATCCTATCCAAACGGGAAACAAAGAGACTAGCGGAATCCTGAAATGCTTGGATTAGAGACTTTGCGTGGGTTACCCCGTTCTCTCAGCCTCAGTTTCCTCCTCTAATACAGGGAGGACGTCAGACAAGAACTGATCCCTGACGGCCCTGCTGTTTCTTGAGCCCATGGTCTTCGTATGTGATTAACAGTATTTACTCTCGAGTATTCCTCCGATTTGGGTCATGCTACGCCATCCTAAATAAGTGTTTGGAAGTTGATAGACTTTCTGACACCAAATTTTTTACACAAACAGTATCAACCACACCGTTTATAAAGACGAATTAAATATTATTTCTGTGTTCCTGCTCTTTTAGAACAGAGCCTTTTTCTTAACTCTTCTCAGATGTGGTGAGCCCCCAGCCCTCGAATATCCCAGAATTTGTGCTCTTCCAACAGTCATCTTTCTCCTTTCACTTCCACCACACTATTAGACAAAATTCCAATTAATATGCATTTGCCTGTTGAGCCTCCCGTCCATCTGAACTCTGGGGAGCACCTTCTGTGGGCACGGCCAGGGGTACTCCCGAAGCACAATTGTCAAGTTCAAGACTTTGAAAGCGGCCCTTGGGAGCCTAGTCTGCTCTATTTTAGAGCTTTCTAGAGGTGGTCAGGCCGATATTTTGGCTACCAAGCCTCTTTTTTCAGAGCTTTTCAACCTCCCATCAATCTGGTAACCCTACACCCTGTGAAACTTCTTCCAAATTTTATCAGGAGTTTGGATACAGTTTCTCCTCTCCAGACAGACAACTATCATCTTCTAACTGTCATTCAAAGAGCTCCTGCAAGTCCAGCCCCTTTGTGAAGCCTTCCCGGATTGGTCCCAGAAGATGCTCGATTACAGAGCTCCCATTTCCACCGTGTCCCCATCACTCTGATTTTGGGCCCCATTATGCAATTTTTTACAGACATGTTGACCTTTCTCATTTACAGCAGCAGCTTACATTTATTGAATGCTTACTATGAAGGGGGGACCCCCAAAATGGAATGTATTTCTAAAAAACTGTGTATTTATTTTTACATGTTTAAATCCCAGTCACCTTCAAATGAAATATATCTAGAAAGATGTTTTTCCTGCGGCTCAAAAACAGTTTTGAACTCGTTGATGTTGATATGTTTTAGTGCTTCTGCCATTTTTTGTTTCACCTCTTCCACATCAGCAATGCATTTCCCTTTGAGGACTTTCTTCATCCTGGAAAAAAAGGTCTCTGGGGCAAGTTCAGGTGAATAGGGAGAGGGGAACACGGGAGGCATGCTGCGTTGGGTCAAAAGCTGCTGAACACTCAGCGTGCAGTGCAGTCAGGTGTGCTCGTAAACCACCCTCATGAAATGGGCAAAGACATTGGAAGAGTTTTCAAACAAAATTCACTGAAGTTGAACGCAGCATCTCACAACTGCACCAGCTGGTGCACTGATACAGATGTGTTCCTAGAACACTCACCTAGCCGGGGAAGCCTATACTATAGGGGCCCACCCTCCAGAAGGTAGTTCCGGTTTTAGGGGGTACCCCCTTCATAGGTGCTAGGTACCATGTAGAAGTACTTTGCGCATATTATTTCATGTCACCTTCATATCAACTCTGTGAAGTGTTGTTATTCTTTCCATTTATGGAAGGAAAACCAGGCACGCGGCAGCTGATTCATCCAAGTGCACACAGTGAGAGTCTAACTCTGTACCCACCTTCATAACCCCATAATGCAATTCTATCTCTTATTTCTTAGGAACCTACTGCATTCCATATAAAAGATAATGTCATACATGTCTTACGCTCATTTCTATACCTATATTAGCATTCCAGCTTCAAAACAACCATGTGAGGAGGGTCGGGAGCCATCTCTTCTCAGGTGAGGGAGAGAGCTACAGCTCCAACGGCTGACAGGTCGGGCGAAGGTAACAAGGCTGGTGCACAGTGGAGTCTGGTTTTCCAAGGTGCACGTTTTCCCCACCGAAATCCCTGTGTCCTGAGCAAGCACAACCTTGTCTATGTATCAAACAGAGACCAGAGATAGCAACACGGGAACAGACACAGCACAGTGAACCCCACGCCTGGCATCCAGGGGGTGGAATCCGAGTCAAGAAAGCCTTCTGCAGAGGGACGAGGACTGCGTGTTTCTTTTTACTGGTGTGTTATGTTCTGTCAGTGAGCCTAGGCCTTTGACACATCTGGCAAGTTCAATGGCAAAGGGCAATGAAAACTGTTCCCGCTGTCTAGACACAGGATAAGCCCCATGCCGGTGAGGAAGGGACTTCTCTGTGGGGTGGTGTGGCCCACCAATTCAGGTAAGTGTCCCACTTGCTGTTTGGTAAAATATCCTGCTCCACTGACCAGTGTAACACAGCCCTGAAATATAAGCTGGGCTAATGATTTCATTTTTTAAAGACCTGAAATCCTCACAAGGGTAGACACCTAGCATAATACAAATGTGGGAGCCAGTAAGCTTTGAATATCGATTAAGAGGCCTGAGCAGAGTCTTAAAGCCAATTCTTCTGAGTTGCTCTTGGCCTGGCTGGCCCACAGCTCTCTCGTCTTCTTGTCCCCAGAGAGCCCTAAAACGTCTCTGCTGATTTGAGTGCTTTATTTATGCATCCACACATCTACTGGGTACCTACTATGACAGAGAGCTGTCAGGTTGCCTGGGTTTATCCTGAGAGACCTCACCCACAGCCCACACTTGCTAAGTGGATGAGGGTGACAAACTCAGATCCGCCTGGTGAGGAAAGATCAGCCTGCCCCTCAGAAGATGTAGGGCAGGGTCCCACCCCCAGTAACATGCAAGCCCTTGTCCCAGCTGCTGCAGCGAGAGAAGGAGCTGAGTTCTGGGGAGGGGGTGGGGGGAGATGTGCAGGAGCTCTGGGGAGAGAGGGGGAGACATGGAGGATACCCAGAAATAACTGGATGGGTACCAAACAGTGGAGAAAATAAAGTCAATCCCTAATTTGGCCATTAGAAGACTTGTGGTATGTTCTGTCTTATTTTCTAGGAAAAAAAAAGTCTGATTTCAAAAGTAATACATGTTCACTGTTAAAAATGTGTTAATAGAAAAACATACCAAAAAAATAAAGAAAAATTACCTGTTACCCTTTCCAGCATATCAATCACTGTTACCATTTTGATGCATTTTTTCCTGTATTTCCTTTCTGTATGTATCTTTTTTTCTATCTACCTTTTTAACAAAATTTGATCAAACTGCTTTGCACTCCTTAACAATAGAGTATTTTCCCATGCCAACATAGGATATTATTCTAAAACATAATTTTATTTGTTTTTATTTTTTTATATAATTTAATAGCTTTATTGAGATATAATAATTAAAATGTTATATAACTCACTCATTTATAAGTGTACAATTAAGTGGCTTTTTTATACAATTATCCATCACCCTGACCAGTTTTGTAATATTACTATTACAAACCTCATAACCCTTAAGAATCATCCCAAAATACTCACAAAAATGTAAGTCAAACTCCACAAACTTGTAGACATTGTCAAAACTCAATTAAAAGTGAAAAGGAGTCCACTAATGTGGTGGCCATATCATTAGTTTGATGGGAGCCAAAGAGGTGGCTTAAAAATATGAGTAAATTAATTTTTCTAACACATGATTTTAAATGACTGCATCATATGGCTAAAACCTAAGTTATTTAGATTTTTAGTCATTAAGATTATTTCCAAATTTTCATTATTATGTGTAACTTCAAGGAGTATCCATACACTGTATGTGTTTATGACTACTTCTTAATATTTCTAGGAATAGACTTGCCTGATCAAAGGGCACACACTTTGTTAAACGTCTCCTATATTTTCACACTGTCTTTCAGGAGGGTCACGCCACTCGCCCTCCCTCCGCAATGCAAGATGGGCCGTTTCTCTGAAGTCTCAGCAGTCTTGGGCATCTCTCTGCTTTTGTAATCCTTGTCAATTTGACAGATGAGAAACATCTTGCTGTTTTAATAATTATAGTGTATGTTTCCCTTTTCCTCCACGCAACCACTCTTCTCCCAAATCCCTGAAAAATGACACAGAACTAGGGGTGGAATCTGCTGAAATGATCAGAGGCCAGACAAACTCAGTGTCATTTCACCCAAACCGGCACGAGGCAGTGGAACAGGTGGCTTGGACAACACACGATCTCTGTACCTTTGAGATGGGTAACAAATCCACACGTGCAAAGCATTTCAGCTGGGAAAGGACATCGGTCTTCTGAGTTGCACTGAACACTGGCTGATATTAGAATCAGTTGCATGTCCTCAACGGCACCCGAGCCTCTGATGTGGACGAGTCCAAGGTGGAGGGAGCTGACAGTGCATCCTCCGTAGCAAGTGGCTCATCTGCCCAAAGTCTCTGTGCTCCTGCCGGGCTTTCTTGTCCCTCCGCTCTATCTTCGTTTTATGATCCCCCCACGGGGTCTCCTCCTCTCTAGCCATCAGCAGCCCCCCCATTCTCAGTGTGGTTTGGTTGGGATTGCTCACAACCCCTCTTGGGACTGGAAGTGGGATGCAGGTGGCTCTGGGAGCTACAGGCAGCAGCATTGGGCCAAAAGGCACAGTCTGCCTGAAAGAAGCCAACCCGAAAGGGTGGAGTTGAGAAACTCTGAGAGGGAAAAATTGGGTCTGGTCACATGTGTGAGCCCTGAATCAAGCCTCATGGGAAGCCATCAGACAAGGAATTTCTTCTTTTAAAGTTTTTAAAATGTTTTTCTTTATTTATTTTTATTTTATTTTTTTAGAGAGAGAGAGGAACATCGACTTGTTGTGTCACTCATCTATGCACTCATTGGTTGATTCTTGTATGTGCCTTGACCAGGAATCAAACCCACAACCTTGGAATATCAGGATGATGCTCTAACCAACTGAGCTATCCAGCCAGGACATTTATTTATTTATTTATTTATTTATTTATTTATTTAATCGGAAACCAGTTTGGTCAACTTTCTGTCACTACCAAACCAAAAAAAAAAAAAAAAAAAACTGACGGAAAGAAACACTGGCTGTGGATGGATGCAGTGGGTCCAAAAGTTCAGCACATCCCTTCCCAGCGTCCCAAAAATCACACCCACTACTGCCACGAGGGGTGTTCCATTTTAAGGTTCCTCTTGGGAAATCCAGAGCCTAAAGCCTAAAAGCTCCCAGGATGCCATGGGCAGGCTCAGAAGCCCGTCCTCTGTCTGTAGGATAAGACTGTCAAGGGGGAGGAATGGAATGGTTTGGTACATTCAGGAACTCAGGACCCATTCAGTAGGTCCATCTGTTGTCACATGGACCTACTGAAGACCTGAGGATATGAAAAGCTGACATCCTTGCTCCTCTTCCACACTGATTTGAAGCCCACCCAGTCTTCTGGAGAAAAGTTTTGGGATCGTGGGTTGGGACATCCCTGAGCTGGTACGCCCTGGGTTCTGAGGTTTTCCCTGGGCTAACATCGCCAAGTGAGGTTTTAAACACATCGAAATCTTTTAACTAAATAAATCTTTCTTAACTAATTTTTGATTGACTTGCAAGTTCCACTCTACTAGAAAAAAATGAAATTTAAATGCAACTTGACAAAATTGCAAATCTACTTCTGCACCCATTTTTATAACATGATGCCAAAAAAATTGAGAGGTGCTCCCCTAAACTGGTATGTACATTCCGGAGCAGCCACAAATTCTGAGTGTAAGCAAGCAAAACCAAGATGGAGTCTGTGGAAGAAATTTTAGTCCTGCCTTCTGATCCCACCTTCCTCTGCTACTCAGACACGTTGTTCTAAAAATGAAAGCATCAGCTTCAATACTGCGTGAGGCAAATGTCAAGTTCAGCCCGATTGCATTATATTTGAAAATAACATTTCACACAGCTGTTTTCACTTGTGAAAGAGAAAAGGGGGAGAGTGCACGTGATACCGCACATGTAGGAAGTGGAGGAAGGACAGCAGGTGCCTTGATAGGACCTCAGAGTGAAACTAAGAAGCTGGCAAACACTGACATCCAGACTGCACTCTTAAATTCAAGAGGACAGGTCCAAGTGGATCGGCCTTGTTATAAGGAAGGAGAGGATCGCAAGCCTCCCTTTGTCTGGTGCCTAGCAAAGGCATGTATAGGATCCCAGTCCTCTTTGTCCCCACTTCAAAGCATTAAACTTCTGTTTGAGCTAAGCCTCTGACTATGTCTCATTCATGCATCACGGGTGTCTGTGATGGGCAAGGTGCCCTGGTTGCTGGGAGCATTTCAAGGTCGATTAGATAGACCTAGGATGTGACCTCAAGGAGCTGACAGTACAGCTTAGAAAGTGAGACTTGGATGAAAAAGGGTCTTTGCCAGGTGGAAGGTGCTGTCTTGGGAGAGGGGAAAGCTTGCACGTAGAATACAAGGCTAATGTCTTAGAGAATGGTCATGTGAGTGGCCCCTCGAAACACAGGGAAAATATTGCCCGAACCAAGCCTCCTCTCCCCCTGGTCCCAGTGCCCACAAGCAGAGAAGCAGAGCCCGAGCTCCCTCCCCAACCAGGGCTTTTCAGCAACCTCACTGCCCAGGTGGTAGTAGGTGGAGGGTTAGAAAGATCAGAATCTGAAAGTACGAGTACTAACGTGCTCATATCTAGGTGAACAGACAGATGGCGGGGCTCAAAATGATCTTCTTTTTGCTTATTTGTGATTTTTCATTTGGGAGAAGAATGGATGATGGACACAGGTCTTCGGTGTTGCCCATGCTTCTCTTCTCAGAAACACCCTGTGCATGTCAACAGGAGGTCTCTGTCCCTCAGAACTGCCCCAGGTGCACCACAGTAGCACAGGGGCACCGCAGGTGGAGACAAAAATGGGCCAGAGTCCCTAACCTCATCTAGAAGAGAAGTTCCTTTTATTTCCTGAAAATCTTGAATTCCTGACAATGACAGCCCTGGAGGTAGAAAGAGCTGGCAGCATCCTCCCCAACCTGTCACCCCCGCCTGCTGCTGGCTCAGAGCCTCAGTGAGTTCGGAGGGAGGGGCACACGTTCATGTCCTCGGCTCTCCGGGCTGCAGGACATGGCCGGTGGTGGCCAAGAGCCTCCCACTAGCCTTTTCCTGCAGGACCTCCTCCTCAGTCCCCCGGGGCCTGTTCAAACATTATCTTCTGCTTGGGTCATAACAGGACACCTATATGGAGAGCCCTGAGCGGGGATCTCAAGGTGTACTGTCACGTACAACTGGCTGCATAGACCTGCTGCCTTGCAGGAGGTGACGTGACAATGACAGCAGCAGCAGATGCCCACAGAGCTCGCTGCTCCCCGGTGCCGGCTCCGGGCTGGCGTGATGGGGCCTTAGCTCCGTGGTGGGCATCTAGGGCTTTGGCCTGCCCAGCACCCAGGCCCTCTTGCTGGGCAACCGCACTGCATCTTCTTCAGGGAGAACTCTCTCTGCCCCCTCCCTGCCATCATGTCAACTGATGTACCCTGCTCTCCATCCATCCATCTGTCCATCTGTCCTTCCGTGAGGCAGGCAGCACAGGCCCCTCCGAGGGCAGGCAGACTTCTCTCCCTGGAAGGTGTGTGAAGCAGAGAGACGCAAAAACTGAATGTGTCTAGAGATGACTCACTGAATCAGGAACGCCCTGAAGGTGGACATGCAGGGGCACACACACACGCGTGCAATCTTCTGCCCCACACGCCTTTGGAGAAGGAAGAGAGCAAGAGTTTCCACACCTTCCAAGGCTGAGGAACCAAGGCCAGCTGATCTGAGAGCAACTAGACATGTCCTCTGAACCGCTGCTTTCGTTTCCTCCCCACTCCCTTCCCATCTTTTCAACATCCACCTTAGCCCAGTTTCTAAGAAAGTTTCCCCAGAGCTTGTCCATCACACAACTCATCTTTCCCTTCACAGCTGTGACCTACCTAAAATGCTTTTAATTCTTTTTTGAAATTTTATTTATTTATTTATTTGTTTGTTTTTAGAGATGGGGAAGGGAGGAAGAAAGGGAGAGAAACATCCATGTGCAAAAGAAATGTCAATCAGTTGCCTCTCACATGCCCCCAACTAGGGACCTGGCCCACAACCCAGGCATGTGCCCTGACTGGGGATCAAACCAGCAACCTTTTGGTTCACAGGCTAGTGCTCAATCCACTGAGCCACACCAGCCAGGGCAAAATGTTCTTGTAAATCTTTTAATGAGGGAAAAAACCCCAAAGGTGTGTTCCCTATGCTGTAAAAATTAATTTCCCTCATAATAGAACATTAAAGAAAGATGTTATTTGCATTAAAATTTCTGATGCTTCTTCAGAGATAAAGTCAGGTTTCCTACAACCATAAGGCCTAGCTGGTTAGTCGGTCCATGAGCCGATATCCCTAAACCGCCTGCTGTAAGTGAAGAATGCACCAGGGATGATGACATCAGCGCAGAACGAGAGGGAAAGAAAATCCCCGCAGGGTTAAGTCATTCAACATCATTGTGATTCTCCTGATTTTTCTGGTCTCTAGGCCTGAGAAAACGATAGTTGACAATGTACTACAATAATTTCTGGAAGTTCTTTTATTTTCCACATTTATTTCTCCCAGTCTTGAAGGTTTTATTGAGGGTTCTTTGTGCTTGAAAAGGTGATACACAACAGCAAACGAATTTTAGAACTTAGCCATGATCTGTAATCCATCGCTTCAGTGTGGCCCCTTGCACACACACACACTTTGTCTTCCCCGTGCACGCAGACTACAAACATGCTGGGCTTGCTGGTTTGTTTTTTATTGTTTGTTATTGTGACATTTTCTCTTATTATAAATGCAAAATATTCCATTGTATTGATAAACCAGAAAATTTTAAACTGTTCCTCTAACGTTGGACATTTCAGCCATTTCTAGCTTTGTAGTATAACTAACACAATAGAGTATACATTTCATGCACTTGGAATTTTTAAAAATTGTTATTAAGTAAAACCTTATTAGGAAAAGTTCCTGGGTAGAGCACTTTCATAGCTTTTTCTGTGTATTATCATGTTGCCTCCCCTCAGATTCTACCACTTTACATTGCAACCTACAACAAACAATGAAATCTTGCTGCACCTCCAACAGCCCTGTGGTCCTGACTTTGTGAATCATCTTCAAGACGCGCCAGCTGTTGATTGCTGCCAGGGACAAACTCCTGTCTCTGCGTTTGTTTGCTCCTTCATTTCCTCCTGCCCAGCGAACTTCTCCTTATGGACTGTGAATGTATCCGTGGAGCTATCTTCCTCTCCCAGTCTGGTTTACACGGCCATTTACCCTAGTTAGCACTCAGTTCTGACTCGTAACAGATACATGCAATTACAGCACAGTTCTGCCCCCCCCAAATTCCCTGGTGCCCCTTTGTAGCCAGCCTCCCCCTAGACCTGCAGCTGCTGCCAATCACTAATCTGCTTTCTTCCCTGGGTTTCGTCTTTCCCGGAATGCTCTCTGTACAGCAGCAGGTGAGGTTCTGGCTCCAGGAGGGTAGCTCACCCTTTCCAGTGTAGCTCAAGTTCTGACTCTCACGCCTGGAGTTTTAAGGGCTTACCCAATTTCCTTGAGCACCTTAGGCATTTGGAACGCCTACCTATCTGCAGTTTCTGCCTCCTACCAGCTCCACAGAATAATGAATATTCATAAGATGACCTTAGAATTCTCTGTGGAGGAACCTCTCAGCACCGGTTTGCCTCCAGTCGGGACCAGTGCCTGTAGGGAGGAGCTTACGCTGCAGCTTAACTTTCAGGAAAACTAAAAGTTTAGGATTTACCCTCCAGCTGAGAAGCAGTTCAAGCCCCTTTGCAGGCGTGCAGGCCTGAGGAGAATGCTCTGTGATCTAGGTGGTCTTGTTACTTCTCCTTTCACTGGCATGACCACAGCGATCCCCACCCTGCCCGTCTGCGTTCAGTGGGTGGGAGATTCACACACAGGACTCTGGACAGCACTAGCAGGTCTGAAGTCCACAATCCACCAGTGGCCAGTCTTTCATCCTGCTCACTTGCAAAAGCACCCACCTCTTTCCCCCTTGCCCTGGACTATAATCAGAATTTTCTGAGGGGACCTGTTGTGAGAGAGATGCTCCCTGGCCTGCAACCCTAACCTCTTGGGACAGCCCCACCCCTGCCAACTCCCAGCTTGCAGCTTCTAGGCATTGGTGATGCTCACATACCCGGCCCCGTAGCAGCCAACTATTTGAGAGGCTAAGCTATTGCCAAGTTCACCTGGAAGAATGTCACCGATTGATTAGAAGAGTGGATGACAAATTTAGGTCATATAGTCACCTGACAGCTTTTTAACCATCCCCCCACCCCCACCAGCGTTTAGACTGTATCCCAGAGGGATTAATTCAGAAAGTCTGGGCATGGGATAGAGGCCCGGGCATTCTATCACTGCTCACACAGGTGTTCCAACTGGCAGCCAGGGTGCAGGGGTGTCCAGACCACCAGCCCCTGCTGCGGCCCAGCATTTGGCTTCCTTTTTACCTTTCATTTCAGCAAGATTTCCCCCTCCCTTAAAAAAAGGAATCTTTATAACCATGAAAACCTTAGCTCATCACAGTTCTATACCAACGGGGAAGATCTGGCGGGAAGTAGGGGTTGGAAAGTGGGGTAGATGGGCAAGGAGAGCATTTGAGACCCAAAGAGTATTTTGCCATGGGAACCATCATTTGACTTTAAAACAAGACGCAGTCCCCCAGCAGTATCCCCCAAACCCCACCGGCCTCTCCCTTCGCTTCCAGGAAGGCTTGAACTGAGTGTCCTTTTTTGCTGGGGATCTGCCACAGAGGCCCGGGCGCCGGGCACACTGCAGCTGGATCGCGCACGTCCTTTGGGAGCTGGTGGTCGGGGCAGCTGAGCGCGCAGTGCGCCCGGCGCCCCCCGCTGGAGGGAAGGGGACTCCTCCCCGGGCGGCGATTGTTTCTTCTGGCGGAGCTCGTGGGCTCATTGCCGTGAGCTCGCCAGAAAACATGCAGCTTCGCCGAGGGCCCCCCCAGCATTCCTCGGACATCGGGCTGGCCCTGGTTTGCCTGCGGACATGTCTGCTTTGGTTGCGGGTAGGAACCAGAGCCAACTGGATGCAAGTGTTTGAATGGGGTTCCTGCTGCTTCTTGCAGTGGGCTCCTGGCACGAGCTTGCGACGCGGGTGTCCGCGCAGGTGGGGTGTCCGCGCGCTAATGCCAGCGTGGGGACTGGGTGCAGCTCCACTGGCTAGGGGAGCAGTGCGTTTAAAGAGAGACCAAATGATAACGCCAGTAAACCCGAAAGTGTCAGACAGGGAAATGCCTCCCCATCATTAACCATTTTAAAATGTCGTTTTTACAACGGCTTCCATCAAGACACACCGCCTTGTCGCTTAGCAGATCTGTTCACCTAAAGGGAGCCTCGAGGGGACTCACCGGTTAGGGCTTCTAACGGCTTCTCCCGCGTGCGCAGTCCGCGCGGTTCCGGAGGCGGTAGGTCCTCGGGGCGCAGGGGCCGCCGTGGCCGCACGCAGCCGGCTGCCTGCTTTGTCCTTCCCCGGATTCTCTGTGGGGTCTGGAGGTCCCCGGCGGAGACCCCCGCGGGTCCTGGCGCGGAGCCCGAGCTGGGGCGCGCGCAGACAGCTGCGGGCAGCTGGCTCCTGGCGGTTGCCGTGGGAACCGGAGCTGGAGGCGGGGGGGGGGGGGGGGTCAAGGTAAGCCGGGGCCGCGCCGGTCGCTCTCCGTTTCCCGGGATCTGCGGAGCCACGAGGGTCTAGGAGGGTCTGAAGGCGTCCAGACGACGGCCTGTTCTTCAGCCTCAAACGCACGCTGAGCCCTCTCCTTCTGGGCCTCTCTCACTTTCTTCCACTTCTCGCTCCTCAATTCCTACCTCAGCCCCGCCCCCCAGGACCATTTGTCCCAGCGCTCCCCCAGCCCCAGGCCTGGGGAGCTCTGCCACGAGGAAGGGAGTGAGCGCCTGGGGGGCGGTGTACCTGCAGGGGACTGCCTCTCCGTGCTCTGCGACCCCCAGCTCTCTCCGGGAAAGGCCCTGCTGCGGGGATCTGTGTGGTCTTCACAGGTCCGACCTCCCTCCCCATGCAGCCAAGGTTGGGTTGCCTCACCCAACCCATCCACCATCCGTGGACCTGCGAAGGAATCCCGCAGTCACTGGAGGAAGTCAGGTGGAAGACAGGGTGGGTTTGGGTGAGTCCCCACCACGCGCTCATTGTGACCAGGGCATGAAGGTCAGAGCTGCAGGAGGCTGGAGCAGAAGGAAGCCCCAGAGGGTGTCTGGCCTTCAGGGGTCACTGGCCTCAGCAGGATCAGGCCGCGGAAACCCTGTGGTCTCCAGAGAGCTGGCTGACTCCTGCCAGCAGCTCAGAAGAGGGCTGACCTTTGCTTCTCCCCATGGTGTAGCCTTAACCTTGTCATCACCTCCCCCTTTAATTAGTGCCCTTCTCATTTCCGTAGAAGGACAGAGGGGGGCTTCCTCCCTCACACCACTCTGAGTCCAGCCTGCTGCCCCCGAAGGTCTGCAGGTGCTGGGCTCCAGGTCTATGAAAAGGAAAGGATGTATTTTCACTGAGCTGAGACAACATGCCTGCACTTTTCGTGAGTTATTTCATGTAAGCCCCTGTCAACCACGAGGTTTTTGCATCCCTGGTTTATACATTCAGAGCAGAGGGACAGAAAGAGTAAGGTTACTTGCTCATTGTGTGAGGCTGTGCAACCACGTGGTCAAGTGGAATTCCCACCCTGTGTATTTGAACACAGAACATTTATGTACAAGGTGGGGCAAAAGTGGGTTTGCAGTTATGATTATGCAGAAGAGACTCTATTCTTGTATTATTTATTCATTTTTAAAGGTTTTATTTATTTAGTTTTAGAGAGAGGGAAAGGGAGGGAGAAAGAGAGGGAGAGAAATACAAAATGTGTGGTTGCCTCTCGAATGTCCCCTCCTGGGGACTGGGCCTATAGCCCAGGCATGTGCCCTGACTGGGAATTGAACCAATGATCCTTTGTTTCCCAGTTCGGTGCTCAATCCACTGGGCCACACTGGCCAGGGCTTATTATTATTTATTATACTATTATTTTCCACATGAACAACTGCAAAGCTACATTTGCCCCACCCTGTATCAGGGTTCTCCAGAAAAATAAAGAAACAAATCCATTTATTTATTTACTGTAGGAATTGGCTCCCACAGCCCCGGAGGCCGAGCAGTCCCATGACCTGCCACCTGTGGAATGGGATGCCAATCAGACACTAATCACGTTTCTTTTTCCTGGTGACCAGTTTTTCTAAGTATCTTGCAGAACATGGCAGGAGGTTGTTTCCTGGCCCTTCCGCAGAGCTACATGTGACTGCCAGCTATGACCACCAACTGTGACCACTGGCATCCCCTGAACCGGGTCCAGTCAACCTGAACCTGTGTGGTCAGCAATAGAGCTGCTGCAACGAGGCCCTGAGAGCCTAGCAGAACCAGAATTCACATGATGGGGGACTAGCCTCTGAAGACACGGTGCCCGTGGACCCGCGTCCGAAGTGAGCAGTGCCTGCACCCGTGGCCTCGTGAAAGAAAACCAAACAGCACAAGGAAGCGTGGCTTCCACCAGTGCCGCCCACTCCGTGACTGGAAGTCTCTTCCGTGTTTTCGCTTGCTCCCCCCATTCCTTCCCTGAACCCGCTGAGGACCAGGACCCTCTGATCAGACCCTCCTCAACTGGAGTTTGTCACTGTGTGCAACCTCTTCTTACCCTCCCCTCTTAAAACTTGTGTCAGGCCCTGGCCATGTGGCTCGGTTGGCTGGAGTGTCCTGCTGGGCACCGGAGAGTTTCCAGTCGCTCAGGTCAGGGAACGTGTCTCAGCTGTGGGTTCCTTCCCTGCTTGGGGAGACAACCAATCAATGTTTCTCTCTATCTCTCTCTTCCCCTTCCTCTCTCTCTAGAATCAATGGAAACATGTCCTTCAGTGAGGATTTTAAAAAACATTTATCTCAAGCCTTTGAGCAGACAGATTTGAGCTTTGGCTTCTGTCTCCTTGTCAAGCAGCCGACAATAAACTCCTTTCCCTGCAAAAGGCGGTGCCTCAGAATCTGGTCTTGTGTCGTGCAGTGGGCCCCGGGGCCACTTGCTCAACTCAGCCACACCTGCAAGCTGGCGACCAGGGAAGCCCACCGTATAATTCAGTCCGAGTCTGGAGGCCTGAGAAGCAGGGTCGTCCTGGTCTGAGGATGGGAGAAGACAGGTGTCCCAGCTCAAGGAGAGAGAGAGAGAATTTGTTCTTCCTCAGCCTTTTGTTCTTTGGATGATGCCTGTCCACACGCCTGAGAGCAGAGCTTCTGTTCTCAGTCTGCTGATTCGAGTGTTAATCCATCTGGAAACGCCCCACAGACTTGCCCCAAACAGTGTTTTACTGGCTGACTGGGCCTCCCTTGGTCCAGTCGGGTTGACACATGGAAGTGACGACCACGATTTACTCCAGCAAAGTGCCCCGACGAGGAAGGGAGCACTGCGTGCTTCCTTTTTCCCCTTCCCAGTCTCTCACCAGGGGGCCGTTGGAGTTGGTACAGATCTATCGAAATTTCTTAAGACCCAGGAAATCATCACCCTGCCCCCATCATTTTGTACAAACGATAAGGAAACTGAGGCCCAGAAGAGGTTAAATGACTAGTTCGAGGTCACACTGAATTCAATTTGCAGATGGCACAAAGCCAGGAAAGATAGCTAATGGAACTAGACTGAGATTGTTGGCTCATTTCAAGACGAGGGGTAAGCATCGCCACCAGCCTGCCTGACGTAAGAGACTAAAACCAGTACAAAGAGGTTCAGCACGAAAAGCTCTACGGGCCCCACTTCCGGTTAAAAGTCTGTTGCACAATACAGGCCGACTTGGCTGAGGTTCACGTGGAACAGAATGTGGGGAGTGAAGTCACTGCGGGTCCAGCACAAGCCCCGAGTGGGAAGCAGCTGCTGAAAGCCAACGCAGCCTCAGCAGCTGCATCAATGGGCAGAGGGTGATCGGGTGCGGCAGGGAGTGACTTGCCTGGGGAACGTGGTGCGGGCCAGGTCGTTTCTGAAGTGCCGGTTGTGCTGCAGGATACGACGTCCTGAGAGGGATCGTGACAGACTGGAGCCAGTCCACCGGGCATGGGCAGGAGCCTGGGCTCTGCCCCACCGGACGAAGAGCCGCAGCAGCTGGCCTGTGTGGTTGGGAGACGTCCAAAGGACTCGACTACCACCTTCAAATCTGACAAGCCACGAGAGAAGCACGTGGGCAGGAGCGGGATCACTGGGGCCGAAGGCTAATGAAGTGGGATCTCTGCTCAGTCCTAGAATGTTCCAGCATCGCTGACTCAGGACCAGGCAGCCTGGGACCGTGCTCAGAGCGGTGCTAGGGTGTGTGCCCCGGGGGTCTGCCAGGGAGGACACCTGTAGTTAGAGAGAAAATTGTGGCCCAACCTGGCGTCCCTGACACTAAAAGCCTGTGACCCCAGACCTGGATTTAATACCTGATGTAATTGCAGCTTCAGTCTCTCCCAGAAGCATAATAAAAAGTTTCAAGTGCAGTTGGCATCCAATATTATGTCCGTCTCAGGTGCAGTGGTTAGACATTTACATCACTTAGCAAATGACCCCCATGAGCCTCACACCACCTGGGACCCCATGCACAGTTTTGACAACATTGCTGACTGTTCCCCGAGCTGTGCTTTGTGCTCCCAGGACTGTTCTGTGACTGTGAATTTGCACTTCTTAATCCCTTCGCCTTTTCCACCCAGCCCGTCTCCAGCCTCCCTCCCCTCTGGGCACCCTCCGTCTGTTCTCTGTGTCTGTGAGTCTGTTTCTATTTTGTTTGCTCATCTATTTTGTTCTTTAGATTCCACGCATGAATGAAATCACATGGTGTTTGTCTGTCTCTCTCACTTCTTTCACTGAGTATAATGCCCTCTAGGTCCATTCATGTTGCAGCAAATGGTAAGATCTCACTCTCTGTGACGGCTGAGTCACACTCCTCTGAGCATCTGCACCACACGCCCTTTGCCGCATTGTCTGTCTGTGGACACTTAGATGCTTCCATAGCTTGTTGTATATGACATGTCCTTCTCTGTCTCTTGTCATAGCTTTTGTCTGGTGTAAGTGTTGCTGCCCCAGATTCTTTTCCATTTCCATTTGCGAAAACTGTCTTTCCCACCCTTTACCTTCATCTGTGTGTGTCTTTCCGTCTTAAGTGATGTGTCTTGTAGGCAGCATGTGTAAGGGTCTTGTTTTCTTATCCAATCAGCACCCCCCATGCCTTTTGACTAGAACATTTAATCCATTTACATTTAAAGTAATTATTGATAGTTATGTAGTTATTGTCATTTTATCGTATTTTATAAAATCTTCCCCCCCCTTCTTAAAATAGTCCCTCTAACATTTCTTATAGTACTGGTCTGAGGGGTGATGAACTCCTTTGGCTTTTTCTTATTGGGGAAGCTCTTTATTATTGTTTTGATTCTAAGTGAGCCTTGCTGGGTAGAGTGGTCTCTGCAGGCCAAGGTCAACCACTGCAGTGACCAGCCTGGGGCCACCTGGCAGGGGCCACAAACTGCTCTGTGGCCCGCTGCTGCCTGAGCTGGGCCTGGGGCCCTGGGAGAGGCCACGCTGCAGGCTTCAGCCGGCCGCTGCCCCAGCCGAGCTCAGGTGGCCTGGTACAAGGTACCAGGCATGCCGAAGCTGGCTGCTGCTTGTGTGGGGTTTGTACACCTTCTAGAGATTTCAGGGAAGTCCAAGGCACGGGCTAAGCCAGCCACTTGTGAGGAACTGTTGCTGAACGAGGTTCAGGTCTCTGTGTGATTGGGGTGGGGCTGGCAGAGTTAACCAGCTGGATGGAGACTCTGATTCGGCCATGCCTGCCTTCTGGCTGTGTGGGGGGAAGGTCCACAAAGGAGCAGTGCGGGCAGGCAGGCAGGCAGGCAGACTGGAGCAGGACAGGAACCCTGGGCCAAATGCCCCAGGGGTCCAGCCAAGAGGAAACCGGGAGAGCAGGTAGTGTAGGTGAGGACTTCAGCCCCAGGGTGACCTCTCCTCCCCAGCAGGCACTATGTGAGGTTTTAGACGGCTTGACCTCTCATACCACTGGTCACACAGCTGAGACCCCCTTAGAGGAGGAGCAAGGCAGCCGGAGGACAGCCCCACACAACCCCACACAGGCCCCCCGCACAGCTCTCCCTGGAAGCGTTAAGCTCTCAGGACGATGAGTTTCTGACCTACGTCAGGCAATCTGAGGAACAAAGCCGTTGGTCTGCTGACCACAGAGATGAATTTTGGTCAAACTAGGGATGGCATCTAGGCCTCAGTTGTGTTTCAGCTCCAGGCCCAGAAAAGAAGCAAAAACAGGCAAAGAGAGACCCTGGCTGCCCTCAGGACCAGCTTCAATGACTAACGACCCCTGCCCTGGTCCCCGGTGCCAACCAATCAGTGGAGACCAGGCCCCTGAAAGGACACATCTGGGAAGGGGTTAAATAGTCTATGAAACCCTCCCCTGGGACCTTCAGATGAAAGCTCCAGTGGACGACCCACAGCGTGTTCTCTCTCTCTCTCACACACACACACCCCTACACACCCCTACACATACCTGTGCCTCTCCCCCTCTTTTTCCCTCATGTACAAGAAATGTCTACATGAAACACTATCAAGTTACCAAGCGACCACAGTTCCCAGAGTTCGATCTTGACACCGGGAGGTAATGGGCTTCCTCAGTCCCCTCTCTTGGCTGTGCTCCCTGTTCCCCAGAAACCCACTCAGGAGCTGTCATTTGTCTTCCTTCCTCACCCCAGTTTCCTGGGGTCGGCCCCTCTCCAGTGAGGCTACCAGCTTCGCTTGGCGCCAGGCTTCCAAACGGAACAAAAGGCGAAGCCTGGTGGGAGCGGTTACAGCCTCTCTCTGCCACTTCGCCGTTCTTCCCCCTCAAATCCAGCCCCTCTCCACTTTCTTAAACGTGCCTGTGGTGTATATTTATTTTTAAATCAGTGTGAATTTTAATACACTTAGACTTTCGGATTCATCCACGTGTCTCCTGTTCCTTTGCCCCCCGACCCCAACCTCCTCCTCCTAGCTAGGGGGCAACTAGAGCCACCCAGGATATTGCAAAGCCAGGAGGCTTGGGGCGCTGCTTGCCGATGAGGGGTGTAGAAGCCACTCCATGCCTATGACCTGCAGGCAGACGCTGGCTAGGAACTCTCCGATGATGACATCTCAGGCTGGGTGGAGACGGGGTGAGGACCACTCACCAGGTGGGTGGGGGGCAGGTCTGCGCCTGGCGTCTCTGGATTCTGTCCCTGTCGGACACAACCCGGCCCACGCGCAGGAAGGGACAGAGGTGCGTCCATGGGAACATTGTTACCCTTCGTCTTCCCACACGGCCAGGAGTTGGCCCCCCTCCTTCCTTTCAACCCGCTGAGCCCTCAGGTGAGGGTTAGAAAAAAGAAATGACAAAACGATAGTTTGGTCCTCCATCTGGGACCAGAACTGTGTCAGTGGTGACGTGGAGAACTCGGATCTCCTCTCCCCTCTGCTCCTCCTTCCGCCCAGGTGGCAGGTGGAACAGATGCCAAGGCAGGAAGAGCAGGGACACAGGGAGGAGGCAAGCACACACCTGCCCATCCTAGAGAGGGGACAGAATCTGGCAGAGCACAGGGCCACTCGGGGTGACTCAGGGAGGTCAGTGTGGGTCATGACAGCAAAGGGGACCGTCAGCAATGTGTTCGTGTGAAGCAAAAGGTGGTCTCAGACAGCGTTCGGAGCCAAGACACGTAGGAAAATAGGGGGTACAAGCCCTTTGAGGGGTCTCCCTATAGGGTGGGCTTCCTAAGCCGGGTGCTCAGAAAACCCTGGTCACTGCCTCTGTCCTTGACTGAAATGTCTGCCTGGCTAGCCAGCAGCCTCCAAGGGCCAGACGAAGAGCTACGTCCCCTGGTGAACTTGGAGTGTGCTTGTGTACCCACAGCCCCTGAAGGTTCCAGTTCCAAGTCTTAAGCGGGCAGCATTAGCTCACTGAAAAGAGAGCTTACGTGTTTGGTCTGGGAAACCTCATGCTGAGTGAGTCACCGCCGCCTTCTGTGTCCGGGCAGGTGCCCTGGCAGTAGCAATGCTGCCGCTCCCCATTCCACCGTCCGGGACGGAGCTCACGCAAAGAAAACCGGGGAACTGGGAGGACAGCAAGGAGAGCAACGCGGAGGCTGCGAGCCGTTCCCAGCTGGGCCATCTGTCCAGGGTCACACGTTGGCCCCTGGCCACAGGTGGCCAGCAGGTGGTTTCACTAGGCTACTTTGTTGGGCCTGTGCAGTAGTTTAAAGGCAAACTGGGGGCGATCTGGCCGAAACAGATTTGTGGAGGGCGCGCCCTCAGCTGGGCAGTGAGGAAGGGTTTCTGATGGTGTTTGGACATGGCGGTGGAGAGGCGTGGTCTGGGGCAGGAGGAATGGGAGGCCTTGAATGATGATGAGCAGGGGTCCTGTCTCTGAGTCTGAAACCTGCTGAAGCAAATGTCTCCTGATTGACAGAAGGGCTTTTGGGGGTCAGAGTCCATGGCGCCTGGGCACCCTCTCTCCTCTCCAGAGCACAGCCACCTGGGGCTGCCCACCCACTTCCTCCTGGGGAGGCAGAGACCTGCTCAGCCCTGCTGACCAGACTGCAGCCAACAGGGACCATCTCCCCTGAGGGGCAGGAAGTGGGGGTGGGGTGGTTGGAGACTGCCAGCAAGAGTGGACTCTATTTATTTTTAGAGAGAGAGGAAGGGAGGGAGAAAAAGTGGGAGAGAAGTATCAGTGTGTGGTTGTTCCTCATGCACCCCTTACTAGGGACCTGGCCCACAACCCAGCCTGCGCCCTGAGTGAGAATCGAACTGGTGACCCTCTGGTTTGCAGGCCCTCAGTCCACTGAGCCACAGCAGCCAGGGCAAAAGACATAGTTTTTAAGTAAATCTGCAGTCTCCCCTAGTATTTTGCATTTGGTCTAGAAAAACGCTGCAGGGTCCCTGTGCCAACCCCACCCCCTTCCAGGGCCACCACTTCCCACTTCAAATCATCCTTTCCTTCTCCTGTGCCTTCTTTCCCCTTCAAAGAGGGGGAAAGCCCATTTCTACTGCTGCTGTGGTCGAAATTAACCTCAGAAGTGAATTAACAGGAAAATGTGTTGGTCATATAGTTTGAAATTGGAAAGTGCTTTTCCCCTCGAGATCGTTTTAACTGCTCAGGACTGTTGGAGACCATTTAAAGTGTGTTCGAGCCAACAACTTGGGGTCACCAAGCAGGTTCATCACGCTGGGCAGCACCCCCACATCAGGCTTAGACGCTGCAGACTGCAACTCTGCACCCACTAAACACAAACACACCCACCCCCCCACCCCCACCACCTCTGGTAATCACACTCCTGTTTTCTCTCGGCGACTTTGCCTAGTTTAGGCACTTCACAGAGGCGGAATCACACAGTACTTGTCCTTGTGTGCTGTCTTACTTCACAGAGTTTTCAGGATCTATTCATGCAGCAGAATGCCCCCCTTTCTAAGGCTGAATATTAGTCCATTGTACGCGTGCCCCACATCTCGTGTATCCATTCGTCTGTTGATGGAGAGTGAGACTTTAAAAACACTAATCGCATTATTCTGCTGCACCTTCCGCTGCTTCCTAATGCTCCTGGGACAGAGTACAAAATCCAGGCAAAGACACTGCAAAGAAAAAACTATAGGCCAATACCCCTGACGAACATAGATGCTAAAATCCTCAACACAGTGTTAACAAATGGATCTCAAAGAGACGTGTGCCCCTCGTGCTCCTGGCAGCGTTGACCCACAACAGCCAACTTACGGAAACAACCGGTACGCCGGCCGGTGGCAAGAAGAAGGGGGCAGCCCCCTTCCCAGGGGTGTCTGAGCAGCAGTGCCCCAGAGCAGGAGTCGGCACAGGCCTCTGGTAAGGGACCAGGTAGCGAACATTCTAGGCTTGGCCAGCCCTGGGTCCTGGCACAAGAACTCATCTCCGCTGCAGAGGGAAAACGTCCACAGGGCAGGCAAATAAATGGGCGTGGCTGTGTGCCAATAAAACTTTATTTATGGACACTGGCATCCACGTTTCATATAATTTCGCACGTAATAAAATATTATTCTGGTTTTGATTTTTTCAACCACTAAAAAAACCGTAAAAGCCGTCCTCAGCTGATGGGCTGCACAAAAACAGGACGTGGCCCCAAAGCTGCGACAGCCACCCGGGAGAGCAGGACACAACACCAGCGAATAAGCCCAGGAAACACATTGTCACCTGTCTTGTGTTTGTTCCTCATCCTCGTGTTCCCGTGTGTTCACGAATCTTGTTGGAACTGGCAGAATCGCACCTGTAAAATAACGGGAGTAGAGTTTAAAGGACACACCACAGATCACAGCTCTAATAATAGCTGCCGCCCCCACAGCGGTGGCCTCAGCAAGGGAGAGGCCAACCCGGGGGGACCGACCACCCCTTACGTGAAAATGTCTGCGAATACTTAAGACATGGTCTGTTTGTTGGAAAGACCAACAGCCACACTTTGTCAGACCGAGCTTCCTGTGACCCACGCGAGCAGTCAAGCCGGTGCAGCGGGGCACGGCCAGGCCCTCACCCCCGTCCCTCAGCTGCCACGGCGGTTGGTGGGCCACGGACAGCGGCAGGGCCACGTGGAAAGAGCGGAGTGGCGTCGGTTTTATGGGGAAGGCTGAGGGAGAGGGCTTCCCGCAGGGGTCTGAGGGGAGGTGGGGCTGACTCCTAAAGCCCACACTGGAGTCTGGTCCCAGCAGGGGACCGTCCGATGGGAAGTGAGTTTACACTGAAGAGAGGGCGCTGAGGGCAGGAGCGGAAACCTGAAGGGTCCTGTGAAAAAGGCCAGCTGCCTGTGTGCACACGGGCCCGGAGGACAGAGGCTGGTGTCGGTGTGGCCAGGGCAGGAGCGGGGTGGCCGTCCATGTGTTGGATCACTAGAGTCAGGGTGAGGGTCAGGCAGGGTCGGGGGAGAGTGCTTTGACAGGCGTCTGCCAATAACTACAGCTTCCCCTCGCAGACGATGAGAACAGAACGGGGCCCCCCTCCACTGTCTCCCCTCTGAGGCAGCTGAGCAAAGGTTGGATCGTGTGCCCCTGAGAGTGCAGCACTGTGCCAAGAGTGGGGGAGGGTGGGGGGCAGGAAAGCCAGCCAAGGCCAGGCCAGCACCCACTGCAGTGTGTGTGTGTGTGTGTGTGTGTGTGTGTGTGTGTGTGTGTGTGTGTTGGGGGGGTGGTTTCCTTTAGCCTGAGCTCAGAGAAAGGGCAGCGAGGCTCCACTCAGGTCACTGTCCTTCCCAGAGCCAGCTCTCCCCCTCTTCTCACTGCCTCCCACCCTCTGCCCTCCCACTCTGCGGAAGGAAACAGTTGGGGGCCCGCTGAATTCCTGGGGGCCTCAGGGTTTGGGAGTGCAGGGTGGCAAAGGAGGACCGTGGGTGCTGCAGGGCCAGAGCCCTGGGACCAGCCCGGCGGGCTCAGGGCCACACCCTCTCGGCCTAGGGGTGGCCCCGTCTCTCTAATCCACGCAGTGCTGCTCTGGGCCGGTGGGTCCCGCCAGCCACCGTCCTCGTTACCTTTCTCCCCCGTTGCCTTCTCCAGACTCTCTCCCCTCTGTCCCTCCCAACTGGTCGCTGAGGCCTCGGTTCTGCCGCAGGCCCTGGACATGGACACTCTGGTCAGAGTCTGACCAGACCCATAACACACCTGCTATATAACCTCTTTTCATTAGAGATAAGTCTAAAGTAAGATTTATTTCGATAAAATACAATGGAGAGTTGAAAAATAAAGACGTGGCCATGCTTTTCTTGCTTCCCTAGTGTTTTGGTTGGCAGAGGGGTGCGAGGAGGCTTTGCCAGGGTGAGGTGAGACTTCCGGGAGTGTTGCAGAGAAACGCCAGGGGAGTCCTCTAAAGCCAGGCGGTTTTCCCTCTCTGGGGCTTGGTTTTTAAAAACACTTCCAGCCTCACATCCTGTCATGGACAATGTGGGGTCAACAGTGACTGGTGACAACCACTGACAGCACCCCAAACGTGTCTCTGGTCGGGGCAGGTGTCCCCCTGCCCACTGACCAGTGCGAGGAGGACGGCAGACAACTATGTTCAGTGGGCTGTTTCTAACGTGCAGATGGAGCTGTTTTCTCCCAAGACACCCACTTTCTAGCCTCCGCTGCTGGTAGACGCCTCCGACACCCACAGGAAAGTCCGGCTGGCACCGATAGGCCAACCTCAGCTGTCGTCTCCTTGTCTGCATAATGGGCTGAACCGACACTGAGGCTGCCCTACGCACTTTTCTACGGTGTTGCTGTCAGTCACAACCACTCGCTCTGGTGGGCCATCCTGGAACCCACAACCCTGCAGCACTGCGGGGCCGAGTAGAAACAGAGACTTGCACGGTACTGTGCCCACGGGCAGGTGATCAGGGTCTCCATCTGCTCCACTCGGTGGCCTCATAAGAATGAAAGAGCCAGAGATCGGGCGAATCGAGGATGAAGACAGAATCACGCCCCCAGAACCGTCCGCCAACAGCCATCTTGCTGCAAGGTGATGCCTGCCCTCCCTGACTGGACTGCAGGTGTCGGGGGCGGCAGGCAGGGGAGCTTGGATCAGGCCAACGTCGTGAAACCGTCTGCAGGAGGAAAACATGGCGGGCAGACTGACAATTGACCGAGTTCAAATGGGTCCCCCCGAACCAGCCACACGCGGGGACCTGAGGTCCTCGGTGGGGCGTCCCCGCCTCTGTCAGCCCTTAGAGTGCTGCCCGGCCCGGCCAAGACTCATAGCACCACTGTGGGCTCCACAGCGCCGTCGGAAAGACCCAGGGGTGGCTCGGCGGTGTCGGGAGTGAGAAGGAGAAGGAGTGTTGCCTGAAACCCAGTGCCAACAGCTCGTACAAAAGCCTCACGTGCGCCCCAAATCTCACCCACACCCTCTGGCCCTTGGGCTCTGTGTGGAGGCCCGGAGACCCCTCTCTTGCTGACTTCTTCCAAGAGAAGGTATGGGTGTCATAAAATACAACTAAGCTAATGAAAATAACAAATGAAAGTCTTTTACTCCAGGACCTGGGCGCATTTAATGAACGTAGCTCTCACACTTTCACCATGTGTCGCTGCATCGAAGAATCCAGGGAGCAGAGGGAAGGGGCGTGCACAGTGCTGACCTGCCCTCGCCGGGGTTCTCATGGGAATCGTGGGTGCCTGGAGCAATCCCTTCCACCCTCTTGGACCCCACTCCTTTTCCAGGGGGGTGAGTTCCGTCCATCAAAGGCACATGGAGCCCGTCTGGCGGCCTCCAGTAATGGCAACCCAGCCACTCCCACGAGGAACTCGCCTGGTTCTCTCCTCCAACTCCCGTCACTCCCCTCCTCCCTCAAACCCCTCCTGTCCTATCCGTGTGACGGCATGGCCTTCCGTGGGCTTTTCTGTCCTCTGTCATGTCCCAAGTCATGCCCTCTGTCATGTCCACTGCTTCATTTTTCAGGGGATTTTCAAAGCTGCTCTTCTTTCCTGTGACTGCCCTTGACCTGGGAAGTCAGAGAGGCCACAGGGAGTATTCACCTCATGGGCTCAGGCCCAGGAGGCTGGGAAGGCGGCCTGGAGAGGGAGAGAGACTCAGGGCACGTCTGTGCGTGTGAGGCCGGGGCTGCGTTCTCACTCCCGGTGCACAGCACCCAGAGAAGCCTCCCGGGGCCTCAGGAACAGCTGTGCCTCGCCAGTCCCCCCTTCTTCTGTGTCACAGGTCCCCTTTTCTGAGGGCTGGGCGGAGCCATCGCTCCTGTGGGCTCGGATGGCCTGGTAGACCACCACCGCCACGGAGAGGGGGCAGGAAAGTCGGCCACGTCCATCTCGCTTCTGAGTGGACATCCTGAGACAAGGTTGCACCAGAGCCACAGTCTCTGAAGGGGCCTGGACCGGGTGTGCGCCCTTTGGGGAGTGACCCCGGGAGATTCCTGCTGCACCAGCTGAATCTGTAGGTTCGGGCTGTGCTGCAGCCTGGGCTGGCAGGCGTTTCAAAATGTGGAGCATTATTGGAAATGCCTCCAAATATTCCCTTGGACCCTGGGCAGGCTCAGGGTAGCTGAGTGCGGAGTTAAGAGACGGAGACGGGAGGACAGACCGGGAGACCCCGACCCCTCAGGGAGCTGGTGGAGTCTCAGCAGCTGCCCGCTGGCAGAGAGCCAGAGCTGCAGGGAAGGGCCGGCGGCAGACAGGCTTGAAGCTGCCTTTTAGGGAAGCAGCCTCACCAGCAATTCCAGTTTAAAAAATAACTTTGCCAGCAGAGAGCAAGTCTTGGCCGTTCTGCTTGGAACACATCTCGGGTTCAGCCACGGGCCTCTCTGGTGGCCCCTCGCCTGCCTCTCACTGGCTTAGGAGAGTCCCTCATGGCCCTCTGCTGGGGAGGGTCCCAAGGAAGCCAGGCCTCAGAGCTGGACGGGCTGGTGAAGAGTGACAACAGAACAGAGGTCCATTGCGCAAGGGACGGGAAGAATGGGGCCCAGCTGCCAGGGGAGAGAGATGGAGCTGGATGGCCACGTGACCTTTCCAGTGCTCTTCCATCCAGGACGTTTCCCAATCGCTCTCCCCACATGCCCGTCTTCCCACACGGTGTCAGGGACAGGAGGGCCAGTTATGACGGGAAAACCCGCTCTGTTGTTGGAGAAGACAGTGCCCCTCCCTCCTAGAACAGAAGTGCATTGTTCCCGCTGACGGCCGGGAGGGCCCACACCGGGCAGAGCAGGCGAGTCCGCACGGCCACACGCTCGGCGGACGTGGACGGGAAGGTCGGGGACCCCAGGGAACAGTGGCCCCTGATCTGGGGCCAGTTGAGTTCCTGTAACAGGCCCTGCAACGCGGAGCGCTCCGAGCAGACTCTGCCTTCCCACAAGGCCGTTCTTCGTGGCCCCAGCACACAGCAAGTTCCACTCCCTGGGAAGCGCGGTTCTCTGTGGTATGGCCTGTGGCTCCAAATGGAATTACATTTGTCTTCAAATTATCTCCTTCATTCCTAAATCTTTCTCTTCACTCAGCACATACTGTGCTCCCCAAGCGTGCGGCCATGAGGCAAAGACACTCTCACCTGGGAATGAGTCGCTGGGGCCCACGGCACAACCAACCTTGGGTGGTGACGCGTCGGAGACGCGGAGGCCGAGCCTCCAGCCAGATGCCTGCGGTCCTAGAAAGAGCCCCCACCCCCAATGGAGAAGACAGTCTCCCTCCCGCCCTTCACGCCAGAGAATGACCTTGCCTTAGACGTGGTGGAGAAAACTGGCGTCGTCAGAGAACTGTCTCCTCGCCCCACCCCCTCATCCCCGCGTGGGTCCCCCAGGAGCTGGCCTCCTGGCCTCAGCAGCAGCGGCGGCGGCGCCCAATCCCACCTGGGTCCAACCTCTACCTGCACTCTGGGCGACAGCCCTGCAGTGTTTGCCTGCTTCTTCCCTTTCTCTCCCAAATTTTCCATTTTTCTCTCTCCCCATCATCATTTGCGATTAAAGAGAAAAATCGCCTTCATGTTAACACCAAACACTCGTGTCTCTGCTTCCTCCGCTCCTGGAGCTGCTCTCGCGATTTTCCACGCACTGACCCGTCCAGTCCCCACATCGGTCCCAGGGGGGCGGCAGGTGCTGGTGGCGTCTGAGAGAGAAATGGAGGAGGCATCTCAAAGTCGACACGTCTGGAACAGAAAGCGCGGTTCCTCCCCACTGCGAACCGTCCCTGTGCTAGTCAGCTGCATCTTGCGAAACCAACCGTGTGTGTCCTGTCACTCCATAGGACGAAAACCTGGCTGTCACCCTCCTCCCATGTCTCACTGTGAACCTTCCTCCCCGTTTTACCTCGACTTCCCCACCGTAGCTAAACCGCTGCCGTGGTTCCTCGGATCACGCCCCCAGCTGCTCTCCTGTCCTCACTCTTGACCCTGGGGCCTACAGGGCAGCCAGCTCTTTCTGCCCCAGAAACTGTAGGAGAGCATTAAAAACGCTCTAGAATCCAAATCCCTTTCCACCGCCTGCAAGGCTGTGGTCGTGGCCACCTGCAGCGGCAGGCTGCTACCCCCCCCACCCCCCCACCCCCGCCCCGCTCTGGTCCCTGGGGCACTGCCCTCCCTGCCTCCAAGCGCGCCGTGGGCTCTCCTGACTTGGTGACCTTCCGCTCTGCGTTCTCTCTTTGAGACCCACTCTCCCTGCAACGAGACTGCCTCCTCACCTTCCAGGCAGCAACACCTGCTCAGACAGGCCTGCCTTAACTCCTGAGCTAAATAACCCCTCCAATTATTCTCTATCTGCATTTCATGTTGCAGACTGCACTTGTCAGCATGTGAAATTATCTTGTGTAATCATCATTCATGTCGTCTGTCTCCAGCGACCACTAAGTACCCCACCCCTAGCTCCAAGGGCAAGCTCCCTGGAGCGGGACCCCATCTGCTCAGGAGCACATCCCCAATTTCCAGGACTGTCCTCGGCACACGGCGGCAACTTTGCATCCCCGCAGGGCCCAGTGTCCCTGTCACAACTGCGGAGACACAGGAAAGCGAGGATCCAGAGAAAATAGCCCCCGAGGAGCAGGGGGTTCACTTGTCCTTTCCCCTCCTCCAGGCCTGCGTCCGACCCACGGCCATCCGCCTCTTCCCCTTTCAGCCCTAAATGCTCAGTGTGAGGAAGCTGCCGGCCAGCTTGTTGCTGTGGGTGGAGGTGGGCAGAAAAGGTAGGGGCCAGCACGTCATGAAAACATAGGCCACAGTCCAGCTTGATGGTATAAAGTCTTAACGACTTTAGCTGCATCTAATTAAGAATTAAATGGCTTGTGGGAACGCAGATCCATTGGGCCAGAAGCCTGAACTCTGCTCTCGAGTCTGTTCTCGTCCCAGCCTCAGCTCAGGAGCCAACGAGACCCTCCCATGGGCCGTGTGCGATGAGCTCATCAACTAAGACAAATATTTTGCTGCTCGTATTTATAGAAGCTCGTCTTGTCTCCTGGACTGGCCCGCCCTCGCTGTGTGATCACAGTTCCTTGGCTGCATCTGGATTTGCACCGAGGGCCAGCTCTGCGCCTGCCGCTCTTGGCTACATTGCTGTGTGTTGCTAATTCCTCTGCTTGTCTTCTTGTAGCTTTCATCTCTAGGGCTCTTTTAAAACTGAACAGCTGGTAAATCTCAGCCACCGAGGCAGTAACTAGTATTCACTGGAAAGATAGATGGCACTGACTGGAAGGGACCCTTTCTGACGATTTTCCTCAACTGTGTCTCAGTGCCCCCCGACCCCTGTCCTGTCCCTGGGGAGGGTGGCCCCAGGTATTCCCTCTCCTAGTCCGCCCCCTTCTACCAGCGGGTGGGAAGTATAGGCCCGTGGACTGCATCTGACTCCCTCTGGGGCATGTGACCCTGCCCACGGACCCACCAGAGTCACATGTGTCCTGTGAAAGCCTGAGAACCTAGGAACCGTCCGGGCTGGACGTGAGGGACATGGGAGCCAGGGACAGATGGTACGGGACTCAGCTCTGCCCCTGTGGTCTGGGGATGGCTGTCCAGGCTGTAAGGAGCTTGTCTGCGGTGCCCCCAACACCTCCGTCGTCTGTGTGTGTTTCTGTGGGGTAATAGCTTCTTGGTGGGGGGACATTCTCCAAACTGGGGGGACTGGTTCTCTGAGGACTAAAAAAAGCCATACTCTTTTTATGTATAAAGCACTGATAGGCATACCCTACACAAATACACATTGTGCCTGTGGTATTAAACCTTTATGGGGGGCTGAGATGGTCTGGAAATAGATGTTAAAAAATAACCTTTAAGGTGTGATAGTGACAAACAGGCCGAGGGGAACCCTGTGAGCCTCGTGCCCGGCCTCCGCTCTCCTGGGTGAAGCTTTGTTTTCAGCCAAGAATCAGAAACGCATCCCCTGTAAGTCATAAGTGACTTAGGGAAGTTTAATGAAATCTCTCTCACAGAACACTTGCCTGCTGGTAGCCCTGAAGCCACTTTAAGACACCAAGGAATGAAGCCCTGCCCAGGCCCGGTGTCTCTGTTGGTGGGAGCAGCGTCCCCAAGACCGAAAGGCTATAGGCTCAGTCCCCAGTCACATGAGGGGGCAGAGCTCCAGCTGTGAGACTGCAGGTCACAGCAAGCAGAGCACATGCCACTTTCTGGAAAACTTGGATTCTGTGACCATATCTCCAAAAATAAAACATTAGAACGCATTGTCTGCCAAAAGAGCTTTTAAAATTAAGTTTAGATGTCAGAAGCTTCTTTTTAGGTGTAATTTAGAAATAGAAAATTTGGAACATCTAGGATAATTGGATGGTTTATGGCAAACCAGAATAGTTTTGAAGTCAGGATAAATTTTTTTAATTTTTAAAAATATGTTTATTGAAGCTGGTCTGATGGTAGTGGATTATCAGAATTCAACTAAAGTTAGTGTCACTAAAAATATGTTTATTGAACTCTGGCTGGCGTGGCTTAGTGGATTGAGCACTGGGCTGTGAACCAAAGTTTCACTGGTTTGATTCCCAGTCAGGGCACATGGCCTGGGTTGCAGGTCAGGTCCTCAGTAGGGGGCGTGTGAGAGGCAGCCACACATTGATGTTTTTCTCCCTTTCTTTCTCCCTCCTTTCCCCTCTGTCTAAAAGTAAATAAATAGGTAAATAAATAATCTTTTAAAAATGTTTATTGATTTCAGAAAGGAAAGGAGAGAGAGAGAGAGACAGGAAGTGAAACATTGATGTGAGAGACAAACATCAATCGGTTGCCTCCCATACATGCCCAGACCAGGGATCCAACCCACAAGCCAGGCATGTGCCCTGACCGGGCATCGAACTCCCCACCTTTTGGTGTGCAGAGTGACGCTCCAGCCCACTGAGACATGCCCGCCAGGCCATAAGTCAGGATAATTCTGAAAATTCCGGGCTTGGTGATTAGATGGAGGCAGGGCCTCCTCAGTGTCCCTGAAATCAATGCTTCAGGCCACAGCCAGTCATTGACACTTAACTGACCCAGACGGAGGCAAGAGGGACCGCGGAGCGTTTCTGGGAGGAGGATGGGCTCTGGCATCCGGCGGTCTTTCCACAGCTTCCCCGGTGCCGACGAGGCAGCGGGAGACTCCTGCACACACCCTGTTCTGTGGACACGCCTGGCTGGATTTCCTGTCTGAGATGTGCCCAAACCCAGCACCGTGGGCCAGGCCCCAAGCTAGGACGTCGTCCTCCACTGTCCCTGGCTTTCACCAGAATCTGGCTGGTGACCCACATCCACTTGTGGCTTTAAAGTAAAAAATAGACTGGGGGCAGTTGGAAGGGTCCACACACGAATGAATGAAATGACCACTTAGAAGACAGGTGGTATGCTAAATGCAGTGGGAACTGTCTGCTCTGGGCTGGAGAGGCAGAGGGAGAGGCTCCTCTGGTTGGGTGCAGACGGGACAGGACAATATTCATGCTTTATTTGTCTGCTTCTGCAGGAAACCCAATGAAAGGAACTGGGCTGGACATGCAAGGCAGTGACGAAGGGTGAATATAAGGCAAAATCCCGGCACACTGTCAGACACTGGCCCTCAGGACGCTCAGTTTTGTTTCTTTTTTCTGGAAAATGCAAGAGAAACGAGGCACATCAGGGCCAGAGTGGTGCATACTCACTGGGTTCCTGGGAGCAGGACCTCGGAGGGCCCTGTGGAAGCCAGAAGACACACATTCCTGTTTTCCGAAAGGTCCTGGGTTTTGGGTTCATCGTTCTGGTTCTCTCTGTTCCCGGAGGTTACGTGCCGAGAGAAGTGACTAGAAGGAAGGTGTGAGCACGTCTGCCGCCTTTGCTGTTTCCTCACCTCTGACCCTGGGCAACTCATAGTTTCCTCATTTATAATGGGCGATGACAAAGGACTTCCTTCTTCCTCTGTAAGTGACCAGTGTGTCAAATGCGGTAAAAAATGTGACAGTGCTCCAGAAACCACGGAGCGCTATGCCATGCAGTGAGGCCGCGTATGAGGGTTGTGGGAGAAGTCTGTGCATCTGCAGAAACTACCACACAGTGATATTGAAGGCAAACTGTGATTGAAAAATGCAATGTAAAAATCAATAAGTAATTTAGAATTAACCTGGAGCAAAGTGAACTAAAGAAAAAGAATAAAGAGAAATGACAAGACTGGAAAGACAGGCGGTAGAGACAGGGGTCAGGGTGCGGCTTGGGGAGTGGGTGCGGGGCCTGGAGTTCCTGAGAGCTGGGCCAGCAGCCTGGAGGCTTCTGACAGCTTTTTAAAACAGCTTTTTAATACACGAAACATCACATTTACCCTTTTGATTATTTTAAGTGTTTGAAGTGCGGTAAGCGGATTCAGTGGCATTGAGCAGGCCCACTGAGGGTGTCACCAGAGCCACTTCTGTCCCGCAATGCCGATGTCTGTCCCCTCCCTGCTCCACGCAGCCCTGACGGCAGCTCTGGCTCCACCTCTGTGAACGAGTCTACGGGAGGCTCCGCACGGAAGTGTGATCACACAGTGACTCGCTTATTTCCCCCAGCTCGTGCCCTTGAGGTTCCCATCTGTTGGAGCAAAGGTAGGGCTTCCTTTTAACTCCAAATAATGTTCCATGGCATGGCTCCCACCCCTTTCACACTTTTGGTTACAGCCCACGAGGTCGTGACCTAGTACTCATGTATGTGTTATGTTACTGAAATAACACATTATTAGTATATGTTGCCATATAATATGTATTATCAAAATAAATGTTTTACCCCCAAACCACACTTTCTACCTGTGAGCACTTCAATGATCTGTGTCTTCATAAAAACTTAATCACAATCTTGTAATTCAGTTTCCTGGCACATGGATATGCTGCTATCCTGGTGTATAAACAGTTGGTCTGTCCAACACGGAAGTTACCCAGGACAAGCCCATGACTCGCCGTGAGTGGAGCCCCAGAGCCTGGTGCCAGAGTGCCCCCGCAATCAGAAAGGGCTAAAACACAGCCCCACGAGTGTCTTCGGAACGACCTGTAGATTCTGCCCAAGCTGTGAATCGAAGGCGCAAAGTCTCCATTTGTTTCTGGTATAAACAGGATGATTCATGGATTAGCTGATTTTTCCACAAGCCTGCAGCTGGCATGGGTTCACCGCCAGTGACCGTTGCACCCTATTTTCTATCGTAGGGAAGAACCGGATACACTGCGCTTCCTCGTGGTCCTGGCTGCCGCTCTGGTCTGGGTCGGGGTGAGGGGCAGGACTCCGCTGGCCAGGGCTCCAGTCGCCTCCCAGTTGGAGGAAGAACCCCCCACCCCTGCCCTGCAGGGAGAGGCACTGGGGGTGTGGAGGTCGTGCCTGGGCATCAGGAGTCACGCTCCCACTGTGTCTGTGCAGTGGGCAGGGATAGGAGTGCGGGTTCTCGCAGAGTCTCTGGTTGGGCAGGTATTTCTGTTAAACATTCACCCAGAGTCAGGCGAGCTTGACCTTCTCAGTGAGCTCACGTCTGTGGTGCCTGCCAGGCAAGGTCAGAGAGACCCCACCCCCCACCCCGGGTAGCAACGAAGAAGGAAGTGGGACTGGGGGCATGGGGTTCGATGCCGGAGGCCACCTCCAGATCCTCCCTGAAGTTCTGTGCTCCCCCCTCGGTTCAGGTGGGACGGGGTGGGTGGGGACAGAGGCCCATCCAAGTGCGGTTTGGAAAGGTGCAGAGCCAGCCTTCCCCCCATTTAAGAAGAGGAGGGAAAGGAGGGTCGACATACAAGCGCACAAAGTCCTTTCTTCTCGGTTATTCAGATAGAAATGAGTGTTTGCTTAGCCAAATGAGCACTCAGGGAAGTGTGGGGGCACAAAGCAATGTCTTTCCTCCCAGCTTCTAGGTTCTTCCAGCTGATCGTCAGATGGACGTGAGACAGGTTGACGTGGGGAGAGGTCCACGTTTCTTACGGGCACACAGTCAGGGCTGCCACGAGATAGGAGACCCGGAGACGCACGGGGCAGCTGAGGCTTATATGCGCCTCTGGATGAAGTGAAGGGGGCTGGGCTCCGGGAAGCAAAGGTAGATGAGGAAAAGCAAACGCGTGGTGAGCACATTCTCGCTGGCTAGCCCAGAGGGGCTCTAGCCAACAGATTTTTGTGTGGGCTCTCCCCGTTTGCCACACTTCATTCGAATAGGCTAAGATTCCTTCTTCTATTGAATGCCTTTAGGCAGAAGAGGGGAAGGGTCACAGGTTTTTTCCTGAGTCTTTTGTTTCTTAGTAACCAGCTTAAAATCAATGCCCTAAAAGGCCTGTTTGAGGGGGCAAAACTTTGGTCCCCTCAGTGACTTCAGGGTGGAGGGTGATGAGAGGTGGGGGTGATGAACAGGTGGGGGGTGGAGAAGGAATTTTCCAGGAAGTGGTATGTCAGGAAGACAGGGAGTTGGCCTGGCAACTTGAGGTCACCTCCCAGACTTGCTTCTTTAGATTTGGCCTCACTGCTGGGGACCTGGTTACTCATTAGGCCAAGGGATCCTGGCCATTCATTCAATCAACACAAACTCATGGCCACTTTGCTGGGTTAGGAGTTGGAAAGACAGAGAGGAAATACACAGCTCCTTACCCTGAGCAAGTGAATGGTGGGGCAGGGGACTCACATCACTGAACGGTTAGTGTGCTACAATGCAGTCGGTCAGTGGGGGGGGTGGGGTACAGCAGTGCAGACGGGGAGGCACCTAACCCACCTGCAGAGGTGAGGGGGGTCAGGGCAATCTCCCCAGAGGACGTGATAATGGAGCTGAACTCTGGAGGGTCACAAGGACTTAGTTCAGGAGATGGGAAAAGGCTCCCGAGAAGAGGGAATGATTTCCTCCAAGCACCAGGTTTTGGAGAGGAGGGTCGGTCCTGGAAGGACAGAGGGCTTGAGACCGGGGCTGTGGGTTTAAGAAATAGGCTGGAAGGGGGCGCAGAGGCTGGATCCTGAAGGTGAGGGGCAAGCCTCCTCCAGTGGAGGGAGCGAGCCCCCACTGCCCAGAGGATCTTACCAGCTGTGCCAACTGACAGGCTGGCAGCAGCCACGCCCTGTAGTTGCAAACACACCCCATCCCTCAGGGCCTGGGCTCGGGGTGAGCCGTGCAGTCACCTGGTGGAGGGGAGGCCAGGAAAGTCGGGGCCAGAGGTTCACCACCAGCCCAATAGGGCACAGCTACGGTGCCCTCGGGGACTTGGGGTGTCGAGGGTCCTTTCCACATCCTATGAGGCTCGCCTGTTGAAGACGGGAATCCCTCCCCCGGTTTCCGAGACAGGGCATTTGCAGGGGAGCAGGGCGGGCAGCTGGTACAACGAAACCTCAGTTCTAGAATGTCTCCTGTCTCGAACAATGCGGTTCTCAACCAAGTCGTTCAAGGAAAACATGTCTCGGTTATCGAATAAAACTTCGGTTCTCAACCCAACAACGTTTCATGCAGACACCTGGGAAAAAAGCATTCAGTTTCTGAACAAATCGCTCCTCAAACAGCCTTCCAGAACAAGTTAGGTTTGAGACGAGGCTCCACTGTGTGTCCTACAGGAAGTGAAGGGCAGCTCTGTCCCCGGCGCAGTGACCTTGGGGTCAGAGGAAAGGCTGGAGAGAAACGCTGCCGCGCTTCGGAACCGCAGGTCTGCCCTGTCTGAAGGGTGTGGACCGTCAGTCGGACAGCCCAGGGGGATGTTTTACAGCTACTTACTGTTACTGCGACGTTAGAATGAACCCAGCTGGGCAGAGAACGGCCCAACCCCAGACGAAGCACCCAGCCCTTTCCCGGGCAGCGTGCCAGGCGCGCAGCGGCCAGCCACTCCCGGCTCAGGCAGATCCCCTTCTCTGTTTTGCTGCTTTGACCTATGAAGACAGTACTGCTGTTCCCCCTAGATTCGGGGGGAAAGGTAACAGTTCGGATGAGACCCCTGCGTGAGTTGCAGCTTATTCTTCATGCCCAGCAATCATCGCAGGGCCAGGGCCTGCCAGGCTGCAGTGTGGCTCCTGGCTGAGGCCGGGGGACGGCAGCACCGGGGATGCACCACCTGCAGGGTGTAACCACAGCCACAGGACAATTCCACTGGGACGCCCTGCAGCTCAGCTGGCCCGGTGGCTGCCCTTCTTTCCCCACCCTTTACTGCCAGGTGGAAGGATGACTCCAGCTAAGGGCTCCTCCCCTGGCCTCCCCTTCGAATCCCTCTCTCCTGTTCTCCTTTCTAGCTCTCCCTCCATTCTATTCACTCCACTCCTCTTCCTTTTCTGCCACCATTCCTCCCACCAGATTTTGACCTCAGAGGCGAGGAATGCTCTAGAGTGCCACGTGTCACCTGTTGGCTGGCTAGTGCTTTATGCTCCACAATGTCCACCAGTGTCTCTGCTCCTGCACCTGTGGTTGGTGCCATTTGGTGGGGGCGCCTGCCACGGACAGCACCCCCTGGAGTTGTGACTTCAACGTGGTGCTCAAAAGCCTTCTCAGCAACACACCTCTCAGGGGAAAGTGTTTCCTGGTGGGGCCAGGCTCTCGGGCCTGGACTCGCAGGCCTGTCAGGGGGGCTCTGCACATGGGCGTCTCCCGTTACTGTGATCTAAGGCTCAGAACAAGCTGACGGAGAGGTGGCAAGTCTCCCCAACCAGGCCCCTCCGAGCTCACCTGCCGCTGCTCCCCCACACACTCGAACTCGTGTCAGACCCACCTGAACCTGTCGCCTGCCGTCCTAGTGCTTCTCCTTGCTCCGGAAGTTCCTTCTGACAACCCTCTGTCGCGAGCAGAACCGTGTTTGGCCATCGCACCCGGCTTCTCTTTCTGCTGGGAAGTCTCCTTGTGTGTCCCAGCTCAGAGACACCTCTGGTCCACACTCCTGACGCCTCCCGATGTCCGTGCTGCCCTCCGGCACTCGACATCAGACCTCGCCAACCCACTGCTAAAAAGCAAGGGTTTCCCGTCACATTTAGATAGTGACCCTCACACTTCTCGTCCTCCGCAGGTGTGCCCGGACCCCAGCCTAGACCTGACCCGCCTGCCTCCTGCTCTCGGCTCATCTCGTCGTCTCACCCATTTATGTTCACTCTGAGGCTCTGCTCTCTGTCCCCCCTCAGGGGGGAGTGCCCTCCTGCAACAGGCCCCGGGCCGCCAGAAGGCGCAGCCTATAGAGGCCGCAGCGGTTGGTGGACTCACCACTGCATCCTGAGCGGTTTAAACAGCGTCTGGCCCCTGGTGGGTGACAGGTAGCGACATGCTGGATGGAAGTGTAAGTGATCGTATGCTGCCTAGCGTCGTCTGTCTCCTTCTCCCCTTTGCTCTCTCATTCCTTTCACACCCACCCCCTCCCCTAACCAGAAGTATCCTGAGGACAGAGCTCAGGTCTTTTGTCTGCATCCCCCTCAGCACCCCAGGCAGTGACCAAGCCCAGACACTTTAATAAATGTTTGCTGACAGAATGAAGACAGAAGAGGTTCCCACCGGCTTCCCAACAGGCAGGCTCAGCCACCTCCAGGACAGACGCCCAGTGGCCCTGGTCCCACTGGAGTGGCTCATCCTGTCCTCAGCAAGCCCCCTGGGGTGTCCGCTCCTGGAGCAGCAGGGCTGTCCTTCCCCTGTCTCCTTTCTCTCCACCCGTAAGACAGAGGCAGCCTTGGGTGGCACAAGCCCAAACGACCTCAGGACAAAGCAGGGTTCTGCTGAACTCATGGCTGCCTCACAGAGCCAGACCCTTGGGAAAGATTTACGAACAGATCGTGACTTCGGGCAGATGTTGAGCTGACAGAGTTAAATATTTCAGACTTACCTCACCCTCCCTCCCTTCCCTCTCTCTCTCAAGGGTGAGCATGCTGTTCCTCTTCCAAAACTCAGTCCTTCTCCATATTTGGGAATCTGGAGTGGGCTCCCACTGTCTGCTGGGAGCTGTAGTCCCAGGAAGGTGGTGCTTCTCTCCAGTGGCAAGCAGGCCGTGTTTTCCCCAGAGGACGTGTGAAAACAGGAGCTGTGTGTTGGTAGGATAGGGCTGCTGGACTGCTCCTTCCAGGTCTCCTCCATTGGTTCTGAGCAAGGCACCGCCCTTCTGTGACTCAGTGTCCCCATCTGTCAAATGGGGGCATCTCTCTGTTTCTAACTGCCAGGTTGTTGAGTGGAGTATTAGCCAGCACACATTAAATGCTCTGAACTCATTCCAGTGGGGATTGCTTTCTAAGTAGAAATCGTTATATTTAAAAAGGAAAATGTTCATTGTAATTGCCTCCACAAAGCAACTCTTTGCCTGTAGATCAGTAAGATTCCCTTTAATATCTGACTCGCCTCCCACCAGCCCTGCGTTTAAATGGTTCCCTGCATCTCGTTGCATTGTTTCCATCCTCTCTGGTTTCACACCCTCAAGAGTAAATGTCCTCTCTCCTTCCTCTCCGAAAGGAAAGGGTGAGGCCGACCGATGCTGCCCTACGTCCAAAGCACAAGAAAGTTGTACACAGGGATGATTTGTGCCTGATTTAAACTGCACAGACTCGCCTCTTCCTGGCTCATGCCCGAACGTGACCAAGGGCTTGGTCTCTGTGGATGGGGCCAACCTTGTTCCTTCAGGACAAGAAACAGCCTTCATTGCATGATTTTGGGAAGACCTTAATGAGAACTCCTTTCTCTGGAGATTTGATAGAATACGTCTGAGATCAGAGCCTTTAATCCGAGGAGAGAGGCGGGTGCAGCCTGTCCGACATGGCAGTGGGCCCAGAATCCAGACGGTGGGAAGGACCTGGGCCCTAAGCCTTCAGGCTTGTCCTCTCACCCGGGTCATCGTTCTGTAAAATAGAGCCCGAGATGTCCCTTGGTGGGGTTGCAGAGTGCTGTGAAAAGGTTAGTTGTGTTTAGAGATAGTCTGATTAGCAATAGGGAACTTTAAAGTCAGACCCGTTGAGATCAGAATTCTACCTGGATTCGCTGTGGGAATTTGATCCGATTGCCTGACCTCTCAAGCCTGAGCTATGTGACCTCTCAGATGGGGATGGTGAGGGTCCAGGAGATGCGCGTGTCGCGGGCAGAGCACAGAGCTGAGGCACACCGGTGTTCCTAAGTGCAGTGGGGCTGGCACGGACGCAGCAGGTCAATCCGCCGCAGTCGTGACTAGAGTGCACTGTCGTTGCAGGAGCATCGCCCGGTGCCCGTTTCACCATGGCACTTGGTGATGATCACGTAACATAATATAAAGGTGCTTTTCAAAAAAGGTTCCATTTGTTTATTGTTAGAGAGAAAGGGGAAGGGAGGGAGGGAGAGAAACATCAACGTGTGGTTGCCTCTCGAGCACCCCCCACTGGGGACCTGGCCCGAAACCCAGGCCTGTGCCCTGACTGGGAATCAAACCAGCAACCCCCTGGTTCTCAGGCCAGCACTCAGGCCACTGAGCCACACCAGCCAGGGCTGAAGGTGTTTTTTAAGTTGTCAAGTTCTGCACCAAAGTGAGAGAGGCTTAGAATTAAACACGAAGGCAGGAGACAGGCTCCACTGCACCCTCCTTCCAGCATCTGGGCTGTTCAGCTGCTTTCCAGCGACAGAGATCAGTGAATGTGTGCCTTGTCACCAGCAGCAGCAGACCACGTGTCTGTTTTAGGCAGCGGGCAACACCGACATCCACAGAAAGGCCAAAAGGACTTTCGTGACAGACTGTGAGTAAATAAGCCAGGATCCAGGGCAACGCAATTATGCGTAATTACACGTATGTACTTGATGTGTTTTATGGAGGGGTGTTCTTCACCATGTCACCACTGGTCACTCTTGGATGGTGGGATTTCAGATCCTTTTTATTCTCTTTTACTCTTCTGTCTTGTTGGGAATATTTATACTCGGCATGTTCATTTTAGTAAAAAGTTAAGAGACGAACAGAGAGCAGATACTGAGCCATCTGACCTGAGGCTGTAAAGTGCTATCTAGGAGGATCCGTAGGATGGCCTTCCTACACCGAAGTGTGTCTTCTTAGGTGTGGAAAGGGGATTTCTGGCAACAAGTAGCTGTTTGTGCGAGAGCCGTGGCAGCTGCTTGTGAAGAGGAACCAGAGGGACGACCCGGCCGGAGTCAGAGACAAACTTCCATCCCTGTTTATGCCGCAGGCTGTAATGACAGGGTGGTTTCGATCTCTGCCTGTGCCCACACAAACTGCCTTGTTTCCTATGGCAACTGGATTCCTGTTTTTCCACCTCCGTTCTTCCTGGTCCCTTAGATTCTGGCTGTCAGAGAGGGGAATGCACCCACTCATTCACCTGTCCAGGTAGTCACCTTGTGTCATGAGGGATCAGGGCAAGGGAATGGCAAGCTACCTGGAGTCTACTTCCACTATCTCACCACAGTTTAGAACCAGACACACAAAGGACAAGCTTCCTTCCCAGAAGGACACAATGTGGAAGGGACGATGACAGTGTGCCTCACCATTCACAACAATCTTCACCCCAGAGAACTTCCCACAGGCAAGTCCCCACAAGCTTGAAGGCAGCTTGCTGGCTGGGGGTCCATCCCCAAGGAGGACCAGAGGCTAGGGCCAGAGGAGGGCTGGCTCCTTCCAGCTGCCACAAACCACTGGGGACTATCCCCAGAAAAAACTGAGCCGCCATGTATGTGCCACTTACAAAGATTCTGTGAAGGGCGCCTCCTAGGGTTGTACTGTGGTAATCCCAGGAAGGGTCCCCCGTCATCCCTGCCCCAAGCATACCGATTTGATGAGGACAAAGCCAATCAACTGGAGCTTGGCTGAACAGTCCTTAACAATTTTTGACATGAATTCAACGGTCATGGGTTAAAATACATGCTCAGGTGCCTGTCTGCCCCACTCTGCTCGTCACTCTCCCACCTGACATCCTCCTCCTTGTGCTCCAGGACAGACGCTGAGTGGGGTCAGAGTTCTGTCGGCAGTGGGCGCTGGGCCGGAGTGGGAACACTGCAGTGCCCTTGACCTCCTGGTCTGAGAATAGGAACAAAAGCCAATGCAAAGGCAAACCAGCTCCTCTGACTTATTTTAGACTTGTTACTTTATTTCTCTTAGGCCCTGGCCACATGGGACAGTGCTGGGCAAAGATTTGTTTACTTGCTGTACTTGCTGAAATTGACCGAGTGAAATATCCCATGGTAGGGCCGACTGATGCTGCCAGGGTGGCCAGGACAGTCTGCAGGCTTCTGCCCCTTCGCTTCTCCGAGTTCTTGCCGCAGCTTTCCTTTTTGACTTTCATCACCTGGATCAGGCAGAAAATTAAGATTTCTGGAAATTCCAACATTTCTCCCCCCGCCCATCTGTGTTACTTTGCTCACTGTTTTCTGTCAAGCTCAGACAGAGTAAGTGAAAGCATGCTGTCGAGCTGGTATGAGGCGTTAGTTAAGGAGAAAGATGCTGGGCCCACATCTCCTGGATTTAAGTCCCAGCCACGCGCATCTCGTGGGAAAGTCGTGGAGCCTCTCTGAGCCATGGTTTCTTCTTTGACAAAATAAGAATGACCATCAAACTCTAGTCTCCAGGCTGTTGATGGTGAGTTAAGCGTCAAGTACTCAGAACAGCACCAAGCACATAGTTAACACAGTACTGTATGAATTAAGCTATCATTATTACCGCTGTATGGAATACGTAAGATTATGAAGATCTGTTCTTAGACACAAGACAGGTGAGAATTCTGCTGTGGCTACATACATGCAAAGGAGCAAGCAGGGACAATGGAGTTCTGCTCTGGATGACAAGTTCAGGCTTTTAAAGAGAGCCATAAAAATGCCATCTAACCGATAAAGGTCTGGCGTGAGAGAGGCACACCCCTTGGCCATCTGGGAAACACGTTGTCTCCACCCTGCCAATATTTATCTCTGGCTTGCTTCTGGCCAAAGGTCCACTCTGGACATCCCTCTTGCACTCAGACCTTTACCACCAACGTCCCTGTACTAAGGGGCTCTGATTGGCTGAGATGTGCTGACAGGGGCAGGTAGGGATGCTGTGTATTGTCAAGAAATGTAGCACCAGGTTGGGGAGGTCAGGAGAGGCTGGGCTGGCCACAGATGTGGGTGCTTCCAACCTTTGTAAGGAAGAGTCAAGAGTCAGATTCCAAGTCAGAAAGCAAAATTACATAACTTTTAGGTGGACTGAGATTCTTTTTTCTCCTTACTCATTTCACCATATATTATACCATCTCACTGTAGACTAGCCTGAAATATTCCAGTGATTTAAAGAGTTCACTGGGCTGTTAGATGGTCTCTTCTGATCCTCACAGTCACCCTGTGTCTTCAGGTGAGAAACAGGCTCAGAGGAGTTTGGTGACTTTCCAGGAGTCACCTGGCTTAATCACCAAAGGAAACAGAATTCTAACCGGTGTAGTTCAACCTCCCGTCCGGCGCTCTTTCTGCTGCAAAAACACTGATATGTCATGGGTTCCAAGTAGGCTGAGCAAATCCACGTCCACAGGTGAAGGTGACAGACTGAGGCAACTGAGCACCCTGCCTGATGCAAGGGCAAATACCACGTTGCATGTAAAGGGCTGGCTCAATTTGGGGGCATCACAGTGCTAAGTGGTGACACACAGACTACTATGAAGCCCTGCATTGTCAAAAGCCGGTTGAAACACAGAAATAGAACACAACCATATTTTTTAGCACCCCACCCACCCCTTAAATATCTTGACCTCATTTTGGCTGCTATGGTGCCACTAAATGGCAAATTCACTTGTAGCAGGTCTGCTTCTTCTAAGGTTGTGCTGCCCTCTCCTGGGAAAAATGGGGACAGCAAGACACTTCTTGTTAGGAATGAAGGAAGGGGATGTCTTCTCGGTGCTCGGTGCTCCCAGCCTTTTGAAGGGCTCATTATTATTACTGCTGTCATTATTGTCATTATGATAGCTTCTAGGTGCATGCAGCCTTTTGGAGGTGGAGACCCCTCAACCTGCCGAGGTCTGGCTTCTGGTGTTCCTGCTCCTTTCCAGACTTTTCAGGGAAGACTTGTAAACCCGGTCCTGAGGAGCAGATTTTTTCAGTCCAATAAGTATGCTATTACTAACAGTCTTCATCATCTGTGGTCTGTCAGCAGAACAGATGTCCAAACCCGTAAGAATTTTTGAGTTTATTTGAGCCAAACTGATCACAATTGCTAGGAAATAAAACCTCAACATAATGAGAAAATGCTCCAGAAAAGTAAGTTTTGTGCCTTATTTTATACTGTGCAATCAAAAGATGTGTAAGAGAGTTACATGAAATCCTTTGATGATAGATTAGAGAGGGAGAAGAAACCGAAGTGGGGAGATGACTTGGATTGTAGGAAAAGGTAAAATGATAGACACAAGCTTATTTTACACAGGTGGGCACAGGAGAGTTCACAGTCGACTATTAACACAGTGACAGTAACAGTGAGATTTGTGGTCTCCCCCAGTGCGGTGCCTGTGTCCTGAGGTGTCCGGGAAAAAAAATCATTCTGACATTCCAAAGCTGTGTTATTATCATAGAAGCAAAAAGTCAACAGACAGGCTCAGTTAAGGTAAAGATTCATTTTTATCACGGAAAATTCCAGCCTAGGATGTGACTACCTGCCATGACCTGCTGTTGGTTAAGAAATTTTCATCTCAGACAATCCCATGTGGTCACTGTAGGTCTGAGCTTTGGAGGCTACAACACAGGCTTCTCCTGAGCTGGTTGAGGTTAGTCTGAGGGTGGCCGCCTTTCATTTACATGTCACACCTGAGGCAGACCTGAAAAAATACTTTGGCAACTTCGGTTTCAAACCAATCCTCACTTTCCAGGACTCCCTGTTTACCTCTGGAATTTGCTGGATGAGGAAGAGGGAAGCTTCTCACAAATGACCCTGAAAATACGTGGGTCCCAAGGACAGTGTTCCAAAATAAATGGCGACTCCCCAGTTCTGAGAATGGTGACCACATTTTCTCTCTCCTCTGCTGTTCCCAGCCCTGGGTTTACTGTTAGGAAGCAAGGTGGAAGGTAGAGACCAACCCCACCCCCCACTGTTGTCCTTCTCAGTCTCTCTTCTCTATTCTGGTTATTTATCTTCAGCATTTATTACCATCTGACCTACAGCTGTATTTCACTTGCTCGTCCCCTCTATAGTTTCCTTTCCCTGTGATGTAAGCTCCACCAAAGGCAGACGTTTCTGTCTCTTCTGCTCACTGGAGGACCCGCCATTCCTAGAAGCGAGCCTGGCACCTGACGGGTGTTGGAAAAGGACATGTGCAATCGGCAACGCCCCAAATGCATGCTCTTACTGGTGGTCATGGGGTCCAGGCTTCCCTCTCCTTAGGGTCTGGTGGATTTGACATTTCTGCCTCTGCTTTTCAGGAGGACCTTCTGTAAAGAACTGAAGTCCCAGCAGATGGGCGCATCTAAACCTGGTGACAAAGAGGGGTTGTGTGAGGTGAGCTGGCACCTACCCGGGCCTGGCGTGGCTAATCTGGAGGAGCAAGTGCGAAAAGCAGGGAACTGGGGAGAAATTAGAGCCCTGAGAACTCCTTATAATGTTGGGGGGCGGGGCAAAGCCTAGGTGAAGCCCAGAATACACATAAACGCGACTTGCGTGCCAGTGTGGAGTTATTTAGTAATTGTTATTAAAGCTATCACTCTCGGAGTGCCTGCTCTGGAACTTCATTACGAACTGCAAGGCACACCGCACGTGACGTGCTCCGCGCTGACCCCGCACCCAGAGCCTAATGCAAGTTCCGCCCCGTCCCGCAGCTCGGACGGACGTCACTTCAGTCACCAGCCGAGTAGCGGTACTAAGTTGTTTAGATGAGTTCCAATTCCATCTCCGGGACGCGTGGACGATGGGTGTTCCGAGGGATGAACTAAACAGACGCTCTCGCAGCACGGGGCCTGGGGCGAGAGCCCGTGCCCTTCCCGGTCAGCCCTCATCGCGACCCCCACGGGTGCATGGAAACGAGAGTGCAGCTCCGCCTCCATCCTCCAGTCTGGTTGGCAAGGGTTCTAGCTTCACCTCTCAGCATACTCCCTGACTTGAAGCAGTTTACGTTCCCACCGGACTGCGATAGCCCCAGTTTCTGGGGCGCGCGCATCCTGGGGGTTGTAGTCCCGACCTGCCCACCTGCATCAAGAAGGCTACGCAGCCGAGAGCCGCAGAACTCTAACTCCCAGAGGCCCGCGCGCCGCCGGAAGCGTGCCGCCGGGCCGCGCCAGTAAGGAAGCCGTCGGGTGGTTTCGCCCTCGAGTAAGCAGTTCTGTCCGTAGGTAGGAACCCGGATCCTACTTTCTCCCGGCTAGGCGCGCAGCCCTTTTGCACGCCGGGGTGTGGCTTGGATTCCCGGGGTCGGAGAGCCCGGCTCTGGCCTCGGATGCGGCCCGGACTTTTGTCTAGTCTAGCGCTCAGGCCCGGAAAAGGCGGTGGGCGGGGCCGGCGGGACCCCCTGCTTCAATCAGACGGAGTCGGGCTGCCCTAGATCCCCGCGGAGGGGGCCACCCGATCCTGTGCGGTCAGGCCTCCTGTCGGGCTGCTATGAAGAGGAGCCCGCCGACCCCCGCAGCCCCGCCGGGGGGCGACCAGGGCGCCTTGTCGCCCGCGGCGGCCGCGGCTCTGCTGGAGGAAGCGGCGGACCTCCTGGTGGTGTACCTGGACTTCCCCGCGGCGCTGAGCACCTGCGAGCGGGCGGCGCGGAGCCTGAGCGCCGGCGGCCCGGCGGGCGAGCCTGCGGGCGCGTACGTGCGGGGCTCGCTGGAGGGGCGGGGGGATTCGGGCTGTCATTCTCTGCGCCCCGGGAGCCGTTCTGCAGCGGGGGTCCTTGAGGCCAACTGTTTGCCCCAGTGTGATGGCGCCATGGGAGGATGTCCTTTATCTAAAGTATTCGACTTTCCGTTGGCGGACTCAGTCCTTGTCCCATTCCCCGTCCCCAAGTTGTTCACTTCTGGACGTGGCTGAGGAGTGGGAACGGGGTTCTGATCCTCTTGAAGAAGTGGGTTAAAGAATCAACCTGGAAGGCCTGGCCGGGTAGCTCGGTTGGTTAAAGCGTCCTCCCCATGCACCAAGATTGCGGGTTCGGTCCTGGGTCAGGGCGCATACAGGAATCAGCTACTGAATTCATCAGTGAGTGAAACAGCAAACCTGTGTTTCTCTCTTTCTTAAAAATAAAGATTCAACCTGGAGAAAACCTTGTCCTCCATGGCCCTTTCTAATGTGCTGGCCTCTTCTGAGACTTGAGGGCGTCATTTCCCAGTGGGTTGTAAAGTTGGACTCGATCACAGTCATGCTGACCCCAGAACTGGGGAGCCCTGGTTGTGATTTTAGGCGTTGGGGGGCTTGTTGCAGTGAACGCTGAAGGTTGGGATTCTGGTAGCCCGGAGGTGCAGGCCCCATTCCCACCCTCAGGCTCCAGGCGCATTTCTCCACCGAGCATACTGTTGGCCCCAGCTTCCTCTGCACCCCAACGCCTGGCTGGGCAACAGCCACTTTGCCTCTGGGAGGTTCCAGGAACTTCTAGTTTCTAGGAGAACTAGCAGTTTTCTCTCAGTTGGGCCCACCTGAATAGGATGGGGGAGAAGGAGGAGGACGCAGGTGATGGCTGCTAGGCTGGGAGCTGGGGAAGAGCAGCCCTAGGTGGAGGTGTGAATTCAAATGGAGGGGAGCCACCTCCCAACCTGAACCAGGTTCTCTGCTGACAGCTTCTTAGAGGTGAAATGCTCCCTCTGTGTCGTGGGGATCCAGGCCCTGGCGGAAATGGACCGGTGGCAAGAAGCACTGGCCTGGGTTCTTCAGTATTACCAGGTTCCTGAAAAGCTGCCGCCCAAAGTGCTGGAGCTGTGGTAGGTCCTGCTGTGACTCAGTCCATCTTCCAGAGATGAGGGTGTTCCCATCATCCTGCATCTCTGCCTGTATCTCTCCCCTTCCCCACAATTTCCCTCCAAATCTGAGTCTTTCCATTTCTTCCCCTCCCAAGACCTGAAAACATCACTAAAAAACGAGGAAAGGGGATTTAGGAGTGGGTTAGAGGAAAGGGAGAAGGACAGTGGAACTGGGAGGTGTGATGCAGGATGAGAGGGTGGTGGGTCAGAGCAGAGAGAGCTTCTTGCTACTTCCTAGGAACTCCTAACTGTTGCTCTGCCCACCTTCCACAGGGCAGGGCTGGAGGGTGCAGGCAGGAGCTGGAGAGGAGAGGGGGCTGGTGTTGAGAGCAAACCTGCTGTGCAGCGCTGACTGTTCTTTTGGGGGCTGCAGCCTTCTTTTATACAGCAAGATGCAAGACCCTGGAGCTGTGCTGGGAGTGGCCCGTGCCTGGCTCCGAGACCCAGACAACCAGGGCCTCCCAGAGTGCCCAGCCCTGGCGGAGCTGCACCTGTGGCGTGTGCTGCTGCCTCTGGGCCACGTGTCTGAGGCGGAAGAGCTTGTGGGCTCAGTGGCCTTCAGCGAGCAGCAGCGGCTGGACACCCTGCAGGCCATTCGCGCAGCAGGGCACCAGCAGGGACATCAACCTGCTGGTTCTGAGGAAGACCAGCAGTCGAGCCAGGAAGGTAGGGTGTCGGCCTTCTGCAGCCTCTGTCAGGTGCAGCTGTGGACTCTCGCCTGGAGCTGGCCCACTGTGGCATGAGGTCCACTGTGGCATGCCTGGGAGCCGTTCTTTGTATGTGTGACTCCAAAATCCCAGGCTAGGAAACCCGTGGAGTTACTGAAAAAGCCAGACCCTCTGATGTCAGCAGTGGAAGGAGAATCTCCATATGGGGTCTCAGGGTCTTGACACTTTTCTCCTGAAAGTCACCCTCTCCTTGGGGCCCTGTTGTTGGATCTCTCACCTGTGTCATGCCGGCCTGGGGCCGTTACCCCTCCTCTCCGTGCTGGCACAAACGTGGGCACAGCTGAGACTTGAGACGTGCTAACCTGACACTTGAGATTGTTGCTCTGTGTGGCTCTCTGTATGCAGCTTAGGCCAGAACAGAACGAATGCTCTAGAATAATGAGGCTATTTAGAAAAATACCAGATAGGCCAGGTTTACCTAGCTGAGCAGATGTGGCCTGTTGAAGTCCTTCCTTGACGTGACACTCAGGTGGCCCAGTCCATCCTTTGGAACCACTTAACAAATCTCAGGAGTAAATCAGTTTTGTCACCTTTGGTTTATCTCACAACCAAGTTCAAAGCTCAGATGTAAGGAAGTGGTTCCCGTGATTTACTCTGCAGTGACGCTCTGTCTCCCTGCCAGGCACTTCCCACAAGCTCCTGTCACTGCTGATGCTGCTTCGCCGGCTGTGGGCCTCTGTGGTGGGCCACATTGCATCCCTGCCCTTCAAAAAGAGCCTCCTGGCCACCCTGGTCCTCTGCCTCCTGCTGGTGAGGTTCGACCCAGGTGAGTGCCACAGCCTGCGTCCCTGTCCACCTTTTCAAGCAGGCGTAGACGGGCTGGCTCTGTAAGGAGGGGTTGCTGGGCCTGAGCAGGAGCCAGCTTGCCCCCAGGAGAGACTGGCAGGGTGCCTGGGAGCAGTCCACCTGCTGACCCCGGACATAACTCTGAGTCATGGTCACCTATGCCAGCTTCTCCTTTATCCAGGGTGAACCCAGAATAGAACCTCAGAGTCCAAGAATCTGCCTCATCATAACCTTTTTAAAGCTGTCAATTTAACATGTTGGAAGTTGTAAATGAAATACATGTACTTTTTAGAAAATGTGGAAAATAGGGAAGAGTATAAGGAAGAAAACACATCACCTGTAAGTCTGCTATTATAAGGGCTATACTCAGCCTGTCTCTGTGGGTAGAGCTACATGGACCCGGGTGGATTTTGCACATCGTGAATATTCTTTGAAACACGGCTTTAAATGGCCAAATAATATTCCACCTTGTAGAGGATCCCGCAGTTGATTCCAGCAGCTCCCCACTGCAGAGTGTTGTCACGGTCTCGTGCTGTGTTGCCCGCAGTGGGGAAGGCACACCGGAGCTCGCTGGGTGCTCTGTGGGAGCAGTGTCCCCACCCCTGCCATCTGAAGGGTTGACTCTTCAGGAGCGGGAGCCCTGGACAGGGGGGGTCGGCGCACATGCGTTCACACTTGTTTCTCGGTTCCTCTGTGAGTTGTGATCTGATCTCCACTTTTCTCATGAATGTAGACTTAGGTACAATTATGTAACTTTCAGAGCTGGAGGAAAACTGGAAACCCTCATTCCAGGCCCTTTATTTTCTTTTTCCTTTCTGGTTGAGAAATATGAGGACCCCAGAGAAAAGTGACTAGCCCATAGTCACAGAAACGATTTAAAACTGCCAGTTCTCAGTTTAACCTTCAGGTTTCTGTCCCCCTCCCTCCTTTCCCTTTCTCTAAGTCAGTGAACTTTTCTTGTGTAATATAGCTCAGGGATGTCCCTTTCACCCCTTCGCTGAACGCCGAATAGGAATTCCCTCTAAGGAGCTCTGTTTGCTTCAGCGAGGCATCACTAGTGAGCTGTCAGGTAAGTGAGGGTGGATTTGTATTCGTTCATAGCTACCCTCTGACTTTCTGCTTTGTACCAGGGACTTGGTAAAAATTTAGAAAAACGTTTTTTGGTTTTTATAAACCTGTTAGTCTCAAACACTTGTCCCTAAGTGTGTGTGGCAAAGGGCCATTGGAGCTGTTTGTAGGGCTGCTCAGACATCTTTAGAAGGGCCCTGGCTGGGGGCCCTGCCTCCCCCCATCCCATCCTGACTCTCAGCAGGGTCCTGTGGGAGAGGAGAACCAGCGGGTGGTGGGCGGGCTGCAGTTAGAACCCAGCAGGAAGGATATGCAGAAGGTAACCCCTTGGTAGCTTTCTTTAAAAATAACATTTTCCTTTTAAGAAAGAAAAAAAATCAGCCCTGGCTGGTGTGCCTCAGTGGATTGGGTGCCAGCCTGGGGACCAAAGGTTCGCTGGTTTGATTCCTAGTCAGGGCACAGGCCTGGGTTTCGGGCCAGGTCCCCAGTGGGGGGTGCATGACAGGCAACCACATACTGATGTTTCTCCCTCTCTTTCTCCCTCCCTTTCACTCTCTAAATAAATAAAATCTTTAAAAATAAAAGAAAGAAAGAAGTAATTCAAATAGTCAAAAACCAACTCAGCTTTAACTCCAAAGAGGTAAAATTTACTTTATGTTATTGCAGTATAATTAACATGATACAAATGGGTGACACTGTCACACGGCTCCAAATACGAGATACAGAAATCAATGTAGCAGAAAGTCTCTTCTCAAATCCATCTCATCAAAAACAGCCACACTAGCCGTTTTCATACATCAAAAAGATGAAAACGTAATACGGTTGAATCTTTTTCTCAGCATATTTAAGGCTCTTGTAATCCAGGTGAAAAGAGTATATTCCAGAGTATGTCCTAGAGAAAGGGAAATTCTTCGTCCCTGGGGGTGGGGGGGTGGGGAGGAGCCAATAACATGAAGCATCCAAATCTGCTTTAAAAATCCTGCCGTGCCCGGTGCCTGGGTTGCAGAGCTTCTGTGGCGGGACGTGGGCTGAGTGTGAGGAGGAGGAGGGAGGGTTGCCGGTGGCTGACAGCTCTCTCTCTCTGCAGCCTCCCCGTCCACCCTGCCCTCACTCTGCAGGGTGGCTCAGCTGTTCCACCGAATCCGAGGGGCTCTGCTTTCTCCTCTCCACCAGCCCCCCATCTTCGACTGAGTGGCCTCTGTGGCTCCGCCCTCCACTACCTGCATCAGAGCCGCCCGTCCGGGGCTCCTTTCTTGCTGCTGGCTGGGCCCTGGGTGGGGAGGCAGCTCTTTCTCGCTGTGTGGAGGCTCCCCGTCAGCACCCACTTCGGTTGCTGTCAGACGGTCACACAGAGACGAGTCTGGGCCAGAGTGCACCAGTCCTTGGGATCAGTACCCCCATACCCAGGGGCCCCTCGTGGTTTGGGGATGCGGTACGTCCATGGAACATTCCACCCCCAGCTCCGAGTGTTGATGAAGCTGAAGTTCAGAAAAGCCCCTTGGAAAATTGTCCCCAGGAGGCCTGTCACTGAGCCAAGCAGGACAGAGAGGGCATCTCTCCCTCCCCTGCTCCTGCCCATGCCCCTGGTCTGGTGGTCTCTGAGCACTCTTCTGTGGTCCTGCCTTGGGCTGGCACCTGCTGGGGCTCCGGTCTGTTCAGACCAGGGCCTGGCTCTCAGAGCTACCTGGGGACTGCTGAGTTTCGGTGAGTCCACTCCACCCCTCCCAGCAGGGAATGTGACCCAGCCAGTGCTCCTGGGCCCCAGCGAGCTCTTCCAGGTTGTCTGGGTGAGCCCTGCTCTGCTCCCCTAGTGCCGCCACCTCATCTCCACCCCACCCCGCACCGCGGGGGAGCCCTGCACTTTGTCCAGTGGCCTTTTCTCTAGGCTCTGCCTGCACCTGGTGGGCACCATGGCTGACTCCCTCTCCGTGTCCTGCTCTAATTAGGATCTATTGCTTGTGTAACGCACACATTTTCCTGCTTATGTGGCCTTGAAAAGTGGGCCGGCCTTAGAGGCTGAGAAGCCAAAAACAGAACTGGGTGATCAGGAGCTGGAGGGACAAGCAGAGGACAGACAGGCTTTGGAAGACAGTGCTGTCACCGGCCGAAGGCATCCTCCACATTTCTGTGCAGGTAAATGTAACACACTTACTGCCCCAGGACAGGGCTGGACTTCCGGGCTGAAGGCCACCTTGTCCTTCAGCCCCTGGACCTCTGTCTGCTGAAGCTGAGAACAAAGTAGGTGCCTTTAGCTTTCCCTGGATTGGTTTTCAAAAGGCATCACCGTCTCCTAGGTCAGATGGGTGGAGTAAGTCAGCTTCTTGAGGTTAAGTCCCCAGGCTGTGCTCCAACTAGGAAACAAGTCCTCAGGGGGCAAGTTTCCTAAATACCACAGCCCCAGGGGGAGGGGGGCAGGGAAGCATTCCGATATCCTTCAGAGCGACTTGTTAAAATGAAAATCCAGTCCTGCTCACTGCCAGGACACAGTTCTGTGAGGCTTCCCAGGCACTGGGGTTGGCTCACACTACCTCCCGCCACGCAGGCCTCTGTCCTTACACATGCGCCCCCCCAATATACCTGTGCTGTGCCCTCGGGAGTGTTCAGCCCCGCCTTTCTGCCTGCTGAGCCCCATAGCCTTCTGGACCACGTGAGGTTACCCCTGGGAATCCCTTCTCAATGTCCCCTGCTTCCAGCCCGTTTCATATCCTTTCTGCCGTAGTGACCCCATGGCCTCGTGGCTGTAGAATTTCTGTCCCTCGGGGTCCTGTGAGCTCTTTGTAGCTGGGAGGCACGGCCTGCTGCCATGTTGGAGATCACCTTTGGGCCCTGCTCCACCGCCAGCCACTTGTGGGGCTGCTGGAACGAGGTTGGACCTCTCAGCCTCCGTGTCCGCCCAGGGGATGAGGCGTCGAACCTGCTGTTTTGACCAGAGCAGGAGCCCTCGGGAAGGGCTGTGTCCCGGTTGCCTGGCTGTGTGCCAGGGAGGGGGGTGTCCAGAGGTGTGTGTGGGAATGAACCGATGCAGCTGGTAAGACGAGAGGTGTGGGGCTTGTTTTGTGAGAGCCCTGAGTGTGAAGCAGCACTGCTGTGCCTGCAGAACCTCCCAGGTCGTTTGGTGTCTGTCCTGAATGCCGCCCACCTGCCGCCTCGGCCAGACAAGGGCCCAGGCCAGGACTTCCCCAGGATTCTGACTTTTCTCAGGATGCAGGCTTGCCCTCCTGTCTGCCTTCAGCTCTGGATGTAACGAGGTCAGAGAACCCGGCACCTGTGCTGCCAGGTGGTGGCCATGGCCACAGGTGGTTCTTGAGCCCCCGAAATGTGGCTGGACCAGAGTGAGATGCTCTTCACACTACAGTACATGTGGACTTGTGTGGACTTAGAACTAAAGAAAAGGGAAGCTCACTTTTTATACTGATTGCTTGTTAAAATGATGTTTTGGATATACTGGATTAAAAAATCTATGATTAAAAGTAATTTCATCTGTTTTACTTTTTGGTGGGGCTACTAGAATGTTTTAAATCACACACGGCTCACCTTGTACTTTCCCACATTTCGAAGCAGGCCCCGAGGGGGTGGGAGTGAGGAGAGTGGCAGCGTGGGTAGGAGTTGGGTGGGATGTGGGGTCTGGGACAAGGGGCTGGTGCAGCCCCTTCTGGGTAAGGTGAGGAAGCTGAGGCCCAGAGAGGTGACTGATGCGCCCCAAGTCACACAGGCTGGACAGGACCGTGGGCTCGTGCCCCTCTAGCCCCCTGCTCCCTGCCCTGCCTGTGGCTCTGCCTCACTTGCCCTAAAATCCGTGCCCTCTGGCTGAGGCTCACTGTTAATATGCTGATGTGTCTGGGGTGAGTCGGTCAGTGCTGCATGGTTCTGAGAGTACGGCATGGAGCAGATATTTAAAGTTTAGGGGTGCTGAGGAGGGCTGGAGTGGGTAATGCCCTTCTGTGGTGTGGTGGGAAGCGGGGGCAGATGGCCTGAGGTGGGAGGGGTAGGAAATTAGGCCTCAGTGGGCAGTAGTGGGGGGAGTAGGAGGCAGTAGGAGAACCCCAACTTCTGCTTCTGGGGAGGAGAAGGGATTGGAGTCGCTCACAGCTTTGTGCAGGTGACCCCCATTTTTCTGCATGTGTTTTGTAGACTTTAAAAATAGACTTGAACCCGGCAAGTCTTGAGTTACATATAAGCTAGGAGTTCAGAAGTTACCAAAGGGTATTCACGGTAAGAACACCCCCCCACACCCCTGTTTCTGGCCCCGAGGCCACCGCTGTGGCCAGTCTGTTCACCCTGCCAGAGCTAATCTCCTGTCTTGCCCGTTTCCTCCCCTTACACACACCACACGCACGGTAACACAAAGTGATCTGGGTAACCTGCACCTCATCAGGTCCTGTGGGCTGCCCTGATCCTTTGACCGACAGGCTCCACTGTGTGGAGAGGTTTGCCACATCAGAACCTCTCCGCCCTCTCCTAAGCTCAGAAGCTCAGCCACCTTGAGTTTAAGGTGACAGGTAATGGCCGTGCATTTCCTGCTGCTTCCTGGTCTGTGCAGCCTGCCTGGTAGTCACAGTGGGGAGGTAGGACCTGTAGGCCTCATGCTCTGCAGGTCAGCGATTTCTAAATTGGGAATGCATTAGCACTAAAGTAACCCCTGCCACTCGTCAAATCTGCCAGAGGAAGCGGCCAAAAGGGGAAAGCTGGCCAGGAACAGCAGGCACTTCACCACCACCTCACCACCGTCCCTGTCTTGCGTGGAAAGTCTCTGGGCTGCGGGACTCAGCACTGGCACCCACAGGAGGGGCTGCTACAACCGTGGCCCTTCCACTCCGGCCTCCTGCAGGCCAACGAAGGCCTCGTTTGTCGCCCTCTGTGGAACTTAGTATGTGGAGTGTCTGAGAGGGGCCGGGGCAGGGGCAGGGCTGGGGGGGGGCTTCCTCTCTTTCCTGCAGACCTTGATCCTGGACCAGGAAGAAGCCAAAGTGAAGGCAGTGGGTCCGGCACCTCCAGCAGTCTGCGAACTCCGTCCGGGTGCTGCTGTCTGGGATGGAGTCATGTTGGCCTCTTGATAAAACAAGTACTTCTTGTCTTGAAGCAACCCATATATACTTTAGAAAATATTTAAAATTGCATAAAAGTGCCCTGGTGCGTGTGGCTCAGTGGATTGAGCGTGGGCCAGAGAACCAAAGGGTCACTGGTTCAATTCCCAGTCAGGGTACATGCCTTGGTTGTGAGCCAGGTCCCTGGTATGGGGTGCATGAGAGGCAACCACAAGTTGATGTTTCTCTCCCTTCCCCTCTCTAAGAATAAATAAATAAAATATTTTTTAAAAATCCAGATTTGGAAATGATGGAGGGTTGATGCACCCCATAAGGCAGTGGGGACAGGAGCGGCTCAAGTACTGAGCACCAGCTTTATATGTATGTTATATCCCCTAACTCGTCGATGGCAAGGTGGGCCTCGATGCGGGAGAAGCAGGCTTCCAGAGCACAGGTGCGAGGCCCGCTGCTAGTGCCTCCCGGAGCGCAGTGGCAGTGGAGATGGACACAGCCTGCCCCCCCGTGGCGGAGCCATGCACCACCCTGCCGCCTGCGCCCCAGGCCCTCCTCGCGGGAGTCAAGGGCAAGGGCAGCCAACTCTGCCCCAGCCAGGTGCTTTTGGTGCCCAGCCAGCCCTCCCAGGAGCAACCAGCGCTGGCAGCAGGACGGGAATGGGAGTTTGCGAGGCGACGAACACTTGGTCTGTAACAGCATCCCGGCCTGTCCCCCCTTGGGGAGTCGCGCTCTCTGGAAATAGCCTGTGGTGTGCCGCGGAGAACCTGGCTGGAGGCAGAGGCAGGCAGGGGCGGGGCCACGCGGAGTAGGGCGGGGCCACTATGACCCACCGGCCCCGCCCTCCCTGGGCACTGTGATGCCTGAGAGCAGCTGCTGGCCCAGCATGTCTGTCCTCAGCCCCCTCCCGCCCAGCGTGTCACAACGGCAGAGGCGGCTGTATCTGGAGCAGTTGGGGAGGGCAGGCCGGGCCGGGAGGCGAGCTAGCGACGAGTGCAGCTGAGATGGTGAGCCTGTCGGGGCCGGGGCGGGTACCTGGGCCTGGGGGTGGGGGGCCAGGGCCGTGGGGACTAAGGGACCCATCGTTTCCGGGCTGTAGAGTTGGAGTCTCCGGGGGTGTCAGTTCAGGGTACAGTGGTGGGGTCTGCACCGAGGGATGTAAGCTACCTGGTGCTGGTTAGGGTTTTTCATGGAGGTAAAGTACACACCTGGGGCAGGTTGCATCTAAAAGGGAGTTGAAGGTAATGTGCGCACATGGGTGAACTGGGAAAGGACATGGGCCAGGCCAGACAGGGGGGGACTCTGAGGGATCCCAAGCTCAAGGACCAGAATGCGGGGAGCAGAGGCAAGCCAGGGGTTCAGATGGTTGGGCCCTGGGGTGGGGGGCAAGTGGTCCAGCCAGGGCACCCAATCCAACCACATCACCTGTGTCCTTGTCCCAGAATGTGACAGGGGACTTAGGGTGTCACTGTCACCTGGGGCTTAGGGTAGTTCTCCTTTCCTGCCCCACTACCTGTCTGGGTCTGGGGTGCATCCAACTTGAGTGTCTCAGCGTCTGAGGCTCTTGGCACCATGCCTACTGCCCCGTGTGCCGGCGGTCAGTGGGGAGGACTTTGGCCCACAGCCACCTCCCTCTGCAGGTCAGGGGACCCTGGCTGAGCGGACTCTGCAAGGCCTGGTCCCCCAGCAGCATTCGCTCCCTTTCACAGACGTGGATCTTACTTGCTTGGGGAGGAGGTCTCTCCACATCCCTAAGTCCACCCGCCACCATCCCTCCCTGCACTCCCCCCAACCTGGGGTGGGTTAGTTACCTCCAATCCACTCCTGTGACCCCATGGGTGCCCAGAGTCTCCCAGTGCAGAGCCCCAGTCTTTCAGCAGGAGGGAGGTGGGCTGGAAGACTTGGGTGGGGGAGGGGGGCAGAAAGAGCAGTCTCACAGGCCAAGGTCAGGTTCCCTGGCTCTCTGGATTCAGGTATCAGTGACAAGCAGGCCAGGGGAGAACCTCCCGGCCTACCCAGGCTGCTGCCTGGAGTGGAAAGAGCCCAGAGTCTTCTGGCTCTGGCCCCAGCTCTGCTGGTTTTAGCTCCAGATGTGTTCTGCACTACCCCTCTCCCAAGCTGCTCCGGGACACACCTGGGACTTACATCCTTTGGGGCACAGGGGGATGTCATGCAGGATAGTGAGTGGGTAGAGGAACCCACTTCTGCTTGAGGCCTGGTGGGGGCCATAGAAGGAGCCGAGACCAGAGTTCAGAGTTTTGGCTTCTGGCTCTGCAGCTGCCTGTGTGACTTCAAGAAGGTCGTGTAGCCTCTCTGGGCTGTTTTCTCTCATCTGCAGTATGAAGAAGGGTTAGGGTTCTCACGTGCAAAGCTCCACCTAGTTTTGCTTTTAAACTTCTGTTCTACAGAATCTCAAACATATGCAACCGGAGGAGAATGGTGCAGCGCAGCCCTTCCTAGGTTCATCCAATTCCAACTATTATTTACCTAGGTGATCCCTGCCTCTTTTATTTCCTCCTTTCTCTCTCCCCATTTTTGCAAGGCAAATCCTAGGCCACATACTCAACAGTTTATATTATTTATAATATCTAGCATTAGCTATTGCTTTATACTTACCAAAGGGCTTTCTCTTGCACGTTTTAATTTTTACCTGAACATCCTAAAAGAAGCTCACAAGGGCCCTGTGAGCACCTTCAATGCATATTCAATAGGCAGGTTTCTGAAGATACCTGGAAAATCAAAAATTCAAACAGCTTAAACCTTATTTAAGTGTGCTGAAGAATTTAGATGTTTAGCTGGAAATTATGGTTGAATAGTTTGAAAAAAGGACATCTATTTCAGAACAGTAATTGTTTTGTACAGCAGGTTCTATGCATTTAGAAGATTTAATTGCACAAAAGCATTGTACTGACGGGAAAACCCCTTTTTATTGACATTTTCCCACCCACAGAATCTCTAAAAAACCTGAAACTCATTCCTGAGAGACTAGAATGACACGCCCACAAACCTAGACCGCGCGAATCCCACCCTCACAGGAAGAACTTTGCACATGGAGGTCGGGGGGTGGGGTGTGTGGAGGCTGCCTCTGGGTTAAGGAACATTAATTCAGCGTTTATGCAGGTTCTGGCTAAGAGATTCGTAACTGCCATTCTCCCCGCCAAGCGGGCCTTCTGTGCCCAGAGTTCCCGTGGAAGCAGTTCTCCCTGAGCTGAGACTCCGACCTTTCCTGGGAAGTGGTGTGGAGAAGCCAACCTGGCTCTGTTGCCCTCCAATGCCTATTCCCACCCAAACTCAGCTGGTGCACCCGGTCCAGAGGGCAGGTGCACACGCCCTCTCTCCGCTGCTCATCCAGCCCGGGGCTCTGAACCCTGAAAGGAACATGAAAAGTTAAACATAATTTCCTAGGAGGAAAGAGCTGCTATATACAGGGCCAGTGGTGAGGTGGGTGGGAGCCTGTGGCCCTCTGGGGGGGGGGGGGGAGGTGGACCCACCCTCCTTTTCTCTGTGGCCCCCAGGGTCTTTCAGTGCTGCCCAGGCCTTGGCATCTGACTGAGGGTTAGCATCTTCCTGCAGCGTGGGCACTGTGCACACAGATGAACACCCACCAAGACCTGCTGCACCTGCCCCTACAGGCCGCTCAGGCTCAGGGCCTTGGACATCCTGGGGCCTCCTGCTGGGAGCCCACTCAGCCCTGTGTTTCCCAAAGTCAGCCAGGTCACCCCTGCCAGTGCACCAGCCATTGAGCCACCTTTGCTCACAGATGAGATCAGCTGCTCCTGGCTCTGGCTGTTTCTGGCTGGCTGTTTGTTCTTTGGTATGAGGACTCCCACATGTGCGCTGATTGCCGGGTCTGGAGCAGAGATAATTCAAACAAGTTCAGATGAGTCACCTTTGTTCTCACAGTAATTGTCCCTCTGAAACGCAGTAGGAGCTATGCTCTCCCGGCTGAGCTGGACCCAGATCCTAGAGTGTCGGGGAGTTATTATCCTAGGCTGACAATGAGAAATAATTGGCTGCGACAACATGCTTCCTGAAAGCCACTGTGTGACCTTTGAGCTCACAGGGGATGAGCCAGGGGGTGAGCCTCAGACAGGTGAGCACTTGGCAAGACCTGCCCCAAACTCACCTGCCTCTCGTTCACACTGCTCCAAAGTCCAACTCAAATGGCTGCCTGGGCCTGTCCAAGGCTCTCTGCAAATATCCTCCTTCAGGAAACTGAGCCAGAAGTTGTTTTTTTTCCTCCTTGGAACTCCCATGCCTCCTAGGCCCTGGCCACCCTCCTTCTTGACAAATAGATGGCCGCCCCTTCAGGGCAGGGTTTTCATGCTATTCATCCCTCTGTTCAAGGAGCCTGTTGAGTCCCAGTCCTGTGCTGGATGCCGGGGCCTCAGGGAGTAAACCAGGTCTTCCTGCCCACACAGAACTGACTCCCTCCAGCAGGGAAGTCGGAGCCGTGAACAGGCAACTACTAACTGTGTGATAGATGCAGTGGCAGGGAGGAAAGGGATTGCGGGAGCCCATCTTAGGGCCCCGCATCAGTCTGTGGTTTCCCAGACTTCCTGTAGGAGGTGACTTCTAACGAGACCTGGAGGCTGGTTAGGAGTCCCCCGTCAGGCTTTTGGCACACAGCAGCCCCATACATGTGCCGTAGGAGTGGCAGCACAGGTGGCTTTGTAGTTGGTATCAGAGGGATGAGGCTTCCTTAGCCTTTTCCAGGGCCCCCTCAAAGGCCCGGCCAGTGCCAGGTGTCAAGATACAGTCTGGTCGCCTGTGTGCTGGTCATGGGTGGCTCCCAGGTGTGGGACACCCCTGTTCTTAGGCCAGAACTGAGTCCCTAAGGCAAACACAGACAATAGACTTTACAACACAGGTGAATGGGATGGGGACCTGAGGTCTCCTATTTCAAGGTAAAGACACGATGTCAGTAAAGATGACAAGTGTCACAGCTAACTTGCTGTCTTCAGACAAGCGGAGGTTAAGTAACTCAGGCAGGGTCACACAGCACAGTGAGCAGGTTAGCAAGGCCACACTCAGGCCTGGGGCTGTGCAGGTCAGCCCTTCCCTGATGCAGGGGTCATGGGCTGGCTGCTGTGAACACCTGACCCCCTTGAGGAAAAGGCACAGTGACAGGTAGAGCTGGTGTCCAGGGGTGACAATGAACTCAGGAACAACGGGTCCTGCCCCTCTGAGCTGCTTCTCAGGGCAGCCGCCCAGCCCCCACACCTGGAGAACCTTCAAGTCCCTGGAGCCCTGTGCTCCCACCAGCACTTTGTGGGTCCCTATGCCCAGCCGCACGCTCTGCGGGCTTTGTGCCCGGAGCACCCAGCGCCAGAAAATGCCAGGCAGGGTCAGGGACAAGAATAGAAACCCACAGGCCAGGCACATGCTTCCCTGCTGGGGTCTGGTGGGAGTCACACGCGCAGAGACACCGAGACACCTTGTGCCACCCTGGCAGTGTTGTGCAAGGGGCCCGAGGTCCTGCTCCCAGCAGGCCCCGTGGTTGGCTTCTACTTGCACACACAGACACCCCCATTCACCCACCGGCTCACTCGCCCTCCTCAGCTGCTGGAACCCATCAGGTAACCTTGGCTTCACATCACAGTGACCCTCTGAGGGGAGGCTTTCTTTTTTTTTAATTTAAGATTTCATTTATTTATCTTTCGGGAGAGAGATATCAATGTATGATTGCTTCTCATGTGTCCCCTGCTGGGAACTGGCCTGCAACCCAGGCATGTGCCCTGAGGCATGTGCCCTGACTGGGAATCGAATCGCGATCCTCTCGTTCGCAGGCTTGCACTCAATCCACTAAGGTGCACCAGGGCAAGGGGAGGCTTTCTTTAACACGGGCCTGACACAGCGAGGAGGCAGGGACGGCGCTACGAGGAAATAGCCCACCTCTCAGAGTTCAGGAGGGGCCTGACTTCCATGCTCCCCACTCTCCCTCGTGGATGCGCCAACCCTTTATTTTTAAAAAATGAATTAGCTCACTATACCCAACATATTTTAACATGCGATCAGTATAAACGCTACGAAAGGAGCTCGTTTGGCTTCTGCTTCACACAAAGGTTTGGAGCCTGGTAGGCCTTTGACCTTTAGCACGCAGGTCAGCACGGATGAGCTGTGTGCCCGGTGCTCAGCAGCCGCGGTTGAAGCCCCCTCCAGCGCAGACAGCGCAGAGCCGGTCCAGTCGCGACGCGAGTTTGCGTGCAGGCTCTTCAAGTGCCAACCCCTTCTCCTCCCCACGTCTGGGGTCCGAACGCTAACTCTGCCCGTGACACGCGCTTCCCAGGCACCCTCCTTCCACGAGTGTCTGCTCCGTGACACCCGGGGACTCTGCGTGGGTGACTGCGGGCCAGGAAAGGTGGGGTTTCGGCGCGGACGCCACGCCCCCGCGGCCTACGCAGCGTCTGACACCCCTCGGGGCCTGCCCCCACCTTCAGTGCCGGAGACCCCGCAGTTCAGAGCGGTTCATCGTGTGCCGCCGCCCCTCTTCCTGTCTCACTGTGCAGGTGGAAAGCCACCCCTGGCGCAGACCACGACACGGTGGCTCTTCAGAGCTGACTCCCGGTCTGGTCCGATGCAGTGGTGGTCCAACACCGGAGACTGCACACCCTGGTTCTGGCACCGCATGGCCGGGGGTCGCCGTCTTGGGGGCGTGGGGACACCGGACAGGGCCCCGGCTGGGCCCTGGGGCTCTCTGACCGGCTTCGGTCCTCTCCCCACAGAGGGAGTGCATATCCGTCCACGTGGGCCAGGCGGGAGTGCAGATCGGCAATGCCTGCTGGGAGCTCTTCTGCCTGGAACACGGCATCCAGGCCGATGGCACCTTCGGGGCCCAGGCCGGCAAAATCGGAGATGACGACTCGTTCACCACCTTCTTCAGTGAGACCAGCAACGGGAAGCACGTGCCGCGGGCTGTCATGGTAGACCTGGAGCCTACGGTAGTAGGTTAGTGTGGCCGGCCCCTGCCCGTGGGAAGCAGCGGGAGACTGGGAGGAACCTTGGATTGAAAGTGGGGGCTGCTCAGCTGAGCCCTTCCGACAGCTCCTGGGATTCTCCGTGGTCTTGGGCAGTGCCCAGCAGGAATCAGGGCTCGCTGCCCCAGCGTGGCTCCAAACCGCAAACAGAACGCCCTTGATGTAAACCTGCTGAGACAGATAAGATTGTCAAGATAGCTTTCAACATTACTGGGGGTAAAACAAATCAAATGGAACCCCCAAATAGTGTCTCAGAGTGTCATAACTGCACCCTATTCTCGTGAGTGTGGTAGGACCTTACAGTGCCTGGCACACACCATGCAGTAACTTCCAGCCAGAGGTAGCTGTTGTACCAGCACAAGCCTCCTGGATCTTAGGAGACAGGACTTAGGTCTCCCCCTGAGCCCTACCCCCAGACCCCTTCCCTAGGCCTGAGCCCTGGGTCTGTGCTCAGCTCTGAGGCTCAACGGGCAAGGGGTGCGTAAGTGTTGCAGAGGCGTCAGGGCGAATGCCTGTGGGGCCTGGACACTCCAGGGACACCGGCTTTCAGGGACTTTGTCCAAATACAAAAAGTGCAATTGACCCATCCAGGCTGCTGTGCAAGTGGGTGCTCCTTCAGGGATAGGAGATCCCTGAGGGGAGAGGGGGAATAGTTGGGGCTGGTGTATCTGGTCTACCATGGGCCCAAGTCGCAAGGACACTTAGAGGGGAGGGGCACCCCCCCCAACCTCGGCCGGCCTCCACAATGTGCCACAAGGCTCTGCCTCCCAGTCACTCTGTCTCCAAGGCCTGACATGCAGTTACCATCTTGAGTGGAGGTGGGTGGGGGGCACAATTTCTGAGGGAGCCTAGAAGCTGGGCAGGTCACCCCGAACCTTTCTCTGTGTCCCTAGAACATTCTAACGCAAGTGAAACCAGGTTAAATTTGGGGGGAACTTTGCCCCATGAAAGAAAAAGTGAAGCCTTGGGGGCTGAAGGAGCAGGAAGGAGTGGCAGTCGGCTTGAGTGTCCAGCGAGCTTTGTAAACCCGAGACTGTGTGAGGTGCCAGCCAGGAGAGCACCTGCTTCTCCTCACCTGCCCGAGTCCTGGCTTCTGGCTCTTGTAGTGCCCGTGTCTCCCTGGAATTCTCTCGGCCGTCTCTTTCAGGGTTGTTGGGCTTCACCGCAGTACAGTTTGACAAGTGGGGGCTGTGGAGACCTGGAGGGGTGCTATACAGTATTCTAACAGGAAAGGGGACCCAATGGTCCCCCTCTCTCGGTAGACGAGGTTCGGGCAGGAACCTACCGCCAGCTCTTCCACCCGGAGCAGCTGATCACAGGGAAGGAGGACGCTGCCAACAACTACGCACGTGGCCACTACACAGTGGGCAAGGAGAGCATCGACCTGCTCCTGGACCGGATCAGGAAGCTGGTAAGTGTAAGCGAGGATGGCGCTTGGTGCGTCAGGCCGGAGTGGATTGGCTTGGACTCATGCCTGTCTGAGCAGAGTGGGTGGAGGCTCACTGCCTCAGATTTGGGGGTTTCTCCTAACGTTCTGTGAGAAGCGTCTGCAGGATGGAGACACTTTCCTCCACCTGGACATCACGGGCGACCCTACAGGCTGAAGCCCTATTAATACTTACTAATCCTCTGTGGTAGTGTCAGGGGGGCGTCCCAGACATGAAGAAGCCGAGCTCTCGGCTTGTTGAAGGCTAACGAACCCTTGAACTTGGAAGAGGAGACCGTGGATGCATTTCAGCACTCACAAATGCCGTTATGAAGGTCGATGATATTCCTGAATTTAATCCCCTTAGTAACAGTAGGAAGGAGGTCACTTCCCTGTACTTTACAGGTGAAGAGGGCCAAGGCAGTTCAACACTAACCCGGGCCCCATAGCTAGAAAGGAGCAGATGTAAAATTTAAGCCGGTTGGTTTGACTCAAAGTTGTAGTGGTGGAGTGGCCACTGCCTACCAGAACCCTCCTTGTCTGTCTGAAGAAGAAGGTGGGACTTGATCAGTGGTTCTTTCCTGGGGAGCTAAGGACACCACATTTCTTATATGATCACCTTTTCAGTTTAGAGAAGGGGCCACAGTAGTCGTTAGTCTCAGAGCTATCTGATCCCACAAAGTTCACAGCCACTGGATCGAGTGACCATAGACCACACCTGGTGGTGAGGTTCTGAGGCTCCAGGAACCCTCTGTTCTGACAGGAGCCCACATGGAGTGCTCACCCACCGCAGGTCAAGTCCTTGCTCAGCATATCATGCTGCACATGCAATCACCCTAGCAACCACGTGGGACGAGTGTGTTTTACTGACCCACTTTAACCACAAAGCCGCAGAAGACTGGAGAGATTCAATAACTTGCTCAAGTTTTTACAACTGGGAAATGGCAAATTGATATTAAAACTCAGGTTCTCAGCCTCCACTTCTATTTCTGAAACCAGTTCCCTGCTCCACCTTCCAAGGTCAGGCTCAGCTGTGCAGACAGACAGTTTCCACAAAATAGAATGAGGAAGGCAGGGGGAGGGGCCGGGAGTTGGGGGCTCTCAAAGGACATCGGCACTGACCCCTGTGGTCCTGGAACTCTCATTGCTGGTTCAACAAAGCCACCGGATGGGAACCTTCACATACCTACAGGCTTGTGTGTGTGTGCAGTGTGCCGCCCCCAATTTTCACCAGGCCTCCTAAGGTCAGTCCTGGTGCATTTCCTTCAAGGCTGTTTGGTTTCATGCCCATAAGACTGTGGAGGGCTGGTGTGGGGCAGACAGAAGGGCTGTCTGCTACTGTCTACCCGAGGGTGTTGCCAGAGACTTGTCTTCACTGGTGTTTTTCTCTCTCTCTCTCTCCAAGACAGACGCCTGCTCTGGCTTGCAGGGCTTCCTGATCTTCCACAGTTTCGGCGGCGGCACTGGCTCTGGCTTCACGTCTCTGCTGATGGAGCGCCTGTCCCTGGATTATGGCAAGAAGTCCAAGCTGGAGTTTGCCATCTACCCAGCCCCCCAGGTCTCCACGGCAGTGGTGGAGCCCTACAACTCCATCCTGACCACCCACACCACCCTGGAGCACTCAGACTGCGCCTTCATGGTCGACAACGAGGCCATCTACGACATCTGCCGCAGGAACCTGGACATCGAGCGCCCCACCTACACCAACCTCAACCGACTCATCAGCCAGATCGTCTCCTCTATCACGGCCTCTCTGCGCTTTGATGGGGCCCTCAATGTGGACCTGACCGAGTTCCAGACCAACCTGGTACCCTACCCCCGCATCCACTTCCCACTGGTCACCTATGCTCCCATTGTCTCCGCCGAGAAGGCCTACCATGAGCAGCTGTCCGTGGCGGAGATCACCAGCTCCTGCTTCGAGCCCAACAGCCAGATGGTGAAGTGCGACCCCCGGCACGGCAAGTACATGGCTTGCTGCATGCTCTACCGCGGGGACGTGGTGCCCAAGGACGTGAATGTTGCTATTGCCGCCATCAAGACCAAGAGGACCATCCAGTTTGTGGACTGGTGTCCCACAGGCTTCAAGGTGAGAGCTGCTGAGGAAGGAGACAGACGGCTGGGAGGCTGAGGGGCATTCCCAGGGCGGGGTGGATGGTGTGCGAGTCCCATTGGCACTTCAGGCTTCATGGGAAGGACAGTTGAAAGAAGGGAAGGGCATGGTGGCAGTGGGGAGAAGTCCTGCAGCTCCTGCTCTGAGACCTGCAAGTGCCTCGAAGGCCAGGCAGAAAGGGCTCCTTGTCCATGGGGCCCAGTGGGCAGGCTGGAAAGAACCAGGGTGGGCAGGTGGGGTGCCCAGGAGGAAGGGGTGCAGGTTGTTGTGACCCAAGAACAGATTGGAACGTGGAGTGAGGCCAATTATTCAAGTTGCCAGAGAGGTGTAATTCCCTCCTTTTAACAAAACATCTGTGCATCTCCTGCTTTATTGTGAGAGATTAACCATCTGTGGGGGAATGCAGACAGTCCAGGGAAGACCCCCGGGTCTCAGGGTCAGGTGGACGTTGAGTGTTGGTGAAGCTGCCCCTCTGAGCTCCACGGCAGGACGTGCGGCTGGCTCCCCGCACCAGAACTGGCTCGCCACTCTGTGCCATGTTCCACGGCCTTTAATCGGACCCCACATCAGGACAGGCACTGCCGTCTCCACCGACTGGGGCCACCCAGGAGGCCAGAACTGAATTATTCAGAGGGTTACTGAGCGCCAGGCTGCAGGTAGCTGTGAACGTGATGTGGTTTTCCCCTGGTAGGACTAACCCGTGTGCCCGCCTCTCTCTGACCCGGCCGACCTTCAGGGAGGGCATGTGGCTCTCCTCCTCACTGTGCGGCCCCTTGTGACACATGTAATCTTTTTTTCTACACTGCCTGAAGGCAGTCTAGAGCTTTCTAGTTTTATGGGTCAGTCTTGACCTTTATTGTGAAAACAGCCAAGATCTTCAAAAAATATGTAGTTCTTTTTTTCTCTTTCAAATGGAAACAAACAGCAAAACATGCTAATAGGAAAATGAATAAGGAAAAAGTAGAAAAAAAGAGACTAGAGAGTGGTGGGGAAATGTCTCTCCCGACTCTCAAGTGGAAGCTCTGGGGTCACGTCCAGGAGGAGGAGGCTGAGCCAGCACCCTGACCTGCTTTTCAGAGAACATATGCGGGCGCTGGTTTGCGGAACTTCCTCCTCCCTCCTCCGTCCCAGGGGTGCTCATCTGCCTGTGACCCGCAGGGAGGCTGCCGTTCAAGAGCGAGGAGAGCAGGCAGCTTGTCTCTGCTGGTCAGGCCCAGGCCCAGCAGAGGCGTCACGGGCCTTCCCCTCCCCATTTTAGTCTTTGCTGTCTCAGCATCACCTTCATCTCCGAGATGCCTCTTCAGTCTAAGAGGAGCTGTGTAGACCTTGGTGAATCCATTTACTGCCTTGGCTGTAGGGCCTGCTGCCGCTCCCCTCTCCTCCTCCCAAGAGGACATGCTGAGAATTGAAGGGGGGCTTGGGTAGAAGAGGTGTCTTTTGGATGGCACCATGGATCTCAGCATCCCATAAGTAGTATCCCAGTTTGTCACCTGGGATTTCCTCCAGGTTCCCCAGGTTGCCAGGGCTGGCTTGGGTTGGATATGTGTGTGGGGAAAAGGGAGGTTTCTCGTATAGAAGCCCACTGTCAGCCAGGGCTGGACTCGCCGGCTGGACCCTAAAACCCCAGTCGCCAGAGCAGGGGTTTTAGCTGCATTCCTTTGCTTGGTGTCCTTGCTTTCCTTCCACTAAGTCCCACTCCCCAGAGACATGAGGCTGGTTAACTCTGACCCCTCGCTGTGGCCCTTTGGACCTTTTTATTTATTGCTCTGGACTTTCTCCATGACCTTGTAAACAGCTCTTCACCGTTGGCAGAGAAACTTCCCTAAATTTATTGACAACAGAGCTGGGAGGAGCTTCAGATGACCATTGGGGAAGAATAAACTTTATAATAACCTAAAGTCTAGAAATAAATTCGCCTCTCCTTGGGAACCTACTTTCCTGTCAGAGATAGACATGAGTCACCTCCCGCTTTGAAACAGCCCTGATAGCTGCTGGAGTGTCCACTGGACTCTCCCCACAAGCAATTCTGCGCCCAGCCCTGTGCTCCCTGTCGTTCAGTTCCCCAGTCCTTCCTCCTGGACTGGCTGTGCCACCCCTCCTTTTACTGTCTCCTCAGCACCCACCTGCATCCAACCTCCTGCTCCCCTCGTCCCACCCCAGCCCACAGCCCCACCCCCTTGCCTGCACCCACACCACTTCCAGAAGGTGCCTCAGGGGCATCATCCTACCCTTCACCTTCCTATGTTGTCCATCGTTCTCTTTCCCCAGGTGGGCATCAACTACCAGCCTCCGACTGTGGTGCCTGGAGGGGACCTGGCCAGAGTGCAGCGGGCCGTGTGCATGCTGAGCAACACCACGGCGATTGCAGAGGCCTGGGCCCGCCTGGACCACAAGTTCGATCTCATGTACGCCAAGCGGGCCTTTGTCCACTGGTACGTGGGAGAGGGCATGGAAGAAGGAGAGTTCTCCGAGGCCCGGGAGGATCTGGCTGCCCTAGAGAAGGATTATGAAGAAGTGGGGACGGATTCATTTGAAGAAGAAAATGAAGGGGAGGAATTTTAAATACACATGTTCCTCTTGGCTGAGTCTCTTTGTCTTTGCTGCTCCGCTCCAAGCACCTATAGCTGTCACAGGCGACACTCCCAGCTGCAGCCTGATCTTGGTCTGACACCTGTCCCTGCAGGTTGGTAGGCTGAAACGGGCACTGTGCTCTGTCCCCTCCCCCCTTGGGCAGGAGCAGCTCTGTGTCAATAAAGAAAACGAGAGGCACCATCTCTGGGTTAAGGTGAAGCCAAGGTACACGTGCAGAGGCCTGGTCAGGATTTTTAATTCTAGGTTAGGCCGCGTCCACCCTGAAACACAGCCTGCTTGCCAGGCAGAGGTCAGACCCAGGGAAGGGAAGGATCTGGGCCTCGGGAAGATCCTGGAACTGACACCTCTCCTTGCCCCATGCACACAGCAAGCACCATGCTAGACAACCTCAGGTGGTGTCAGGTGGCGGGAAGTAAACAAGCAGTGGTGAGAGGAGGTGCTGGTGGTCAGGGAAGGTCTTGTGGGGACCCGAATGGAGAAAAGAGCTATCCCAGGAGGCTCTGGAGTCCCGGGGGGGACTGGGCATGGGGCAAAAACACCGGTGTGGGGACAAGCTTGGAGTGTGTCCCACAGACGGGAGGCCTGTGGGTGGAGGGTGGTGAGAGAAGGAGCCGTAGCAGCCAAGCAGAGTCCGAACAAACTCAGCCTCACAGACCATGCCTGAGGTTTTTCTCTAAGCAGACACACGGGCACTGGAAGGTCCTGAGCAGGATAGTGACTATATGCACACAGACCTTATCGCTAATCCCCTCGATCGTCTGAACGTGCATCTTCTCACTTGACAAGCAAAGAACCTGAGATGCAGAGAGTTTGTGTTGGAGACGGTAAGAGAGGTGTTCAGGGGCCGCCAGGCCTGGTTTCCCGTCTGCCCTGCACCGTGTCTATCCGCAGTGGTTGGCCCAGTGTTTGACTCAGCTGCCTCATGAAGGGACGGGTGGGGGCGGGGAGAAACTCATGGGCCATTAAAAAAGCACAGGACACATTGTGAGTGCATTCTGCCTGAAGCTGGCAGCTCTGGTAGGATTTAGGGAAATGTCAAGACTGCTATGGGTCCCTGTACGTTAAATGTGCCCGTGCATCTCATTAATACTTGGCTTTTCCTAAATGTTTCTATTTGAATATTCTTTGGAATCCCTGATAAAAATAGGGCTTCCTGTGTTTAGGTGGACTACATTGATCTTTGAATGTTGAACAAGACTCTGATCCCTGGAATAAAGCCATACGTGGTTAGGGCATAGAATTTTTCTACTTTGCTGAATTCTATTTGCGAATATTTTGTGAAGAATTTTGCATCTGAATTCAGGAAGGATATTGGTGTACAGTTTTCTCTTTTTTGTGCTGTGTCTGATTTTGGTATCAAGGCAATGCTCTCGTAAGATGAGGTGGGAAATTGCCTCTCATTTCCTGGAAGTGTACATCATGGATTAATGTTAACTCTTAAAACATTTGGCAGAGTTCTACTGGGCCTGGGGATTTCATTTGTGGGAGTTTTAAAAATTAATAGTTAAGCCCTGGTTGGTGTTACTCAGTGGACTGAGTACCAGCCTTCGAACCAAGGGTCGCTGGTTTCACTCCCAGGCAGGGCACAGGCCTGGGTTGTGGGTCAGGTTCTCAGCAGGGGGTGTGCAAGAGGCAAGCACATACTGATGTTTCTCTTCCTTTCTTTCTCCCTCCTTTCCCCTCTCTCTAACAATAAATAAAATCTTTAAAAAATAATAGTTCAATTTCTTTACAATTAGAGCATTTTGCAAACAATCTGTTTTCTGTTGGTGAGTTGTAGTTGTTTGTGCTGTTGAAGGGTTTGGTCCAATTGGAGTAAAGTGTCAAATTTATGTGTACAGTGTGTATAGTATTCTGTTCTTATGATTTGTACCCACAGGGTCTCTATAGTATCCGTTTAATTCCTGATGTTGGTTATTTGTATCTTTTTTCCTTTGTCAGTCTTGTTAGAGTTTAGTCCATTTTATGGATCTTTTCGAAGAATAAGCTTTCAGTTTCATAAATTTTTCTTCTTTGCCTATCAGTTTTCAGTCTCATTGATTTATGCTGTTTGCTTCCTTCTGCTCGCTTGGCGTTTATTTTGTTCTTTTTCCCCCTAGTTTCTTATGGGTAGAGTTTAGATCACTGATTTGAGACTTCTTTTCTAATACTTACTGCAATAAACCTCTTCCTCAGACCCTGGCCAGGTGGCTCGGTTGGAAAGTCATCCGATACACCAAAAGGTTTCGGGTTTGATTCCCGGTCAGGGCGCCTGCGGGAGGCAACCAATCCATGTCTTTTTCCCACATTGATGTCTCTCTCTCTCTTTCCCCCAAGCCCTTTCCTCTCTAAAATCAAAACTTATCCCTGGGTGAGGATTAATTTTTTTTTCTTCCTCAGTGCTCTTAACTGTGTCCCACACATTTTTATGTTATGCCAGTGGTCTGAAAAGGACGTGTATTCTGCTATTGTCAGAGAAGGTGTTCTATAAATACTGACCTCAGCATGCATGTGACTCAGTAGTATGCGTATAAGCCATGGTTGGCTGCCCACCTAGGAGACGAGAATCCTGTCTCCTTTACTTGCTATAAGTAAATAAAGTCACCTCACTACAACCAGGTCTTGAGCTTGAATAGAGTGCCTCAGGCAGCGAGCCCCTGGAGGTCAGTAAAACTCCACATGGAAGCCTTCTCAGACCCCTTAGGCTGTATGACACCACGCTGTCTACACTCGGCCCAAGTACCAGCAAGGACATGCTGTGCTGTGTGCTGTACTGCTTTCTGTTCAGACTGCGAGGCAACGGGAGCCTCTGCACAGGTGAGAGGGTGAGCATGTTCACGCACAGGAACATAGGTGTATATGTAGCAAGTGCATGTGTCTGCTCATGCCTCTAACACACCCACCCACACAGACTATGTACATGGGTGACATAGTGTCAAACACTATGTTCCTGCTGTGACACCTCACTGCAGACCTGACTCAAGGAGGCCTGGATTTCTGGAACCTCCCACCCTCACCGCTGCCAGTGGGCAGCTCTACAAAGGACGGGCCCTTATGGGCAGATTCCATCCTGCGTCCCTGCTCAGCAGCCAGTACCTGAGCCCCTTGCAGATGGCCCTCTGCCCCTAACCACAGAAGTGTGCATACATGAAATAAAGGGGCAACAAGCACTTCGTGCATGTATGTTACAAACCGTTTAACCTTATGAATCTGCATGCCCACCTGGGTAGTTCCTAATTTCATTGACTTTGTATTTTACACACACTGGTTAAGACCCAAGGTTCTGAGGTCAGACATTTTTGAAATCATGGCTCCCCTCTTGTAATTTTCTGACTTTGGGCAGGTCATTTAACCTCTTTGAAATTCAATATTCTCACCCTTACAATTGGGGTAAAAATGGGTTTTCCACCCAGAGGCTGTAGTCTAGATTAATTTAGGTTTAGAGTTTAGTAGAGAGACTGGCATTTCTCAGGAATACAGTAGATGTTAGAGGTTGTAAGCCTTGGGAAACAAGACATCTACTAAGAAGGGATCCTCATGGCTCACTGGGCTAAAAATTTTAAAAACAGCTTAGCAGCCATTTCTGCACAGGAGCCTTTCACACAAACTGCATTTCAGGGAAACACCTGTACTGTGCTCTTAGCGGCCTTTTAAAGGTTCCTTGGAATCTTATTTTAACCAATAGGACTAAGGCTTTCCCCATCCAATCACAGATACAGCTCTGGCCAACCAGAGTGGCTCTATTCTGACCAATCAGGATGTGGTTTTGAACCAATCAAACTTCAAGGATTGGAGTCTTCCTTTGCATGAGGGCAGATCAATCAGGGGCCAGAGCAAGGGACTTCTGTCCATATAAGCCACCTCCCACCTGGATTTTTTTTCTTTATAAAAGATTTTTAAAAATTTATTTCTGTAGAGAGGGGAAGGGAGGGAGAAAAACATCTACGTGGGAGAGAAACACGGACTTCTTGCCTCTCACAGCCTGCCACCCAGGCTGTGCCCTGCCTGAGAATTGAACCAGCCACCTCTCAGTTCACAGGCCGGTGCTCAATCTGCCGAGCCCCAGCTGCTCGGGCTCCGCTCTGGTTCTGGGGGAAACTGCACCTTTCTGCTGAAGAGTGTCTTTCCAGCCTCAGGAGGAGCAGAGTGTCCAGCCGGAGAGGAACCTGACCCCATGGCCCCGGTCCTAGGACCCTTTCCTTCCAGGGCTGCCTCCCAGCTGTGTTGTTACACAGAGGTGCTTTTTGCTCTGAACAGTTTCCTTCTTCCCCACACCCCGAACTGGGGATTCCTGTTGGCGTTGAAGTAGACCCTGCCTTCGGAATTTCTAATGAGAAATAAATAGCGCGCCTTCTTTTCGCGGTTTGCTCTACCCTTTACCCTGTGGATCCTGCCCTGCAGTCTGCAGGGCAGCAGAACCACTGGATAGAGCAACAACTTTATGCCAATGTGCCAAATTTCATCGACTGCGCGCCCGTGTTGATTTTAAGGTACACAATTCAAGAAATTATAGCACTAGAAAAGGGGAAAATGCTGCTGTGTGTACAGTGAACTGCCAAGCGATTATAAAACGCATCGTGTGCACAGGGATATGAAAAAGTTAAGCGAGGAGAAGTGTGTCTCCTTGGGATCCTAGACGAAACGCGTGTGTTGCACACCTAGCTTTTATTTAAATACGCCAGCGCTCCGTGCAGACGGGACGCCCCGAGCGGCTCCTGGCCGGGCTCGCCTGCGCAGGCGCTCTGGTGCAGCGGCGCGGGGCCGGGTGGCCCGGCTGAGTTTCACTTTCCATTCCGTGGGAATCGAAAGCCGGCGGGCGGAGCGGGCTGAGTGGGCGGGCCGAGCAGCGCTGGCGAGAGCTCCGCTAGGGCTCGGGCTCAGTGACTCCGGGCAAGAGCTGGAGCCTGCAGCGCGGGGGACGCTCTCCCGTTTCCAGCATCCAACTCAGCAGTGGAAGCTCGGCGCCGCCGTGGCACTTAATTAAGGCAAGTTTGGGGCTAATTTGGAAGCTTTCTTTCCAGAAAGGCACCCCACGGGGCTATGCTCATATTCACCTGGATAATTAAGGAATATATTAGGGGATCAGCAAATTTTAATAATGGTCTATAGTCATTACATTATGCATATGTGGGGCGAATGATTTTTTCCAAGTGGATATACTTATGTGGACTTTTTGCATGACTTCAAGCTCGTGAAAAAAAATATGGAATACACAAACCAGCTAGACAAAGGTGTAGCGTGGAAACAAAAACTTCTCTACATCCTCAACTTAGTGTCGTTTTTGTGTACTAGAAATTTGCATATGTACAAGTCTTTAAAATTGTTGCTTGATTTGCTTCTTTTGCACGTGACAGTATATGATGGACATCTTTCCGTGACAAGACATGTAGATATATCTCCTGATTTTTTCAGAATTGGTGCATAATGTGAGGAGTATCTCATCTGTTTAAAGAACTCATGGACATTGAGGTTGTTTCTTGTATTTACCGGTGTAGATGATGCAGCACTAAATGTTTTATGTACACCTTTCCTACTAATATAAAAATATATTTGTGAAAAGTTCCTAGAAGTGGAATTGCTGGGTCAGTGGGATTACGTATTGAGATACTGGAAAAATTTTGTCCATTTGGGCAAATCACGGTATTTTAGCTCTGGTCTGCTTCCTACCTCCTCCCCACTTTTCCCGTAAGAAAGCTAAATTTAGATCTTTAAACGTAAACCTTCGTTCTAAGACCGCTGAAACTCTGAGTTCTTGAAAGTTGAGTTATCGGCTTTAACTGTATAGTTTACAGCCCTGAGGTGGTTGTACTTTAAAATTGCTCCAGAAAACAAGGCTGATATTTAAACACATTACTGCTGCGTTGTGCAGAGGGAGGCAGGGGGAGAGGGGTTGAATCTGCATATTCAGGTTCTGGACCCTGTTCCCAAGACAGTAGGTGGGAGACTAACACAGGTACGCAGCTTCGTCTCGGTTTTTGGAGCAGTAGCAAAAACTGCGGAAAAGGCGGCTGTCTCCCTGTTCACTATTAACAGATGTGCTGCACAGTTTAGGAACTTTGGCAGTGATCGGCTTGCAAAGGGGAAAATATTTAACGTGTTCACAGGCTAAAAGAAGTTAGGTCCTACCGGTGCACCCAGTTGTTTGGGCGTCATCCCACGAAGCGGAAGGGTGGGGTTTGTCTCCTGGTCGGGGCCCAGGCCTGGGCTCCTGGTTAGGTCCCAGGTCCAGGTGTGTAGGGGAGGCAACTGATGGACGTTTCTCTCTCACACTGGTGTGTTTCTCCCTCTCTTCTCTCTTTTTTCCTCCCCCTTCCCTGCTCATTAAAAATAAATATATGAATAAGTAAACAATCTTTTATTGAAAAAGAAAGATTTGATTAAAAAAAGAAGGTAAGTCCTAGTGCCTTTCACATGGTTGGGTTTTTTCCCTTTCCTTTTCTTTCCTATTTTTTTTGGAGAGAGTCACCCGAGATCCCCTCCTGTTTTGGGTCTAAGGTGCTGTGCAGTCACCTGCCTGCCCCGAACACTGCGAGCATGGATGTACAGCCAGTGGTTAAGAATGAGGGCCGGGTTTGCTGTTGGCTTTATGGGCTGGGTCTGGAAGATGGGGGGCAGCTTGCGTCATACTCCAGGCCTGCTAATTTTGTTCTTCCTGGATCATTTACAGACAGAGTCAGGGTTTTTGCAGATAGTCTCGTTGTGACGGGAACCACGCTAGGTTTCCTCCGTCACACTGGTTGCTGTTTCTCGGACGCCCTGGTGGATTCTGTGGCTGCCGTGGCTGTGGGCCCAAGCCAACTGCTTCTGTCGGTCACGTCACCTACTTATTTTAAGGGTAAAAATTTAGAAATGATGGGAGCTAAGTTGGTTTTGTTTTTTGGAAACAAAAACGTATTTTAAAAATAGTATTATCAACCAATTTCACCCTAATCAATTTAATGTAAAAAACGGGTTTTTTTTTACAGCAATTTAGGTTCACAGCCAAATTGAGTGGGAAGCACAGACTTCCCACATAGGCCCCCTGTCCCCAGCCTCCTTCATATGGACCTCCCCCTGCAAAAGAGATACATCTGTTACAATTGATGGACTACAGGGACAGCCCAAAGTCCGTACTTTCGAAGAGGGCTCACTCTTGGAGTCTGTGTTCTATGAGCCTTGACAAGTGTATAATGCTATGTATCCACTGTTATACTGCCACACACACAGTGCCATGCCTTAAAAACCGTCTGTCAGAGCCAGTTTTTGGTCAGAGGTCGACTTTGAAAATTCAGCTTCTTTGGGGTACACCTCTCTCCTCTGGGGGCGGAGCTCAGCTGTCTGTCATCTGCCCACTCCACCTTCCCCACCCTCCTGGATTCTAAGTTTCACTTTCCTTCCTGTTGTTGCCTCCCTTACCTGTCTCCTCTGCCATCAGCCCTGAAGGCTGCTGCCTTGATCTGTTGTCCTTTGGTGTCTGTCCTGCCAGCCTGAGTCTCACTGTCCTTTTTGGTTGCAGTAAGTGTTTCCCAGGTCTTGGCAGAACAGTGTCTGGAAAACACAGGCTGGTCCCTTGTCACTGTTCTGTCGGAGTCCCCCCAAGGTGCCCGAAGAGTCCTGTTTCTTCCTCATGGAATTGTCACCTGTCCTCAACTTTACTCTCTGAGACTGAGACTCATAAAAGGAACAGCTGTTGATGACTTTTGAAAATAAATTTTTACTAAGAAAGTGAGGTGTTTGTTAACATGAATTTAATAATATATCCACTAATATTTAGTTGTTCCCTAACTGCAGATGTTGTTCTTTCCTCCACATTTTCTAAAAGAATTAAGAAAAAAGATCCTACACTTCTTTTCATTCCTAATTCGTTAAGTTTCGGGATCTTGGAATGAGAACACTATGCCAACAAAGACTCCATTAAAAGATATTAAATCTATCTAAGTGAATTATTGATTATTTTAAAATTGCATATCGATTAATTATAATATATTTACAAATTAGAGAAGTAATCGAGAGCCCTGGCTGGTGTGGTCCAATGGATTAAGTGCCGGCCTGCAAACTGAGAGGTCGCTGGTTCGATTCCCAGTCGGGGCACATGGCTGGGTTGCAGGGCCAGGTCCCCAGTAGGGGGCGCGCAAGTCGTAGCCATACAGCAGTATTTTTCTCCTTCCCTTCCCCTCTATCTAAAAATAAAAAAATAACATTTGAAAAGAAGAAAAAAAACCCCAGAAATTATGTGCAATCCCACCAGTGAGATTCACCTTTCAGTGACATTTTTGTTATATTTCATCCCAGTCATTTTCTGTGTATGTGTAGTTACATTTGTGTTTCATGAAATTAAGCTCATACCATAATGATTTCTTTATAATTTATTTTTATTCAATGAAATATTATAGTCATTTCCCCCATCTTCATTAAACAGCCTAAAATTATTTTAATGCCACCATAGTATTTCATCTTATGAACCACAGTTCAGTTAACTCTATTGTTGCATTTTCTGTTGGGTTTTCTTTTTGCTACTATAAATAGTGCTTCAGCCCTTGAATTTGAAAAGATACTTTTATGTTTTGGCAGTGGACAAAATAGTCCTTGTTTGATAAATCACCTAGTGTTAAATGAGGAATAGTAAGATGTTTAGAAGAATGGACAAAATGGTAACGGAATGAATTTCCTAAATGTCATTACTTTTCTTATCAATATTTCACTTTATCTTGTTTGTTAAATACATAACGAAAATGGGCCATAAAAACAAATTTGGTCTGCAATCCCTTACACGATCTTTGATGTTTACGAAGGTCTCCGATTATTTCCTGAAGAGAGAGCACTAGAAGTCAGATCAGTACCAGTCAGCGCCCTTTCAGCTAGAAGAGACAGGAACCCGGTTCAAACCAGTCTGAAAAGCGGCAGAGGACCTCTGAGTGGGAAGGTGTGGTGCGTGGGCAGCCTGCGGCGTGGTTGGTTGGTTCCAGGGCTGAGCTGAAGGCCGCAGGATCCTGGTTTTCTGTCTGTCTCCATCTCGGGGGCTGTTCCCTTCTAGTCATGGGCTTTTTTCTTTGGCTGGTGGGTTTTCTTGTTGTGGTGGAGCAGACGGTTCAGTGGCAGTTCTTCTCGCCTGAAGTCACATCTGAGCAGTCTAGGGGCTGATGGTGGTCCACTCTCCCTGGGGCTGGCAGCCCCTGTGGACACAAGAATGAGTGGGAACGATGCCCGGGGCGAGCTCTGCCTAGTCCTCATGGTCTGAAAACCGAGATGGGTTTTGAAAAGAAAACATGGGTCTGCCACCCAAAGGAGTGGCACTCGGCTAGCAGGAATGACAGCTGTCATTCTGAGGGTGTGATACGTGTCACTGGACTGGCGTCCAGGCTAGCCATTCGCACCCCCCCCCCGGACCCCCGTGGCAGCATGTGGGGTGTTGGGGGAGGGGCTGCATGGGAAAGGCTGGCTGTTGGTGCAGGACCTGGACCCAGGGGTCTCCATCTTCCATGGCACACAGATGAGCAACACGAGCTTTTCAGTGATGAATTCCTCAAATGGAGATAAAGCAACCTGAGAACCACGTGTGCTGAGGGAGGTGGACACTCAAAGTGGTCTCCCCGAGATGCACTGAAGGCAGTTGCTCTGCGTTAAAATCTATCTCTGCTGGTCCACCCGCGGCAGCGGCCAAAGGCCCTTCAGGACATGCTGTCTGGAGCAGCTTCTCCCTCCCATGGAGCGCACACACAGGCCACCCAGGAATCTCATCAGAGTGCAGGTCCCAGCTCTGCAGGTCTGCAGTGGGTCCGACGTCCTGCCTTTGAAGCAGACTTCCAGGGGCTGCTTCTGCTGGTCCAGAGACTTGTCTTTCTAGAAGCACGATGTTAATTAGGCCAGTGGTTCCCAATATTTAAACAAAACTGAACGAAACATCTCAGGACCCCACCTGTCTAGGCAATAATTGTCCTTTTAGTACCCGTTAATTGAGAAGACACATGGAAAATCACTGTTCATTAAGAAAAGTGGTCACATGAGCTCATATTTTTGGAGTCACTATAGCATCTGCCTACATCTTGGTGTCTTTAGCTGAACGGCAAAGGGCTGCGTGGTAAAACCAACTGTGGTTACAGTTGAGGCCGCTGGCTTCTCACCTTTACTTAAAGGCACACCAATTTCAGCATCTTCACCGAAGCTACTTCTAGTGACCAAGCTGCAGGCACAGTTCTACTAACTATAGTATCAAGGTGTTTTTGCTGGTCACTGTTCAGTGTCCGCTGTGCCACAGTGTTTGAACACGTCACGTAAGTGCCTGAGAAGACAGTCCCCAAATCTCTGTGTGGCAGGTTGTGTGGTTGTGACTGGTGAAGAACCAGCAGTGAGGCTGCTCGGCTGCCTTTGTTCTGTGCTCTCGGCTTCCAAGCTGCGATCACTTCCCAAAAGGGTAGTGAACCCACCACCTAGGCAGGAGCCCTGACCAGGAATCGAGCCCCCAGACTTTCCATCTAGGGGAGGATGCTCCAGCCAACCAAACCACACCAGCAAGAGGTACTGTTAAAATTTAATAAATAGGCCCTGGCTGGTGTAGCTCAGTGGATTGAGCACAGGCCTGTGAACCAGAGGATCGCGGTTCGATTCCCAGTCGGGGCACACGCCTGGGTTGCAGGTCGGTTCCCTGCAGGCCAACTCCCAGCAGGGGACACATGAAAAGCAACCATACATTGATGTTTCTCTTCCTCTCTCCTTCCCCTCTAAAGATAAATAAATTTTAAAAATCTTTAAAAAAATTAAAAATTAAAAAAAATTTAATAGTTGAAAGCCCCCAAAAGATATAATAGTCTTCATAAACTATTTAGAAAATTTTTCTCTTAATATACGTATTATTTTCTATTTATTTTCCTTCCTTAAAGATTTTAAAGTAATACTTTTATATGTAAAACAAATGGTCCAAGCTGTTCGTTATTGCAGCATCTTGCTTTTGCAGTAAAAATCGTGCTTTTGTATGTGACCATGTCAGCGAGATGTCCCTGCGTGGACTAGTGTGGAAGGTTTGCAACTGGCTGTGCAGCACTAGCAGCCCCTCCCAGTGCCTTTGCTTTCTGTCACAGCAGGGACCCCAGACGGTGGCCACCGCCCCCCACAAGCTCAGGGACACCCACCCGCATTGCCACGGAAGGTGGTGCTTGGTTGCTTGGTGCTTGCTTTCTTTTTTTTTTTTTTAAGATTTTATTTATCTTTAGAGGGGAAGGGAAGGAGAGAGGGAGAGAAACATCAATGTATGGTTGCCTTTCAGGCGTCCCCTGCTGGGAGTTGGCCTGCAGGGAACTGGCCTGCAACCCAGACATGTGCCCTGACTGGGAATCGAACCGCGATCGTCTGAGTCGCAGGCCCGTGCTCAATCCACTGAGCTACACCAGCCAGGTGGTGCTTGCTTTCTGAGGCAGCGTGGAAGCCACAGAACACACCTTGGCTGAATGACCATGTTCAAAACCATGCTCGGGGACTTTCCTACTTCATCTGAAAAATTTAAGTTCCTGTTCAACGTTTCAAATGCATTGGGGTGCAGTGCCACGTGATGGATGTGTGTGTGTGTGACTGTGTGCCACTAGGGGGCAGTGCCTCCCTAGTGACCGAGGCCCGGATCTTGCCTGTCTCTGCTGTGGCAGCTCCCGGACAGTACCTGTGCCTTTAGGGGCCCCTCCCCACAGTAGGTTCATGAAGAGTGCGGGGAACACCCACACAGGGATTTGTGATTCAGATTTGTCTTCAACGTGTTAATCTGCCTTAACCTCCTGAGCCGTGCGTGTCTGAATGGAAACGACTATGGAGATGGGAGAATGAAGCCCAAAGGAGAGGGAAGAGCTGGAGCCCCTCTCCCTGCCCCCGCCCCCGGCTGTTCAGGTTCCTTCCTGCAGGGGCCAGTCTAACACCCCCCCCCCTCATTTACAGGTCTCCGCCAGGGCTGTCAGGAAGCTCTTAGGTGTGCCCAAACGCAACCTGTGTCTTTGTGGTTGTCACACAGTGGGTAGTTTGAGCTGCCAACCCCCAGGCCCCACAGACAGTCTAGTTGTGTCTCCTCCATGTGACAGCCATTTAGTAATTTGGAAGTTGTCTTGTTCCCTCCACGACCTCATCCACTCCCTCCCTCCCTCACTCACTGGGCGCAGTGGGCCCTGTGCCTGGTGCAACGGAAGCTGCTGAAAATACACAGGACTCACAGGTGGATATCCGTTTCAACACTAAGACTCTGTCTGAGATGTGTGTCCAGGAGGTTTATTGGGGTGAGCAAAGCTGGGGTGAGCAAAGCAGGGGTGGGAGGAGAGACGGGGGACCTGCTAAATGGTCTCCACAGAGCTGAAGGGGCTCTCTGGGGCAGGATGACCCTCAGGGCTGTTTTGCCTGCAGGCACAGTGCCCAAGCCTTTATACCTTCTCCTCCGCTGGCCCCAGAATTGGGACTAGGCCTGTTCCTTCCCTGGGGCAGGTTCCCCAGAGGACTCAGTTGGCAGCTGCCCTGCGGGGGGTCTGAGTGGCTCACCCACCCCAAGTGCAGAGACAGCTCTTCCCCTCCTGATGAGAATACAGTGAGCCAAGCAGTTCAGTAACTCTGTGCACCACATGCCTGGGAACCTGGACAGCACCCGCGCCTGCTGGGACAGGGTTTTCAGCGTTAACGTAAACCTGAAGGCCCCCTGTGAGAAGCAGTGAGCCTTGGAGATGAAAGAACAGCTCTCCAGGAAGCTCTGCTTCCGGAAAGCCAGTCAGTGCCCTGATGTGGACGCAGAGGCCAGGGGCGTGGCTTCCACATCCCGGTGTTACAGAGAACAACTCAGCCTCTTTCGGGTGTATGGAGTGGAAGTTTGTTTCACGTGCGCAGACCCAGAGGAGTCAGGTTCCAAATTCTGGGCCTTGAACAGTGGGAAAGCAGTTATTTTATAGAGCAAGGGAGGGCCCGTCCTTTGGACCGAAAGCAGGAGGCAATTTACCGGAGCAGAAAGCAGAGCGTTTCATTATCTCTGGTATGTAGACCATAAGCCAGAAGAAACATGGCGAATCACTGGGCTGTGAAAACCTGAGCTGTAAAAACAGTCCCCTAATTGCTGTGCTGTATATCGAGTCACTCCCTAGGCACTGTGCTGTATTTTAAAATAACTTTCAATTTCCCCCAACACCAGCAGCTCTGTTGGTGCAGACAAGCTGGCCCGGGACATGAATTCTAAGCAGTGCTTCCAGTTTTCAGTCTGGTAGTCAGCAGGCCCTTAGTCATCACACTGCTTTCCTGTTGTCTTTGGGAAGAGCCCTTTGAGGTGCCCTCTTGCTCTAGGCCCAGGCCGGAGGTTGTTCCTTTAACATCCAAAGGCTTGAATCTTCAGGCCTGTGAGGCATTTCCCCTGGGGCAGCAGCTCTGACTCCATTTCTTTTGCACCGGAAGTCAAGGGTGTGGACAACAGTGAGTGCTTGTGAGCGGCCTTCAGGCCACTAGGGCTAGGGCTAGTCCCGTGGACCTTTGGGCTGGGGAAGGAAGAGCGAGGGGACGCCAGGCTTCTTGGTCTGCATCCCTCGGCGAATATCTGGTTTGCCAGAACAGAGAACCTGGGGTGGGGGGTGGAGAAAGTGGGGTGCCCACTCTGCTGAGTTAAGAACGGATATGTGGGACAAGGAGAGTGGGTGTGGGGCCGAGTTCTCATCTGGCCCCAGATTGGTGGTTTCCAGGTACCGTGTGCGGCACAGTGTGGTGCTGTGGGGAGTTTACGGCATGCGCCACCTGCCTGTGTAGTCAGGGGCACTGAACTCTTTCCCCTCAGATGGTCCAATGAGAAATGACAACAGCCAGCACAGGAGTAGCCATCTGGTGTGAATGAATTGAAACTATACCTATATATTTTATGTCAGATTGGCAAAAAGTGTAACATGTTTTGGCGTGCTGCAGAGTTGCAGTAATCAGGTCACGTGAGCTGTGGGTGGCCAAGGCTGGAACCGCTGCCCTGCAGCTTTGGCAGCGGGTCTCTGGTCTCCCTGCTCACTCGTTTCGCTCCCCCACACGGCCCCTTGTCCTGAAGGCCTGTGCTGTATTTTCACAGACGTCCCACTCAGGAGGGCTCTTCCTGGGAGTGAGCTCGTGCCATGCTGAAGACCAGCCAGCCAGAGGCCTGGGGACTTCAGAGTGGTCACTGATGGGCAAGGTGTTTTGGTTCCTGAGGACATCTGCGCATCAGTCCTGGCTGAGTCTCAGCAACCCTCGGCGGACCCTGTTGAGAACAAGCAAGAGAACAGCAACATGAAGAAGAAGAGGGAGCGGCTACCCTCGCACCTCGGGGTCTGGGACAGCCCTCACGGTCATTACCACCTTCCCCTCCCCCTTTCGACTGTGCAGACCCATCTTGTTCACCCACCAGACCTTGGGCAGTAGGGCTTTGTGGTGACAGACCCCTGATCTCTTGTGCCTCCATTTCAGCTTCTGTAAATGGGAGTAAAAGGTCCCACTGCATGCAGTTGCTGGGGGGGGGGGGGCACCTGAGCTGTGGGGGGGAGACTCCTCAAACCAAGGCTGGGCAGAGCCCTCAGCATCACCTCCCGCCTCCCGAGCCCCTGTGTGTAGGTGTGTCCAGAGGCCAGCGCTTCTGCTGGTTCCTGAGTGCAACTCTGTGACCTGCCACCCCTGGATTTTTACATCCTCACTGCCCTGTCTCAGGAATCCTCCCTCCTAAGTCACTCACCTGTGGGGACTGTGGAGCCCCAGGCTGGCTGGGGAAGGGGATGTGGGTTGCAAGTGGGTCAGAGCAACGTTGCCTTTCGGTTTTCTGACGTCCTGCTGAGTTCCTTGTGGTTTTCAACCCCTGAAGGTAAGACTGGGTTGTAGTGACTCCCCATAAGCTCTGTTTCAATTTCTCCAACCGTGTGGGCAAGACTGAGCAGGGCCTTGCCACTGTGAAAGGACTTTTACCGCTGAGTCCCCAGGACACCTGTGTGACTCAGCTCCGGCAGGAAGTCGTCATTTTCATGCACAGAGTTTCTGAATCGGTTCTCACTGCTTTGTTCTCCCAACAATGGCATGTGTACCTGTGACGCAAGCCACACAGTGTCTCAGGACACCTCTTCTCCTAGCGGATCCCTGCACTGACTGCCATTGCCCAGTCGCTTCTCAGAGCCCCTGCTGGATCTCTCCTCTACCGCTGTTTGCAAGCTCGCTAGGGAGTTCTTCCTCTCTCTGAGGGGCTGCACAGGATCTCGCGCCCTGAAGGAGATTTCTGAGAGCCACGTGACTTCTGCTGTGTCCCTGGCCAGGCCTTGTCCTCAGTGCCTTTCCTCTTCTTTCTGCAGGCCCAGTCGGTTTGCACAACCTGGGGCAGACCTGTTGCCTTAACTCCCTGATCCAGGTGTTGATTAGGAATGTGGGCTTTACCCAGATACTGAAGAGGTAAGACTATTATTCAGGCCATAAACATGTGTATTACGTGTATTGTCAAAATGCTGTTATTTCCAGTGACTTGGACTTTTTAAAAATAATTTCTCATTCTTCACTTATAGTTGACATTCAGTATGTATTAGTTCCAGGTGTTCAGCACAGCGATTAGACACTTGTGTAAGTCACAAAGTGATCACCCGGAGAAGTCCAGCATCGACCTGGCACCACCACAGTCATTACAATATTAGTGACTGTGTTCCTTGTGCTGCGCACATCCCTGTGACTGTTCTGTAACTACCAGTGTGCACTAGTTTTAAAAGGATTTGTTTCTGGAAAGAGGGAAAGAGAGGGAGAAAGAGAGGGAGAAAAATATCAGTGTGTGGTTCCCTCTGATACGCCCCCTACTGGGGACCTGGTCCACAGCCCAGGCATGTGCCCTGACTGGGAACCGAATCAGTGACCCTTTGGTTCACAGGCAGACACTCAAGGCCCTGAGCCACACCAGCCAGGGCCCAATGTGTCCTTTTTAATCCCTTACCTTGTTCACCCATTCCCCCAACTCCACTCCCGTCTGGAGAGCATCAAAATGTTCTTTGTATTTATGAGTATCTTGGATTTTCTTTTATTTTGTGTTTTAGATTCCACGTGTAAGTGAATTCATATGGTATTTGTCTTTCTCTGTGTGACTTATTTCACTTAGTGTACGACCCTCTAGGTCCATCCGTGTTGTCACAGATGGTAAGCTGCCACTCTTATTTAATGGCCAAGTTACAGTCCATTGCGTCCATGCGCCCCTGCTTCATCCCCTCATCTGCCAGCGGCACTGAAGTTGCCTCTGTAGCTTGGCAATTGCAAACAGTGCTGTAAGGAACATGCGGATGCATGTGTCTTTCCGAATTAGTGCCTTGGGTTTCTTCCAGTAAATATCCAGAAGTGGAATTGCCGGGCCCTTCTTTGTCTCTTGTTATAGCCTTTCTTTGAAAGTCCGTTTTGAGTAGTATAAGTATGGCTGCGCCAGATAGTTCTGTTACTGCTTACGTGAACTGTCCTCCCATCCCTTTGCTTTCATCTGTGTGTATCTTTCCATCGGAAGTGGGTCTCTTGTAGGCGGCAAGCGTAAGGGCCTTGTTTTCTTATCGGTTCAGGTACCCTGTGTCTTTTGATTGGAGCATTTCACTCATCTACATTTGAAGTAGTTGTTAATAGGTAGTTATTGCCATTTCATTATCATATTTTTTATTTTATTTTTTTCTTCTTCTTGATGAAGTCCTCTTAACATTTCTTGTAATACCAGTTTGGTGTTGATGAACTCCTTTGGCTGTTTATCTGGGAAGCTCTTTACCCATCCTTTGATTCTAAATGATAGCTTTGCAGGGTAGAATAATCTTGTTTGTAGGTCCCTGCTTTTCATCACTTTCAATCTTTTGTTGCAAAGTTTCTGTTGAGAAATCAGGTGACAGTCTTATGGGAGCTCCCTTGTAGGTAACTAACTGTTTTACTCTTGGTGCTTTTTAGAGTCTCTCCTTGTCTTCAACCTTTGGCATTTTAATTATGATTTGTCTTGGAGTGGGCCTCTTTGGGTTCATCTTGTGTGGGACTCTCTGTGCTCCTGGACTTGTAGGTCTATTTCCTTCACCAGTTTAGGGGAATTTTCTTTTTTTTTTTACTTGTTATTCAAGTACATTGTCTCCAATTTCCAGGTGGAGTTTTCTGTCACTCTTTCTTCACATGAGCTTTCAGTTCCTTTCTCCCTCTGTCCTCCTGCTGTCAGTGTGAGTGTTGTGCTTGGTGTTGTCCCCGAGGCCCTTTAAACTATCCTCATTTAAAAAAAGTTTTTTTCTGTTCTGATTGTTTTCAAAATTGTCATCTTCAAAATTGCTGATTCTGTCTTCTGCTTCTGTTGATTGCCTCTGATGTAAACTTTATTCGGTTAGTGTATTTCTGATTTCTGACTGCTTTTTAAACTGTTTTCTATGTCCATTTTCACATTTCCTGTCCTTTGTTGAAGTTCTCGCTGACATCTCGCTGAGCACACTTCTAACTCATGGCTTGACCTCTGCATTAGGTGGATGGCTTGTCTCCATTCTGTTCAGTTCTCTTTTTTTGGAGTTTTGTTCTGTTTTTTCATCTGGGACCTGTGTCCTTATCTCCCCACTTTGGCCGCCTGCTTGTGTGTGTTTCTGTGTATCAGGTAGAGCTGCTGTGACTCTCGGTCTGGGCCAAGTGGCCGTGTGTAGTAGGTGTCCTGTGGGGCCCAGTGACACAGCCTCCCTGCTTACCTGAGGCAGTGCGTTTGCTGTACTGCTGGTGTGGGTTCTGTGTGCCTTCCTGTTGTGGTTGCGCCTTGACTGCTGTGGGCATGCCATTGTGAGGCAATGGCCCTCTGGCTGATTGGTTGTGGGAGCTGGTGCCCTTTGGGTGTGACATTTCAGGGGTGGCTAGGCGGTGCTCTGGTGTGGTCTGCATCTGGCCACCGAGTGTATTGGTTCTGGGGCCTCTTAGGAGGTACAGGCCCAGGTCAGCTGCTGACTCTGGCCTGCCTGGAGCTACCTGGTGTGAGCTACAAAGTGATGTGCATGTGATTGCCCCTTGTGCTCAGCTCGGAGGGGCCTGAGAGACACTGAGCTGTGAACAGACGCCAGCTGTTGTCAGTGTTGGGCCTGGGGCTGCTTCGCACAGTGAGGCCAGATGCTGCTTGTTTGGGGCTTGTGAACCTTTGAGAGACTTTAGGGAAGTCTGCAGCATGAGCCAAGACATTCTGTTTGTATGGAAAAGCCACTAGAAACAGCTTGGGTGATTCTGCAGGTTCACTGGGGAGGGTCTCAGGGAATCAACAGGGCAGGACAAACAGTGTGAGCAGGTCGATGGCGACTCAGATGCGAGGCCAGTCTGCCCGCTCTGTGGTGGGAGGGGGAATCATCGACGGAACCGTGGCCTCGGCCAGCACATGTATAGCTGCCTTCCAGCCCTCACCCCACTGCCAGACACCTCAGTTCCTCCCTGTGTGTCTCCCTGGTGCCTTGGGAGATGCTGCCTTATGGCTGGAGGGCAGAGGGAAGGAGTCTCTCAGTGGGTGAGTTCGTGAACTCCTGGGAAGCCCTCTGTCTCCATCAGCCACAGTCCCCACTGGCTTTCACAGCCAGAAGTTAGGGGGACTCCTCCTCTTGCCACTGGAACCCTGGGCTGGTTGTAGGGCCTGGTGTGAGGCTGGGCTCCCTCACTTCTCGGGGACCTGTGCAGCCGGGACGTCCCTCCTGATGTTAGCTGCCGCGCAGGGGTGTGGGGCCAGTCTGTTCTGCATGTCTCTCCCCCCCACATGGCTGCATCTGCACGTCCCCAGTTGTCGGCCGTCCGTTCATCTGGATCTCACTCAGGCCGCGCTGGATCATGGCTGCTCTGTCATTTAGCTGCACAAGAATGTTGATGGGGTTGTGGGAGGAGGTGAGTGCAGCCTTTACTTACTTCTTCCTCTTGCCCAGAAGTCCACAGTGACTCCGACTATAGTTTTCTTTCAAAAGGCACGAGAGGAAAGTCTTGATCTGTACATTCTGGACCACACAGTCGCCTAATAAGTTCAAAAAATATATAAATGCCACCCTGACTGTTGTGGCTCATTGATTTGGGCATTGTCCCAGAAACTAGAACGTTGTTGGTTCAAGTCCTTGTCAGTGCACATGCCTGGATGGTAGGCCAACCCCCCCCCCCCCCCCCGCCGTGGGGGACATGCAGGAGGCAACCGATGGATGTTTCTTTTGCACATCAATGTTCCTCTCCCTCTTTTTCTCCCTGCCTTCTCCCCTCTCTAGAAAAATAATAAATAAAATCTTTTAACTAATTTGGAACACTGAAAAATTCCAATAACTGGCTTCCACCCCCGGAAATTCCGATTTAGTCAGTTCACAGAGTGGCCTGGGCATGAAGACTTTTGGAAGTAAGTCCCCTTGAGTGTGCGCAGGGTGCCCCCGACCCAGAGAACCAGGGGGGCTCACGGCTGTTGCTGCCCGGCAGGTTAAAAGTGCCAGTGGGTGTGGAGGAGCAGAAGAGGAACGTGCCCTTCCAGCTGCTCTTGCTGCTGGAGAAGATGCAGGACGGCCGGCAGAAGGCTGTGCGGCCCATGGAGCTGGTGTGCTGCCTCCAGAAGCACAACGTGCCGGGTGAGACAGCCCCCAGCACCGGCTCCTGGCCTGGTGCTCTGGTGGGCGGGTGCGGGAGACCGAGAGGGAGAGGAAGGAGAGGAAAGGAGGGGAAGGGAGAGCAGAGGGACTAAGTGTGACGTTTGGCAGACGGTGGACCGCTTGTGTTGGAGGCGTTGATGTCGATCCAAAATGTTTTGAAGAGCCCATGTTTCTGCAGGCACAGGGTGGGTGTTATTGGCACACAGCAGCAAAGCCCCGAGAACGTTTCCTTTTTGCTTAGTGTCACAAAGGAAATAAAGTGGGGTGGAGGCAGCAGATGTGACTGTCTGGTGCACTCACAACAGTGACCCTTCTTGCAATGTCTTTGTGTTTTGCCCTTTGGTGAGAGAGTCTTTGGTGTGTTTTCATTTCCTCTGTCTCCCTAGGTCCCTCTCCTAGGCTTCTGCACTTAGTTTTGGGGCTTACACCCACTTACGTCACATGCATGGAATTCACCGCTTCCCCCTTGCCTCCCCTACCTCTGCAGTGGTCCTTTCTCTTCTTGTTCTCCTGGACACTGTTGGGGAGGACCTGATTCAGATACAAGTATTGAGAAACAGCTTGATTTTTAGGGAAGTGGATGAGAAAAATCCATAAAGGCACAGAGCAGCGAGTGGCCATAGGCATCCAAGTCAAGTGTTGGCCTGGCCCGGACAGGGCAGAATGCACCGCTGACTGCTGGTTCTATCTAGTTGGGTCCCTGAGTGGAGGCCCCTGGGGGTGGGTGGCAAATCAGAGGCAGAAAACTTGGATGTTCAGTTTTAAGAGCAGCTCTCAGCAACCAGCACCAAGCCCGTTCCCCATTGGTGGCACCTGCCATCCCGTGGAGATGGGGCCTGAAAACAGGGCAAAGGCAGGAAGACACGGTGGCGAGTGCTCACGGGCATCCAGGCCCCGGGGTTTGAGCGGTGTCCTCGGGGACTTGCTAATCGGGCCGTGCCTTTCTCTTTGGCCAGTGTTTGTCCAGCACGATGCTGCTCAACTCTACCTCACGGTGTGGAACCTCATCAAGGACCAGATGACGGACGTGGACCTGGTGAGACGCCAGGGCCGAGCGCAGGTTTAAGGTGCCGCCCATTCAGCCCACTCAGCAGTGGTCAGCGAGATGTGTAGAGAGGGTGGAAAGAGAGAGTCATCGAATGCAGATCACAGCTCCGCGGTATTAATGTCATTGTCTGCGCCTTTCTGAGGAGAGCAGGGAGCGCCAGTAGCTGCCATTCCTTGAGCTTCGGTGGGCCGGCTCCAGCTCTGCACATTGCCCTGGCCTGGCCTGTGGATGGCTGCGAGCCCTTTTCACCCCCACCCTCCCTCCTCCCATGCAGGCTGAGCGGCTGCGGGCCCTGCACACGATCCAGATGCGGGAGACCTTCGTGTGCCTGGACTGTGCTGGGGAGAGCAGCACGGACAGCAGCATGCTGACCCTCCCACTCTCTCTCTTCGATGCGGACTCACACCTCCTGGGGACACTGGTAAGGGGTTTCTCTTGGTGAGTTTCCTGTTCTCTCACAGCCCAGAGCCCCCCTATAAGTGTATCGAGGTCGTAGGGGGACATCGGTTCGCCAAACCACTCAGGTTTCAAGTGCACAAGTCAGTGACACATCTGCACACACATTTCGTGTGCCCACCACCCCAGCAGTCTCTGTTTCATGTATCCCCCCCTCACGCCCCCTTAGTCCCCCCACCCCTCCACCCCTCTCTGTCTGACTGTCTCTATGCTGTTTCTCTGTCTGTTCCTTATAAAATGTCTTTTTGTTGAACCCCTTCATCTTCCTGCTTCCTTAGTTCAGCAATCGGGCTTCTACAGTTCACGCTTGGCATTTGAAAATCATTTCTGTCTTCTTTGCATGGCTCTGGCTAAGTTTTCCTTTGATTTGGCAAAAAATTTCTTTTCTCCTATTTATGCTTTCAGGTGCCCTGTCCTGTTTTCCCCTCTGATCAGCAGGCACTTTGCACCATTCCACCACGGACCCCAGTCTGGACCCAACACTGGGGACGTGGAGACACCAGAAGGGAAGCTGACTTCCCGCTTGCAGGGCCAGGCTGTGCCCCGAACGGGAAACGCCAACCCTGCTTGTTTTCTCGTTCTGTGGACAGGAGGAGGCCCTTCACTGCTTCTTCCAGCCCAGGCCGCTGTCCAGAGAGAGCAGGTGCTTCTGCAAGCACTGTGGGAGGAGGACCTGCGGCCAGCAGGTACTCCCTCCTGAGATTGGCACCTCCCAGAAGGGCCTGCCCCTGAGAGACCCTTCACAGAGCCCCAGGCAGCCCAGGGTCCTGAGGAAGAATTTTCCCTCGAGGCTGGAGGAGTTCCACCAGCTGACTCCACTGTGGCCCTGGGTTCTGTGCAGCTGCAGAACCGAACCTGGGCAGCTCAGGACTTCGGTCTCCACTGGGGCCCCACTTTGCATCGAGTCCTCCTGCGTCCCTCCTCCCACGTCAGCTGTGCTCTCTCCCCATTTCCAGTGCCCGAGGGCTTCAGCTCCACAGTGATTTTGCTTTCGTAGGTCTTGAAGCCGACAGGTTTGCCCCAGACCTTGACAATCCACCTCATGCGGTTCTCTGTCAGGAATTCACGGACAGAAAAACTCTGCAGTTCCCTGCATTTCCCCCAGAGACTGGACCTAGGTCAGGTCCTTCTGACGGAGGACACTTCCCCCTGCGATGGCGAAGGCCAGGTGAGGCACTCCCCACTCCCGTCCCGTGTTCACATGGTCAGGACGCGCCGCATTGCTGTGCTGTGGAACCTCGGTGGCTTCTGGGTGCGTGTTCAGGTGGCCCCCTTCCCAGGGCTTGTCCACCGATCTTGTTCATTCTGCAGGTCCCTGCAAGCATGTCTTACATCTGGGGTGCTCTTCCCCAGCTCCTCAGCCTTTCCTCAGCTGGTGTGCCTTTTCCTTTACTGGGCAACAGTGGGTTTTCCTGAATTTGCCTGTAATACCACCTGGTATAAAACACAGCATTCTGATTCTGGCTTACTTAACAGCAACGTTCTCGAAGTCAGGGACTGTTTTGAAGGTCCCTTGAGGCCCCAGGCCTGGCGTGGAGTAGATTCCAGACAAATGTGCAAGGAAACGTCTCCTTATTCTAAGGCAGGGCTGGGAAAGCAGGGCCATGGGTGAGTTGCCTGTTCTGCGGTCCTTCCAGCTCGGAGGGCAGTTTGAGCTCTTTGCGGTGATCGCGCACGTCGGGCTGCCCAACTTTGGCCATTACTGCGCCTACATCCGGAACTCCGCAGATGGACGGTGGTTCTGCTTCAACGACTCCAGTGTGTGTGAGGTGAGCCACACTGCCCAAAACTGCGTGGCCCCCAGCTAGCGCTCTCCGGCGTCTTCTGAGCCCAGGGCTGGGTGGGTCTTCGAAGTCACCCGAGCCACGGTGTGGCCCTGGCCTCTCGGTGTGGGACGGTGTATGGGCATGACAGCTGTTTTCTGCATGAAGTCCCCATCCGGCTTAGCGCTGTCCCAGAGTCCACTTGGCTCGACCTCTAGGGTTTCCGCGTGCTAATAAGCTCAGTAGCGCCCTGCAGCTCCAGGCTGTGAGGGGGAAACTTAAGGAAAGCAGGGAGAGGTAGAAATGTGAAATTAGAACCCCAGGCCGAGCATAACCACATTTAAACAGAGAGGGGAAGGCGGAAGAGACCCTTTGCTTCCGTGGCGTTTATCAGCAGACGCTGTGGGCCTCGAGCGTCCCCGGGGAAGTTTGTTGGGAGGAGTGAGGGAGGCGGAAGGCAGCACCCTGTGCTCTCTGGGTGCTTCACTCTGTGTGTCTGTGTGCATCCAGGTGTCCTGGGAAGACATCCGGTGTACCTACGGCAATCGCAGCTACCGCTGGTAAGAGACGTGTTTGAGTGGGCGAAGCCCCCTGAGCTTGTACAGGGCCCTCAACTGCTGTGGAAACGCTCATGGGCTCGGTCAGCTTCATCTTTCATATCCACCCTACTGCACCATGATTTTCTCACAGTTTAGTTTATCTATTTACTTTTTTGATCCTCACCCGAGGATATGGTTTTTTTAAATTGATTTGAGAGAGAGAGATAAACATCGATTGGTTGCCTCCCATATGCGCCCAGACTAGGGACCAAACCCACAACCTAGGCATGTGCCCTAACTGAGAATTGGACCTGTAGCCCTTAGGTGTACAGGACAACCCTCCAACCAACTGGGCCATCCGGCCAGAATGGTTTTCTCAGAGTTTACACTCCACCAGACACAACGGAAGAGGAAGTAGCTCCTATGCCCCCGTGTCCTCCCCCTGGCTTTGCACCCACAGGACCTGGCCAGCGTTCCCCTCTGTGAGCTCATCACCAAGGCGGCAGCCCAACCCTGCCTGCATACCCTGTGTGTGGCTTCCCCCTGCCCCACTCAGGCCGATCTGCAGGGGCTCCTCACGAGCCCCCACTGTGTTCGGAATGTACCTCCTTCACGGAAAGGGCCCCACGGTTTTCTGCCCATTTGCTGACATAACTGTCACTGTAGCCCATGTACTCATTGGGGGCAAGGATCACCTTTTTCCACTTTCTCCGTCTGGGTCAGTAGCTTGTATTTAGTAAATATCAATACCTGTATTTTTAAAAATCAGTAACAGTAGAGGGGAAGCTGGAAAGAGAAGAGCTGGGTGAAATCAAAGCGGAGACTTTGGAAGTGCGCTAGCGGAGTTGCGGGGTCATCGTGCCCCAGAGGTGACACTGGAGAGGGTTCAGCCGCGGAAGTTGAGCAGCTCACTTGAACAGTCATGAACTGGGTGGAACTTGTGTTCGAAATCCTCCTCCAACCTTCCTCTCCTCTTACAAGCACCTCTCTTGGGTGCTCACTCTTTGTCACTTCCTGGTTGTCAGCAGCTTCCCTCCCCCATTAATTAGGACGGAGTGTGGCAAACTCTCTAAAAAGGGGCCAGGGAATCAGTATTTTAGGCTTTGTGGGCCACACAGTCTCTATTGCGGCTGTTCAACACTGCCTCTGTAGCCGAAAGCAGCCACAGACGTCCGTGGGTGACAGAGTGTGGCCGTGTGCCAGTGGACTTCATTGGACTCGTGGGTTCCTGGTTGCCAGCCCCTGATTCAGATGCCGAGTGACCCCAGTGTAGTGGTGGTGGTCTCCTCTGCGATGGTGGACAGATGAACACTTTATCCAGCAGTCTGGGAAGTTGGCTGACCTTTATGCTGTTGTGAATTAATAATGTATCAGTTAACTGTGAATGTTTCATTTCCGCTATGATGTTGCATTTTATTCTCTGTAGGAGGGAAACTGCCTATCTTCTGCTTTACATGAAGACTGAGTCTTAATGGATATGCCCTAGATCTACAGAGACTGACAAAGTATTATTTTCCTGTTCTATTCATGAATCTGCTCTTTTGGGAGATGTTGCAGTGAGGAGAAGCACCGTTTTCAAATTGTATAATTAAATTTTATTTATAATCTAGTCATTATAAAAATATTTAACTGTCACCTCACAGGTATTGATCAGTCGGAAGGGACACTGCCCGCACCAGCTGGCCCTGGCTGCCTGAGCAGAGCAGGACACTGGCCCTTTTGGCCATGAGGCTGTGGGACTGCAGATGCTTCCAGGGGCCGAGAGCTGCCTGCAGTGTCCAGGGTGCAGGGGCGTCAGGGGAGTGTTTCCGTGTTTTATAACTAGTGTTGTGGTTCTTGCTGAATATCATTTCTATCTAAATATTTTTTTAATTTTTAAAACCTGTGTTAATGCCCTAAGACTGAAGTGCTTTATAATTAATTGTTATTCATTTATGTGATAGTATGTACTGAGCACCCACTCTCCATGAGATTGCATGCTAGGCACAATAGTGAATAAAGTTTTATTTCTCAAAACTTGTTTGCATTTTAATGGGTGGTAATCAAAATACGTAAGATGCTGAGGGTTTGTGCTTTAGGAACTCAGAGGAAAGGGAAGTCCCCTCCATCGTGGGGCAGCAGGAGGAGACCTCAGGCTGGAAACGGCTCAGGTGGGGGAGGAGCCATGCAGGGCAAGGCTCCAGGTTCAAAGGTCGTCTCTGACCCTGGTTTAGAACCAGGGAAGCAAGTGGTGAGTGATAAAGGTGGCAGGCAAGTGGGGCTCCAAACGTAGAGGGTCTTTAGTTAAATGAAGAAGTTTGGACTTAATTTAATAGGTGATTAGAGACTGTTGAGGGGTCACAAAGAGCAAAGGAACCTGTGGTGGTATTTCGGTGAAGTGGATCTGCGGGGGGCTGAGACGTGGACTAGAGACAGGGGTGGCGGGGAGGATGGAGAGGCGGTCCCGGCCACTAGAGCCGTGTGGGAGGAAGAGTGGATGTGGGTCGTGAGAGAGGGTCCAGGGAGACTGGAGTAGCAATGCGGGAAGTGAGCAGAGTGGATGCTGACATCCCCATTTTACAGATAAAGCGAGTGAGACCTTCATATATCTAATGAGTTGTTCAAGATTTCATACCTAAGTGGCAGAGCCAAAGGTTCCAGCATAAAATGTGGGTAACTTCTTTACTAACTTATTTTTATTGGAAAAATTTAGCCCTAAAAGCTTAAAATAATTTGCCATAACAAATGATCACAGTGCCAGACGCCCGAAGTCTGACATCGAGGTGTCAGCAGCATCGGCTCTATCTGGAGTGTCAGGAGGAGGGTCTGTGCCTGCCTCTCTCCTGGCCTCCGGTGATGCCAGCAACCCTGTGGTCCCTTCATCCTCCCATGCCCTTCTCCCTGTGTGTGCACGTGACCGTCAGCGAAGGACGCAGCCAATGGATTAGGGCCCACCACAATTCAGTGTGACTTCACTTTCATCTGGCTACTTACCTCTGCAAAGAGTCCATTTCCCAGGAAGTTCACATTCTGAAGTTCCAGGTGGACGAGAATTTTGGGCAGGAAGCTGTTTGGTGCAGCAAACGGTGTGTATCCCTGTCGGCCCCTTATGTGCTTTTGCGCACACACACATCACAGCCGTAACTAAGTATTAGATGTGTCAAATGAAGTCAAAGAGTCTGGAGGCTGTGCCAGAGATGAATGACAGGGATTTCTTTCAGAGCCTTTGCATTTGTAAACAGAAACGCAGCTGGGCCAAAAACCCTGGCATGTGCAAAGGAGAGAAAAGAGGAAAATTGTTATAGTAAAAAGCACCCTCCTGAGAATTATTTGTCCTGCATTCTTAGCCCTAGGATTGGTTCTGGGTAGTTATCAGTCATGAATATGGACGCCCGGTGGTCCGGAAGATGGACACCAGGAGGTGTGGTCACGCTTGGTGGGCTGGATGATGGACACCAGGGGTTGGATGTGTGAGATCTTCAGAAGATAGAAGCTTACCTGCAGGCAAACAGCTTTTTAATATCATAATATAGATTATATTAAACAATGTTGGGAAATGATATCTGTGTATGGTTTTTCTTTCTTTTTTAAAAATATATTTTATTGATTATACCATTACAGTTGTTCTATTCCCCCCTTCATTCCCCTCCACCCGCACACTCCCTCCCCCACCATTCCCCCCCTTTAGTTTATGACCACGTGTCTCAAGTTCTTTAGATTCTATATTTCCCCCACTATTCCTGTCCTCCCCCTATCTATTTTCTACCTACTGTCTATGCTATTTTCTGTACCTTCTCCCCCCTTCTCCTCCTCCCACTCCCCTGTTGCTAACCCTCCATGTGTTCTTCATTTCTATGGTTCCAGTCCTGATCTAGCTGTCCTCTTGGTTTGCTTTTGTTTTAGGTGTGGTTGTTAATACTGTGAGTTTGCTGTCCTTTCATTGTTCCTATTTTTTTATCTTCTTTTTCTTAGATAAGTCCCTTTAGCATTTCATATAATAAGGGCTTGGTGATGATGAGCTCCTTGAACTTGACCTTATCTGAGAAGCACTTTATCTGTCCTTCCATTCTAAATGAAAGCTTTGCTGGATAAAGCAATCTTGGCTGTAGGTCTTTGGATTTCATGACTTGGAATACTTCTTTCCAGCCCCTTCTTGCCTGTGAGCTTCCTGGATTTCCTGGAAGTCTATTTCCTTTGCCAGACTGGGGAAGTTCTCCTTTATTATTTGTTCAAATACGTTTTCCACTCATGGCTGTTTCTTTCCCCCTTCTGGTACCCCTATAATCCGGATGCTGGAACGTTCAAAGATGTCCTGGAGGTTCCTAAGCCTCTCATTTTTTTGAATTCTCATTTCTTCATTCCTTTCTGGTTGGATGTTTCATTCTTCTTTCTGGTTCATTCCATTGATTTGAGTCCCAGTTTCCTTTCCATCGCTATTGGTTTCCTGGACATCTCCCTTCTTTTCAATCAGTTTAGCCTTCATATGTTCCTCTAATTTGTGACTATAATCAACCAGTTCTGTGAGCATCCTGATAAACAGTGTCTTGAATTGTGCTTCTGAGAGGCTGGAAATTTCTCAGTCGCTGAGATTTATCGGCTCTGGGACTTTGAGTTCTTCTTGCGCCATCTTTTGGGCTGTTCGTGCCTGTTACGTAGCAGGATCGGAGCCCTAAGGTGTTCACTAGCGCAGGGCAACTAAGTCGCTGGGTTGTGAGGTTGTATGTGGGGGTGAGGTCAAAGAGGGACAATGGCTTCCCGTCTGCCGCCTGCCGCTTCGGCCCCCCACTGGTGCCGCAGCTGCCACAGTCAACGGACCCACATGTTTTGTCCCACTGCACACGAGTGTGCCACCACCATCAGCCCTCACCCCCTGGGGCCTGCGTGGTCCGTCTCACTGTGCGCGAATGTGGGACCGCGGTCAGTCTGCCCCACACCCTGACTGGGTCCGGGCCACTTGCGCGCCTAGGTCTGAGGATCTTTCCTGCCCGACCCTGCTCTGCTGCTGGCTCCCCCTCTCTTACCATTCCCGTTGAACAGTTAGTGGTTGTCGGACTTCCATATAATTCAATTTTCTGGTTTTTTGGCTGTGTCTGTGTTCTCCAAACCTTTGTTGTATTCAAACTTGGTTGTGGGAGAAGGCACAGTGTTTCCACCTATGCCTCCATCTTGGCGGAAGTCCAAAAAGACACTTTAAAAAATTTTTTTACTCTGTCATCAAAAGTCATTGATATTCCACTGGAATCAACCGCTTTTACTGCTGACCTGTACTGAGGCGTCATTCCCCAAAATGGCCACGAGATGGTAGCAGAGACCGACACTTGGAACACACTGAACTTGGCAGAAGGGTTAGTTCACTTTTTACCATCTGGTGCCATGATAGGCGCACTTCTCATCCCCGCCCCGCCCCCCCCCNCCCCCCCCCCCCCCCCCCCCCACAACGTGACTGAGTAACGACTGAACGACATAGTCACCACTTTGTTCCACTGCCATCTGCCACTTTTCAGGCAACTTCACCATTCCAACCTCCCACAACATTGTTCTCTTTCAGAGCAGAGAACTCTTCCAGGTGCCTTCTGCAGTCTTCCAGGGAATGGAAATTTCTCTCCATTAAGACAAGTTTGGAAAGACTGAACTAAATGGCCTGCACCTTCTGTGTCTTCTGCTGACAAGGTCTGAATGCTTTCCCACAGGCAGCTTTCAGTGGCTCTGATGGGAGTAACCCGCTGGGTTTCTGCAAGGAGCGCCCCCTGCAGAAACACCCTCGGAAATCCACCACATACACAACATCACCTCCTTTGGATGAAGACCACCCTTTGCAGGGGCTGCTGGTGGTGGTTCCTTTCTTTCCCTCAGCTCTCCCATTCCACATTATTCTACCATATCAACAGTTCACCCCCCCCTCATATTCGTCTAGGAAGCAGAATGTTTTCCTTAGGTTTCAGTGGAGAACCGCTTCTGAAAATGCAGTCAAAAGGGCCCCCCCAGAACCCCACTTAACTGCTTGGAACCCAACAGAAACACAACTAACATCACCGTGCTGGTGCAAATAATTCTTGATACTCGATTTCGATCCTTTGAGTATAGAGCCTGTCTCCTGCATGCCATAAAGTGGTCTGTCCCAAATGAACATCTACCCTCCGTGGCTCTCCACTGCACCTGGTATGCTGACTCGTGCATCAACTGTACTCAAGAAATCTCCAGCATGAAACTTCACAACCACTTGTGACACATTCCATCACTCACAGCAACATCTCCATACATACACACCACAAACCTTTTGTTGCCTTGCACTTGCGCTTGTACCTGTCTTGAAGTGACAAAGCTAAAGGGGCCGGAAATGTTGCTTATGGTCATGCATCTTCAGTGGGAAAAGGGCCACACACACATTCACCACTTGTGATGAGGTTTTTTAACTTCCAAAAACTTTAAGACACAGGAGTAAGGTAAGAGGGTCAACAAGCTCTTGCTAGGAGTATTACTGTCTGAAGCTGTGCTGAAGCCCTTCCTAAACCCAGTTTGGCAACTACATCTCTCAGGAATAAATGAGACGACCATCCTCAGTAATTTCCCAGTCTTGCTTTTCCTAACAGCCAGTTTAAAGTCAACGTGCCAAGTGCAAAATGTTGGTCCTCTTCATTACTGCCCATGAAACTTTACATAGAAGTTCTATATCAGCAAGCTAAATTAGTACATTGCTGCATATTCTATTGAGATAGTCATTCAGTTTTGAGAATAGTTGCTTCAGTTAGATTATTAAATCTTACTTAAGTAAATGGTACAAACATGTACTCCCCACATTCACCTCCTATTAAATATCTGACTGTTTGCTTACGTGGTGGAGAAACAATCCTTCCTCCAAACTCAAGAATCTGTGGGCTGGTCTAATAATGCCACAGGTATGACACAGATTACCAAATGAAAACAACTAAGTTTGAAAAGTCCATAAGCATGGGAACCTCACTCACATGACAGAGGCAGGAACCCCACATGCAGAAGAGCGTCAGGGATAGAATGGACACGTGGACACACAAAATGTACTGAGGCCATGATGGTGTGAGGTGCTATGGGGCTTCAAAGGGACCTTTGCAAAAGGATAGGAGCAAATGCTACGGGGAAAAAGGTGCTATTCCCACGATGTCTACAAGGTGACGACAAAAAGAGCATCTCCTGCTGGCCTCAATTCAGATGCTATTCTAAAGATGCACACAAGATGGCCATGTACAGCACAGTGTGGAAAAGGGCCCCACCCCCAGAGACCAGAGGTCCTGCCAAGTCAGCCTTCGGTCCTCTGGCTGCTGGGACTACTATTACCTAAGAGAGGATGGAGTCTCGTGGGATGAGCTCTGGGTCCTCACCAGAGAGCATAAGAGGTCATGTCAGGTCACCTCTGGGTCTTACAGGCAAGGGGAGGGTCCCCACCTGAGACTTGTGGGTCCATGGGTCCTGTGACCTCTGGCCTGGGCCACCTGAGTGCGGAGAGGACCACACAAGAGACAGGAGTGTCCTGTTACTGCACACCTGTGTCCTGTGAGGGTTAAGAAAGGTCCGTCTCTGTGAAATGTAAACCTTTGAGCCTGGTGGCTGTGGGGAGGGGTCTGACTTGACAGAGCACAGGGGGTCCTGTCACTTCAGCTGTGGGTCATGGAAGCCTGGACCCACACAGCCCCCCTCCTAGAGCACAGGGCTCTGCTACACCAGCCCTCTGATTGCAAGGTGCGAAGAGGCTGTGGGTCTATGACTTCGGGGAACATCCCTGCCTGTGAGTGTGATGAGTCCAGTCCCATCACCTGTGCACTGAGGGTACAGCAACAGGAGCTTTGCAGAGAAAGCTGTGGGTCCTGTCAATTCAGCTCTGGGTCCGGGAATTGCAAGAAGAAGCCTCACCAGGGGGGAGGAAGCTATGGCTATGAGTCAGCACTGGGTGTTGAGCAGGAGGAGAGGCCACATCTGAGAGGACACCTGGTCTTCTTACATCAGCCAGGGTCCCAAAGAGTGTGTGGGGATTCGACCTGGAATAGTCTGGGGTGCTGTCTCATCACCTCGAGGTCTTGTGAATGTGGGGTGGGCCCCTCACTGAGAAAGAGGGGGCCCTGCCATCTGAACTCTGGGTCCTGGGAGTGTGGGAAGGGGCCTCTCCCTGAGAGGAGTGGGGACCTGTCACAGTGAAGAGGGATCCGACCTGGGAAAGACAGGCGTCCTGCCTGACAGCTGAGTCCTGTGGACATGGGAAGGGCTCCCCCTGACACAGTAGGGAGCCTGTCACACTGGCTCTGTCCCCTGTGTGTCTGGAAAACTGTCCCACCAGGGAGAAGAGGGGTTCCCGTTGCCTCAGCTCTGGGGCCCCTGAGTGTGGGGAAGAGTCCATCCTGGAGAGCGCAGGGCGTCCTGTCACATCAGGTCTGGGTGCTGAAATGCTGGGGTCGGGTCACACTGGAGACAGGAGAAGGCAGAAGAAGGCAGCCAACGCTGTGGTCCCAATTATTCAACAATGCAAGTCACAGACTAAGACCAACCCCAAGGACTCCCAGACGCAGTAATTCCTGGCAAGAAAGGTCCCAACTTCAGCAACGGGGTTGGGCGGAAGCTACTATCCTCTGACACCTCTGCCGGATTCTTCAAGTGCACATGCGACCCGCCTAGTTTTGTTACAATAGCAAAGTTCACTTTCATCTTTAGGGAGAACTGGTCACAGTGGCTACAGAAGAGAACTGGCCACAGTTGACGGAAAGAAGATCCTCTCCGTCAACCACTTAGGGGACCAGAACTGTCCCCAAACTCTATCTCGCCCCTTCTCCTGGCCCAGCACACAGTGAGAACCAAACCCCCCACTGGGGCAGCGTGCGCTCAGACAGAGACATTTGTCTCACCAGGGATACTTCTGACATAAACGCTGACTCTCCCTACTGGCACCAAACACCCAAAGAAAGGTCTGGAAAGAAAAGCGCGCATAACGCCCCTGCTGCCCCCAGGCTGCCCGTGTACGCAGGTCCCTGCGCACGGGTCCCGTGTGCGTCCGGAGCCTCCGCATCCATACGTGGGGTCCAGCGACCCTCTCCCTATTCCCGCACTGAGGAAAAAGGAAGAAGTCCACCCCTTTACCACGCTCCCCGGACGCCGATTGTCCCGGGTTTTCATCTTTCATAACCAGGAAAGAGAGAGGTGAGCTAGGCGGCCTTAGAGCGCACCCATGTAAGCCCTCAACCCGCTCTGGCTCCCCGAACCCCCGGACCCGCGCTGCACCTCGCCGGCCCGTGAAAGGCCTCGGCCGGGCGCGCAGCGCTGTTCATGGTGAGGCCGCTCCCCTGCGCTCTCCTTTCCCGCCCACGGGGGAGAGGACCCCCCCCCCCCAAACCTGTACGAGCGTGCGGCCAACTGTCCGGTTTCCCGCTCCATCGCCCTTCACCCCCAACTGCCCTGCGGTCTCTCACAGTCTCCGGCACCTCCGCCCACGCGCAGGTCCCGGTCCCCAAACCTCCGTTCTCTCAGTTGCACCCGAATTCTGCAAGTGGGGAGAGGGGGGCCTTCCCCGTCCCGCCCCCAGTGTAACCGGTTCCAACCTCCCCCAGCCGGCTCCTGTCCAGCACTCTTAGTTATTACCCGCCGCTTCCCAGCAGGGTCCAGTCCTCGTTCCAGACGCTCCCCACCCTTCCCTTCTCACCCCGGCTTCGCCCCGAGAACCCCGACCCCGACCCACCGGGATCGCAGCCCCGCCTGCACCTCCGCGACCCTAACGCCCTCCCCGACCCCTCTGTCTCTCACCGGGCAGCATTCTGGTCACTCCGCCTCTCAAAGTTCTCAACTTTCCGGGATCTGCATCACCCGCGACCCCCTCCGCTCTCCTTCCCGAGACCTTCGCTCCCGCAGGATCCCGCCCACGCCCCTCTGCCCGGACAGGCTCCTCCGCTGGCGCGTCCCCGTCCTGCGGCCCCTGGGAGGGAAGAGAGGGGACGGGCAGGCCGAGGGGGGACAGGCTCGGTCTGAGAAGGGCTCTGAGACCGGCCGGACCATCGGGACGGTCAGGACCGCAGGGAGGCCAGCGCCCCTCCAGGCAGGCGCGGCCCCACCCGGACGCGGAGGACGAGGACCCGAGGGCGGTCTCAGCCCGGGAAGGAAGCGCGTTCACTCGGTAAGTGCCCGTGAGGAAGCATTTGCTGGTGTCAGGCCCGGGCACGGGCGTCTCGTGCGTAAAACAGGACACACACTGGTGAGAGGGACACCCGTGCCTTCGTGCAGCTCACTGTCCGGGCCTGTGGCCGAGAGGCGGTGGGAGCGTCCAGGCTGAGCGGGCACCTGCCCAAGCGCAGCCGGCGGGAGGGACCGCACACCTGGGGAGACTGAGTCACGGTGGTGACGCGCTGCAGGCGTGCGAGGATGACAGGTTTCTTGTCATTGCTCACACGCCACTCCTTAATAACTGTTCTGTCAGGTCACCAAAAGTAAATACTCTTGCTTTCTACCTTCCAAAATTCACCATCTACAATCTCCCTTATCGAAAACGCGCAATTTGCCATATCGTGAGTTCCTCAAATAACCTAGAGGGGGCGCCATTTCACTTACAAAACACTTCCGCTTTCTACAAGACCAGGGTTCCAAACCTTGAACTCACTTAAAAATCAGTATCCTGCTTCTATTTTAAAAGGCGAAAGATTTATACGATCTGAAGACAAACCAGAGTATTGTTCCTATTTTATTTCATCACTAATGAACACCAACAAAATTTTTTCTACTTACATTACTTCATTTCTTCATATTTTCTTTCAAGCGTTGTCTACTTTTACATAACTAAAGTAATACAATTTTATTATTGTGCTATAGCTTATTTACCTTGATGAATCATGAAAAGCAATGTAATGATTACAAATAATAGAATTTATTACAGTGAGGGGGAATAACACAGAGAAATAAATACTTTTATATATAGAGAGAGAAACACTAAGTTGAAGATAGAATTGAAAAGAACCAATAGCAATAAAACAAATACAATGCCTAACATTAACCTCAGCAAGAATGTGCATGATCTGTGGGAACAAAATGTTAAAATGATTCCCAAATGAAAGACACTTGAACAACTGGAAAGTAACATTGTATTCTTTGATTAAAAAAAACATAATAATGTCAGTTTTCCAAAGTTGCTTATAAATTTATTGTGATGCAGTTTAAAATATTAAAACTAAAATGTTGATATTTAAAACTAAAACTAAACTCATTTTCAATACACTTGTTACAATGAGGAATGAAAAGAGAATTCTGGAAAAGCAAATTAATAAATACAATCTAGCCCAACCAAACATAGCTATGTATTGTGTTATAAATCTACACTAATCTAAACAGTGGGGTAATGGCCTTTGAATAGATAAATTAATGGGACAGAATACAAAGTTCAATAATAAATGCAAACTCAGATGGAAATTTTCTATGACAAAAATCTCTCCTTAGACCTGTGGGAAAGTATTTGTAATATAATAAAAGGTATTGGAACAACTGAATAGGAAAAATACTGGGCCCTGTTACATTACATCCTCTGCCAAAATCAATTCTTTGACTGGTTTTAATAGCCACTCCTAACTAATATAAAACACTGAGAGCTATCTGAAATATGCAAAAAGATCTAAAGTGAAAGAATGGGGAAAATGTAGGAAACTATTTCTCATGTGTGGAAACATAACTCAGCACTCACGTGGAAAACCCGTGGGGAGCAACTGGCACGCAGGACCACGCCCACGGAGAGGTTTTCCCGTGCGGAGTCAGGCCTGCATTGTATCCAGACTGCTATGAGCCTTTCTTTTGCTAAAACTCCCTCACCCTGAATTGAGGCAGTAAGTGCTTATTGCAACTTCCTAAAATCTGTGGAAAACATCCCAAGTATGGAGTGTGACAGGTTCAACCACTTTTCCCCTTGGTCTGAAACATCCTTCTTTTTGAAGTAATTAGCAGCATTCTTTCCTGTGATCTCTGTAAAAGGTAGTCCTCTGCAGTGAACCTGTGCACAGTAAATGAGGACTACCCTCCATGTGATATACCCAGAGAAGCAATAAAAGCTTCTCCAGACACAGGCCTCTGACCCTCTGGCCCTCTCTCTGTCTCTCAGAGAGTGGCCTTGCCATCCCTTTTTCTCTACAGGACTTCTGTTGTCCGTGTGTATTTGTTCACTAGCAGCCATGACACACACAGATGCTGCCCGCCAGGATCCACATCAGGAAAATATGCTATATGAACATTAACCAAATGAAAATTATATAATGAAACAGTAGACTTGAAGACAAAAAACAATACTACACATAAACAGGAGTACTTCATATCAGAAAGTTCAATGTACCAGTTAGTTCCAAATTTCTATTAATTTAATAACATAAACTCAAAATTATATAGAACAGAACTGCATAGAAAAATACAGAAAATAATAATCATAATAGGTGATTTAACAAACCTTCATCATGCAGGTTCTGTTTCAGAACCAATAAAGCCCACAAAAAATAGTAAAATTAACATGAGAAGCAAATTGCACTCAATGTGCATAAGTACTTCACTGCACCCCAGAACTGCAAATTACAGATGGTCTCCAAGCACCCTCGAAACTTTTTTAACACTGACCATATAGTGATATAAAGCAAGTTCCAACAAATTGCAAAGGACTAAAATTTGTGTGTGTGTGTGTGTGTATTTCATGCTCTCACTGCCATTAATCAAGAAATCAGTAACAACAGATAACTAGAAAATACTTATATTTATAAATTATTAAATACACTTCTAAATAACCACCCCAAAATAAATCACAATTGGAATTAGAAAATTATTTGCATAGAATAATAGTAAAAATACTAGATACCAAGGCCAGATCACTCAGGTTCCAGAGATGATCAAAGCTTCAACATCAGTGGCTGTTACCCTGGCTGGTGTACCTCAGTGGATTGAACTCAGGCTGGGAACCAAAGGGTTGCCAGTTGATTCCCAGGCAGGGCACAGGCCTGGGCTGCAGGCCAGGTCCCCAGTGGAGTCCACGTGAGAGGCAACCACACATTCATGTTTCTTTCCCTCTCTTTCTCCCTGCTTTCCCTTCTCTCTAAAAATAAATAAATAAAAATTTCAATAAAAGATCAGTGGTTTTCAACCTAAGGTTGATTGCCCCCCAGGGGGACATTTGGCACATTGTACATAGGCCTTTCAGATTGTCATTAGGGGGGTTAAGGTGGGAGTTACTGTCATGCACTAAATAGAGATAACAATTACCAATAAGCACCTACAATGTGGAGAAAAATCCCCCAGGAGAAAATATCATCCACAGCAATGAGAAACCCTACTCTCTATGGAGCAGGATGGAGAGTCCATTAGAATACAAACAGCATGTGACTTTGCACCCTAGATCTGAAATCACGCCTCTCTCTGGACAGGCAGCCTGGAGGCTGAGAGCTAAAGAACAGCAACAAAAAATAAATTAAAATGTCAGTCATCTTGCAAAAACTGGGGAGGAATATCCTTGGCTAAGAAAACACCTATGAAAGTTCACAAGCCAAGGAAGATATGACACCTTAAGAGACTGAACCACACTGTGATGAACCAGATTAATAACTTTTGGCCAGGTCCCCAGTATGGGGCATGTGAAGCGCAACCACACATTGATGTTTCTCTGACCTCTCCCTCCCTCCCTTACCCCTTTTCTGAAAATAAATACATAAATCAAATCTTTTCAAACAAGATTTTATTTATTTTTACAGAGAGTGGAAAGGAGGGAGAAAGAAAATCAGTGTGCAAGGGAAACATTAACTGGTTGTCTATGGCATGTCCCCAACTGGCCCACAACCCTGTTATGTGCCCTGACTGGAATCGAACTTGTAATCTTTCAGTTTTCAGACAGCCCCCAACCCACCAAGCCACACCAGGCAGGGCACATTCATTTGTCATTTCCGTGAACTGTCATGTGAGATCCTACTCTGGCACAGGGTCCTGGGACCTGGAAATACAGATCCTCATTAACATGAGGATCAGAATCACTGCTCTTGAGGAGCTGATGGGTGAAGGACAGAAACCCAGACACACGTGCTTGCATGTGCCTCACACTCCACAGCAGTTAGTGCTTTGGGGAAAACCAATCCAGGATGAGTGCCTAGGGATCAGTGTGAGGGGAGGCGCGCTGAAGCAGGTAGTCCAGGAAGGGCTCTCAGGAGATAACATTTACCTGCGGGCAGAGGATCCCAGGCCGAGGGAGCAGCTAGTGCAGGGAAGAAAAGAGGCGGGGCATTGAATTGGCTGAGGGTCACTCGAGTCTTGTATCAGCATTGAGGGTAAGAAGGGAGTTCAGGCAGACGTTTAGCGACCAGGAAATGCAGTGCGGATGATCCACGTTGAGACACTGGGGACTTTCCTGAGTGCAAGTGTGCAGCTGTCCGCTGTAGAGTGGTGTGTTCTCTGTTCTGATTATACTTCGTTAATTTTTAGAAAATAAACTCCAGTGGGGAATCCCCTCAGAGATTACTTCATCTCCAAGTGAGAGCGCATGGTGGACTGGCCAGAGAGGAACAGGAGTCAGGCGTGTACAAAGTACAAAGTGGCTGGAGGAGTTTTTTGAAACAGGACTTCTCAGTGTATTTGAAATGGGTTGGCGCTGAATGAAATGAAGCATAAAGATTTCGTGTGAGGCTTGAGGAAGGACTCTTTTTTAAAGATTTTATTTATTTACTTTTAGAGAGAAAGAGGGAGAAAGACAAGGAAACATCAATGCATAGTTGCCTCTTACACACCCCCTCCTGGAGACCTGGCCCACAACCCAGACATGTGCCCTGACTGGGAATCCGACCTGTGAGTCCTTGCTTCACAGGCAGGCAGGCACTCAATCCACTGAGCCACACGAGCAAAGGCAGAGAGGACACCTGTAGTTGGGAAAGGTCACTGCAGTTCAGGGAGTGAAACTGCCTCTTATGCTACTTGAAACTCCCTATTCTGAGCAACATTAGCAAAGACAGACCCCTGATATGGGATTTCTGGATTTCTGAAGAAGATGCATTGCATAAAAATGAAAAGAAAAATAGACGGTGAGTGGACACTTTGTGGGAGACAGAGCTTGCGTTGTCACCACAGTGAGAAGGATTCATGGGGCAGGTCTTACCAGGACACAAGTTTTACGGCCCAGGCATTCTCATCAACATCTCCCTGACCAAACCTTTCTCTTTCAGCAGAACCAAAGCCAGAGGCTCACCCATGTCCCTCCTGCTCTCTGGCCTTCTCCACTCAGAAATTTCTCAGCCAACACGTGAAACTCAATCATCCCTCTCAGGTTCTCCAGGGAACATCTGCAAGAAAACAGTGTCACCGTTTTGTGCATGTGGCTTTAGGGACATGCCTTGGGCTCTTTTTCTTTCTTTCTTTCTTTTTTGGTCTGGATGTGTTTTACTATTTTAGTTTCCTTATATGGGTACAAACACTGATACATTTCCAGTTTATGTTTCTAACATGTGTATTTCTGGGTGAAAATTTCTTTTTTAAGTTTCGGCATGTAGTGTGTTAAGCATATTTCAGTTAAAGTTATGTTGTATCTCAAAGGGTGGTTCACTTTGAAGATTATTTAGGTGTCTGTTTCATGAATACCAAACAACAGAACTTTCTGGTTACCCACTTTCAGTGAATTCTAGCTTCAGTGCTATGAGAGCAAAAAATACACTGTGTGTGATTTCAATGCTGCAATGCTGGTTGAAGCCTGATTTAACACCAGGTTGGCCAAAAAGACAGTTCGGTCCCTCGCCACCCCCACCTTCACTCTCCCACCATGTGGACTCTGGTTCACGTATTTGTCTTTAACTTTATTTGAAACCCTTTGGTTACACTGTGTTATGACAGATGTCCTATCAGCATGCATTAAAAAAAAGTCATCAGAAGTGTTGGGTGTGTGGCCATTTTCATATTGAAGATGGATGAATAGAAGTAATATTTTCAGTATATTACACTGTGGCATATCAAGAGGGTTAAATGCCAGTTCAATGGAATACCAGATTTGTGCCATGTAGGAGAAGGTGGTGTGATGGCTTGAACGTGTCAGAAGTGATTTGCAAAGTTTCTCGTTGGAGATTTCTTGTGTGAGGGTTCCCCACACGTCAGATGGACCAGTCACAGTCAATAACCATCCAGTCCAGACGTTTATCAAGGAGAGAACACATTATGCCATGCGGGAGACAGGCGACATACTCAAACACCCCTAAGCAAGCGTCAAAAATTGTTTCCACCAGTATGGTTACATTAATTGTTTGGATGTTTGGGTTCACAGAAGTTAAGGGGGGAGAGGAAGGATCCCTGCCTGACCACATTGCCACATCAAATTGTCTGCTCATATGTGAGAAAAATGTTGTTTCCAAGTCATTGTGGACAGGGGGATGAGTCGTTGATATCTGACACTAATGTGGAACGGGAGAGATGGTGGGAACACGAAGGGAGTGCCCTTCATCAGCACCGGCAACCACTCCGAAGTGTGATCTGCACCCAAAGAAGGTGATGCTGTGGACATAGTGGGATCATTAAGAAGTCCTGTACTAGCAGCTCCTTGCCGTATATCAGGTGGTTGCTTTCAAAGTGCTGCTCCCCATTGGACCAGTGGAACTCACTGCCTCAGGGAAAGAGTTCTGAATTTGTCAGCAGAAGACGTGTATGGAAAAGGCGAGAGACCACGTTTCTCTTTGGTGACCAGGGGAAGACGGTTCCAGCCTGGCGGGTCAGTCCTGATACATCCACAGTACATATAAGACGTTGTATCCTCAGACTGCCAGGTATTTCAGCAGCCTTTCCTAAACTCTCTTAGTGGATTTCCTGTCCGAGGAAGACTGCAAAAGGCACCTGGAAGAGTTCTGTGCCCCGAAAGATAACAATGTTGTGGGCAGATGCAATGGTGAAGTGGGCCGAATGATAGCAGAGGACAATGGAAATAAATGACGAAACCGTGGACCACTCACATTGTTGAGGACAATGAAAAAATGCGCCTGTCATTGAATCTTACTGGAAAACGTGAAAGGAACCTTGCAGCCAAGCCCATAGTACAGTGTGTGTTCCAAGTGTGGGTCTTTGCTGCCATCTCGTGGCCATTTTGGGGAATGACATGTTAGTGTAGGTCAGGAAAAGTGGTTGATTCCAGTGAAATATCAATGACTTTTGGTGGTAGTGGTATTTACAAGTGCATTCAAAAACATCTAAATGTCAGGACTATACAGTTACCTTGTGACTAGTCTCCAGAGTAATGGCCAAGGGAGGAATAAGTGTTTGTTTGTTTGTTTGTTTATTTATTTATTTATAGAGGGGAAGGGAAGGAGAGAAGGAGAGAAACATCAATGTGTGGTTGCTTCTCATGAGTTCTCTGCTGGGAACTGGCCTGCAACCCAGGCATGTGCCCTGACTGGGAATCGAACCGCAATCGTGTGGTTCGCAGGCTGGTGCTCAATCCACTGAGCTACACCAGCCAGGGCGGAATAAGTGTTTTATGGGACATTTCTTGGAAGTGGCTTTGTAGCATAACACAGGCAGGTGTCTACAAGTGCCAAGTGTGCTTGAAAGTTGCTTGTAATTTGCTTTGTGTGTTGCAACTTCTTACGAGGTGGAAGTAAAATTTATATATAATGCTGCTACAAGAGTTCTAAAAAAGCAAAGTGAAATACCAGTGCCATTGTTGTATGTACGTACTCTTTGAGAGATATCTGCAGGCTCATTTCTTCTCTTTTCCTGACTTCATCTACTATTTTAGGTTTCTGGTCTGGGTGCAAAACATGTGCATTTCCAGCTTCTGTTTCTAAGCTGTGCATTCAAGGGTGAAGATTTCTTTCTAAGTTTTGTTACGGAGCATCTTTACCATCACTCAGGTCCAGTTATTTTGTAATTCCAATGGCAGTTTATTTCAACGATTCTATAGAAATGTTTCAGATTTCCCAAACAACAGAACTTTCTGGTCATCTATTCTCAGTGAGTGCTGCTTCAGTGCTATGAGGGCAAACACATTTTGTATGGGACTTTGAGGCTGCGATGCTGGTTGAACCTTGCTTTAAATGGGGCTGGTAAAAATGTCAGTTCAGCCCCCCACCCTCTCCCACCACCATGCCCCACCCCATCACCTGGCTCTGGTCTCACATACTTGCCTTTACATCATTCTATACCATTTTGTTAAAAGCCATTGCGACAGCTGTCATACCAGCTTGCATTAAAGAAATCTTATCACAACTGGAGAGTGTGTGTGTGGTCATTTTCACTCTGAAGATGGAAGAACATAAGCAACAAGTGCAAGTGTAAGGCAAAGAAAGATTTTTTGGGGTGTGTTTGGAGACATTGCTGTGAGTGATGGAACATGTCACAAGTGTATTTTCAAGTTTCATTCCAGAGATTTCTGGTGTGCAGTTGCCTCACAGGTCCAACAGACCAGTTGCAGTGGAGAGCCATCCAGGGCAGATGTTTACTGAAGACAGACCATGGTATGGCTCGCTGGAGACAGGCAACATACTCAAAGTATCCTAATCAAGCATTGAAAATAATTAGCACCAGCACAGTTAAGTTAGTCACCCTGATGTCTAGGTTCCACAGAAATTAGGCGAGTACAAGGAGGGGACCCATCCTGAACGCATACCCACCTGTGGTTCTCTACTGAAATGTAAGGAAAACATTTTGTTTCCAGAATAAATTGTGAGGGATGATGAATGGTTTATGTGTCAGAATAATTTGGAGTGGGAGACACTGAGGGTCAGCAAAGGAACCAACACCAGGCTCCTCCAAAGGGTGGTCTTCATCTGAGAGAGGTGATGTTGCCCTTGTGGTGGTTCTGGAGGGGGTCCTGCAGAAGGAGTTCTTTGTAGAAAGCCGGCAGGTGACTTGCAACAAGCACTGCTCCTGGTCAGACCAACTGAAAGCACCGCCTGAGGGAAAGAGTGTGGAATTTGTCAGCAGAAGTCACGTAAGCTTCATGATAAGGTGAGAATGCATGTTTCTCTTTGGTGACCAGTGAAAAAAGGTTCCAGCCTGGCTGCGCAGTCGTGATTCACCCACAGTGCTCACCAGACCTTGCACCTTCGCATGGCCAATTACTTTGGTCTGTCTGAATTTCTCTTATTGGAAAGAAATTTGCATTTCCTGGAAGACTGCAGAAGACACCTGGAAGAGCTCTCTGCTCCAAAAGATAAGAAAGTCGTGGGACCATGGAATGGTGAAATTACCTGAAAGGTGGCAGAAGGCAGTGGAACAAAACGGTGATGAACTTGTGCAGTCATCGTGTTTGAGGGAAAATGAAAAGTGTGCCTGTCATCGCATCTCACAGTAAAAAGTGACGGAACCTTTCAGCCATGCCATTTGTGGGACGTAATTTCCAACTGTCAGTCTCTGCTGCCATCTTGTGGCTCTTTTGGGGAATGACACCTTAGTGCAGGTCAGCAGGAAAAGTGTTTAATTGCAGTGGAATATCAATGGCCTATGAGAGCAGTGGTATTTACAAGTGCATTCCAAACCATCTAAATGTCAGCACGGTACAGTTACCTCGTGAATGGTGTGCAGGTTGATTTGCTTTGTCTGTTGCAATTTTCTTAAATAAGGGGAAAATAAAATTTATTGAAAATCCTCCATCTAGAAATAGAATACAACACAATAAAATAGAATAAAATAAAACAGAATAAAATAAAATAACATCACTATCATTTCATGTGTGTGCTGTTCTGGACACATCTAGACACATGTTCCCTCTAGTGTGTCTTGGCTTCATTTACTCTTTTCAGTTCCTAAAATGGGTGCAACTCTTGTACAATTGGAGGTTTTGTGACTAACCCGTGTGCTCGAAGGTGCAGATTTTGTTCTTAAGTTTCGCTGTGTAGTATCTTTAGCATCGTTCAGTTCAAAGTATTTTGTAACTCACATGGTGGTTCATTTTGGAAGGTCTGTAGGAGTCTATTTCAGAAGTAGCAAGCAGAACTTTCCAGTCACCCATTTTCAGTGAATTCTGTTAGGGTGGGCGGGGATAGGAGGAAGCTCCGGCTGGACTTTGCCAAGACGGACATCCTCACAGTAACCTGAGTCCGAGGAAGAGACCACCAATTCTATATCGCTGCTTTGTTCAGAGGGTACCATCCCCAGCTCCCACGGGGAGCCAATGAAAATAAAACCCCACTACATTCCCTGCTCGGGCGTGACTTCCACGGCCTCATCCTGAAGACCAGGGAACCTCACCCGGGTGCACAAATCCCAATAAAGCTCTTTATTGCCTATTTTATAGCTGATTGGCATTTCTTTCTTGGCAGAGCCTAAAAAAACCTCTCAAATTCTATCTTAAGTTTTGTGACAGCAAAAAACAGACTGTAAATGCTTTCAATGGTGCGATTCTGGTTAAAGCTTCGTTTATACCAGGTTGGCCCAAAAGTCAGTTCAGCCTCCACCACTTTCACTGCCCCACCCCATCCTGTGACTCTGGTTCATGAACTTGTCTAACTTCATTTGAAAGTGTTGGGTTAGACTGTGTTGTGACAGATGTCATAGCAACATGCACTTGAAGAAAAAACTCAAAAACCAGTGTGATTTTGTGCCCATTTTCATACCGAAGATGGATGAACAAAAGGAACATTTCAAGAAAGGTGAAAACACAACTGGAATGCCAAAATAAAGATTGGTAGTGTGTATGGAGAAGGCTCTGTAGGTGATGAAATGTGTCAGAAGTGGTTTGTGAAGTTTGATGCCCAAGATTTGTCACACAAAGTTGCCCCTCGGGTCTGGCAGACTGTTTGCAGTTCAGAGCCATGGAGTCCAGATGTTCACTGAGGACAGACCATGTTATGCCATGTGGGAGATGTTTACATATTTAAAGTATCCAAATTGAGCATTCAAAATCAATTGCACCTGCATGACTATGTGAATCACTTTGATGTTTGTCTTCCACAGAAGTTAACCCGGATGGGGGAGGGGCGGGAACTTTCTTGACCTCATTTGTACTTGCGGTTCTCTACGGAAACTTAAGGAAATCGTTCTGCTTGCAAGCAAATTGTGAGGGGGGGTATGAATTGTTGAAATTGGAGCATAAGGGGAAACAGGAGAGATTGTAGGAAGTGAAGGAACCACCACCAGCATCCCCTCCACAGGGCGGTCTTCATTCAAAGGAGGTGATGTCTGTGTGGTGATACCAGAGGGCGTCCTGTAGGGGGAGCTCCTTGGGGAAATTCACAACACGTGCTGCCCCATCAGACCAACCGCAAGCACTGCCTGTGGGAAAGAGTCGAAGCTGTAGACGGGAAAGGTTCTGGATGAGATGGGAGCGCACGTTTCTCTTTGGTGACCAGGGAAAAGGGGTTTCAGCCCGGCTGCGCAGTCGTGATTCATGCGTAGCACTCACCAGACTTTGCACCTTCACATGCCCGTTTAATTCGGTATTCCGAATTTCTCTTAGTGGAGAGAAATTTCTGTTTCCTGGAAGACTGTTGAAGGCACCTGGAAGGGCTCTGTGCTCCTAAAGGTAACCGTGCTGTGGGACGATGGAATGGGAAGTTGCCCGAAAGGTGGCAGAGGGCAGTGGAACTGAGTGGCGATGACGTTGTGCAGTCACATTTTGGGAGGGGAAATGAAAAGTGTGCCAGTCATTGCATGGTACAGTAAAAAGTGAAGGACCTTTCAGCCAAGTCATTAGTGGGATATGCATCGCCTCTGTCGGTCTCTGCTGCCACCTCGTGGCCATTTTGGGGACGACACCTTAGTGCAGGTCAGCAGGAAAAGGAGTCGATTCCAGGGGAATGTCATTGACTTTTCATAGCAGTGCAATTTAGAAGCGCAGTTTGAAGACCTCCAAATGTCAGGACTGCGCAGTTACTTAGTGACTGGTCTCCAGATATCGGCCAAGGGAGCTATAAGCGAGTTTTAGGTGATGTTGTTTGGAACTGGCTTTGTAGGGTAATAGAGGCAGGTTTTTACAAGTGCCAAGTTTGCTTGAAAGTCGTTTGTAATTTGCTTTTTCTCTTGTAGCTTCCTTAAGTAATATGGAGGTCAACTTTGTTAGAAATTCTACATCAAGAGGTAAAAAAAGTAAAGTAAAATACAAGCGCTCTCATTTCATGTCCGTGCCCCTCGGGACATGTCTATGGGCTCTTTTCCTCCAGTTTGCCTGGCCCTCATTGATTGTTTTAAGTTCCTCGTATGTATGCAAAACTTGTGCATTTTCCAGCTTGTGTTCCTAAGCTGTGCATTTAAGGGTGAAGATTTCTTTCTCCAGTTTTGGTATGGAACATATTTACTATGAGTCATGTTTAGTTATTTTGTTTTTTTTATTGATTTTTATAGCTTTTTACTGATGATGCTATTACAATTTTCTCAATTTCCCTCCCTTGATCCCCCCTCTGCCCTGTACCCCAGCCCTCCAGCTTCCCCTCTTAGTTCATGTCTGTGGGTTGTACATATAAGTTCTTTGACTTCTCTGTTTGCTATCCCATTTTTATCTCTCCCCATCTATTTTATGCCTACCAGTTAAGCTTTTTCTTCCCTCTACCTTTTCCCCTTTTCCTCCCTCCCCCCCTCATTGAAGTCCCTCCATTCAATGGAGAAATGTGATGTCCATTTCTCTGATTTTGTTCCTGTTCTATTGTTGGCTTAGTTTTTGTTTTCTTTTTAGTTTTGTTTTTCTTTTCTTTTCGTTCATTTGTCAATGGTTGTGAGTTTGTTGTCACTTTACAGTTCATAGTGTTTGATCTTCTTCAATTTCTTAGAGAAATCCCTTTAACATTTTATATAATAAGAGCTTAGTGATGATGAACTTTTTTAACTTGACCTTATTTGGGAAGTACTTTACCTGCCCTTCCATTCTGAATGATAGCTTTGCTGGATAGAGTCACCTTGGATGTGGGTCCTTTCCTTTCATGACTTGGAATACATCTTTCCAGCCCCTTCTTGCCTGCAAGGTTTCTTTTGAGAAATCAGCTGATAGCCTTATGGGAATTTTTTGTAGGTAACTCTCACCTTTCCTGTTGCTGCTTTTAAGGTTCTCTCTTTATCTTTAATCTTGGGTAACTTAATGATGATGTGCCTTGGTGTGTTCTTCTTTTGGAGTCTCTGGACTTCCTGGAAGTCTATTTGCTTCACCAGATTGGGGAAGTTGTCCTTCATTATTTGTTGAAATAAGTTTTCAATTTCTTGCTCTTGTTCTTCTTCTTCTGGCACCCCTATAATTTGGGTATTGGAACATTTGAAGTTGTCCCAGAGGTTCCTAAGCTTCTCCTCATTTTTTTTGAATTCTTGTTTCTTCATTGTGTTGTGGTTAGATGTTTATTTCTTCCTTTTTGTTCCAAATAGTTGATCTGAGTCCTGATTTCCTTCCTTTCACTGTTGGTTCCCTGAACATTTTGCTTTATTTTACTTTGGGTAGTCTTCTTTTGTTCTTTTATTTTGCAATCAAGCTCAGTCATTTCTGTGAGCATTTTGGTTACCAAGGCTTTGAACTGTCCAACAGATGAGTTGGCTGTCTCATCACTTAGCTCCTTTTCTGGAGTTGTGCTCTATTCTTTCATTTGGGCCATATTTCTTTGTTTTGGCGCACCGGTCAGGTTGGTCTGGTTGACTGTTTCCTTAATTCTTTGGTTGTCAGCATGCCAGGCAGTTTGATTTTCTTGCAGTTCTGGTTGTTTATTGATTGTAGATTGGTTGTTATCCTCCTTTGGTTGTGTGAGGAAGTGAAGATTTTCTAGCTGTGCCTCCATCTTGGCCAGAACCTCAAAGAATTTGACTGTTTTTAAAAAACTTGCTCCATAGTACAATATGGTCAATGAAAACAAACAAAAACAAACCAGTTCTAAGCTTGGTTGTCTTCTGCCATCTCTTGTTCATTTTGGAAATAACGCTTGAGTGCCGGTCAACAAGAAACGTGGTTGGTTCTGGTGGAATGTCCATGACCGTTGAATGCAATGGTATTTAGAAGTTTATTTAAAATGTCTAAATGTAAGGACTGCCCAGTTACCTTGTGACTGGTTCCCAGATTAGGGCAAAGGAGGCAATTAATGTGTCTTATGTGCCATTTGTTGGAACTAGCTTTATAGTGTAATAGAGTTAGGTTTTTAGAAGATCCAAGTGTGACAAGCACATTTGTAATGTGGTTTGTTTGTTTCAGCTTCCTTAAACAATGAAGAAAGTAACATCTATTTAAAATGAATTTTAATCCAAGAGGTTAAAAAAATAAAACATTATCGTTTTATACATAAAAATCAAAGGAAGTGTTTGGCCAAGCCACTAATACGTGTTCCAAGTGGTGCCATCTTGTGGGAATTTTGGGGAATAACATCTCAGTACAGGTCAGCAGAAAAAGTGGTTGATTATAGTGGAATATCAGTGAGTTTTGATTTTTTTTTTTTAAGACTATTTCAAGATACAAATCTCAGGTCCTAATGTCAGTGATCAGTTCCCTGGAACAACTTTTTTATGAGCACATCATCTGGACCAGACACCGGATTTGGGGGTTCACCATTGATTGGTTCTTTGATCATATCTTTAAATTATTCTTTGTATATATAAAAGATACTTACTTGTGCATGTTATTTGCCACACAATTTACTAAGTTGTATTATTTATGATAACTTTAGGTTGATAGTCATGAGTTGTCAAGGTAAATAAGATATCATTTAATAATAAAATTACATTAGTTTAGCTGTATAAAGCATGAAAAATAGAGCTTGGAATAAAACATGAAGATATGAAGAGTTAAAATGTGTTAGTTATAAGTTCATTAATAATTAAATAAAACAGTAACATGATTCTTAGCTTTGTAAATGAGTTCAGGACCTGGAGCAATGGTGTTCTAGAAATCAGAAGTACTCTGTGAGTAAAGATGTGCCCCTTATAGGTTATCTGAGGAACTCACAATAGGGCAATGTCCACATTTTCGAAAAGGAGAACATCTGATGGTGAGTTCTGGAATCTAAAAGAGTAAGATTGTAGATTCTAAGTAATTTTCAGAAACGATTATTGCAGAGTAATTTCCGGGCAGTGAAAAGGGACAGTGACCCTCAGTGCTGGTTTATCACAGTGTGGTGCAGTCTCTTAAGGTGTCAGATGTTCCTTGGCTTCTGAGCTTTCGCAGTTGTCTTCTTAGCCAAGGACATTACTCCCCAGTTTCTGCAAGATGAATGACATTTTAATTTATTTTCTGTTGTTCTTTAGCTCTCAGCCTCCAGGTTGCCTGTCCAGAGAGAGGCGTGATTTCAGATCTAGGGTGCAAAGTCACATGCTGTTTGTATTGTAATGGACTCTCCATCCCGCTCCATAGAGAGTAGGGTTTCTCATTGCTGTGGATGATATTTTCTTCTGGGTTTTTTTCCTCTACATTGTAGGTGCTTATTAGTAACCCTGACCTCTGTTCAGTGCATGCCAGTAACTCCCACCTTAACTGCACCCCAAGGACAGTCTGAAAGGTCTCCATACAATGTGCTAAATGTGCCCCTTGGGGGAAAAGTCAACCTGAGGTTGAAAACCACTGAGCTTGAAGCTGTGATCATCTTTTGAACCTGAGTGATCTGTCCTTGGCAAGAAGTGTTTTTACTTATCATTCTATGCAAATTATTTTCTAAAGCCAATTGTGATTCATTTTTGGGTGGTTTTTTAGAAGTGTATTTCATAATTTGTAAATATAAGTACTTACTAGTTATGTGTTGTTACTGATTTCTTGATTAATGGCAGTGAGAGCAACAAATATATACATGTTTATATATACACACATGTGTGTATATATATTACATATACATATACATTACATATACACATATAAATATGTAAATATATAAAATATATAAATATATATAAATGTCTATAAATTTCAGTCTTTTAAAGTTTGTTGAAACTTGCTTTATATCACAATATGGTCAGCTTTTAGAAAAACTCCCAGGGAGCTTGGAAAGCATGTGTAATTTGCAGTTTTGGGTTGTAGTGAAGTACTTATGCACATTGAATGCCATTTTTTTCTCATGTTATTTTAAAAATATTTTTACTATTTTTTGTGGGTTTTATTGGTTCTGAAATAGAACCCGAATGATAGAGGTTGGTTAAATCTCCTATTATGATTGTTAATTTGTGTATTTTTCCATGCATATAATTTTGAGTTTATGTTATTGAATGAATAAAAATTTGGAACTAACTGGTACATTGCACTTACTGATCTGAGGTACTCATCTTTATTTGTAGTAGTGGTTCACTTTTTGTTTTCAAGTCTACTGTACGTTACATAGTTTTCATTTGGTTCATGTTCGTATAGTATATTTTTCCAATTCTTTCACTTTAGATCTCTTGGTAAGTTTTAGAAAGCTCTCAGTGTTTTCTGTTAGTTATGAGTGGCTATTGAAATCAATGAAAGAATTGATTTTGGTGGAGGATGTAATGTAGGGGGCCCAACATTTTTCCCATTCGGTTGTTCCAACCCCTTTTATTACATGTCAAATATTTTTCCCACAGATCTAAGGAGATATATCTTTATCATAGAAAATGACCACACCCCCTCACATCACTGCTGCCTCATTTATGCGCTTCTGTGTGGGGGGTTTCTGACTCTCTCCTGTGAGTGAGGTGGTCCTGGCTGTGTGTATGTCTGACATTTGGCTATTTTCCTTTGCTAATCTGTGTCATACCTTTGGATTATTAGAACAGCCCAAAGATTCCTGAGGTTCCAGGAAAGGCTGTTTCCCCACCACATAAGCAGGCAGTCAGGTATTTAATATGGGGTGAATTTGGGGAGTACATGCCTGTCACCATTTACTTAAGGAAGATTTAACAATTTAAGTAAAGTAACTGATTCTCAAAACTGAATGATCATGTCAGTGAAATATGGAACAATGTACTCATGTAGGTGGTGGATATACAACTTCTATGTAAAGTATCAGGGCCGGTCAGAGAGGGCCAGCATTTTGCACTTGGCATGTTGATGTTAAACTGGTGTTCAGAAAGGGAAGACTGAGAAATTCCTCAAGATTGTCATCTCATTTCTTCCTAAGAGGTTTAGTTGCCACAATTTGGTTTAGGAAGAGAGCTTCAGCACAATCACCTCAGCTTCAGACAGTAAGACTCAAAGCAGGAGCTTGTTGACTGTCTTCCTGTACTCCTGTGTCTTAAAGTTGTGGGAGTTGCCCAACAGAAATTGACCTGGCAGGTATGCTGCCGTTTTTTTTCTTTTTTAAAAAAATTTTTAAGCCCTGGCTGGTGTAGCTCAGTGAATTGAGTGTGGGCCTGCGAACCACACAATTGCGGTTCGATTCCCAGTCAGGGCACACGCCTGGGTTGCAGGCCAGTTCCTGGCAGGGGACACACCAGAGGCAACCATACATTGATATTTCGCTCCCTCTCTCCTTCCCTTCCCTTCTAAAGATAAATAAATAAATAATATTTTTAAAAATTTTTTAAAAATTTATTTATCTTTAGAGAGGAAGGGAAGGAGAGAAGGAGAGAAATAATGTATGGTTGCCTCTTGTGAGTCCCCTGCAGGGAACTGGCCTGTAACCCAGGCATGTGCCCTGAATGGGAATTGTACCGCGATTGTGTGGTTCGCAGGCCTGTGCTCAATCCATTGAGCCGTTTTTCCTAAATAACCTACACGTCCCCAGCTTGACCTTTGGAATCTAAGACTCTGTTCTTCTATTTTCCAAAATATCCCATATGCTCAATATTACCTCATTATGTTTGGTATTCATTTTAATATAATTTTCCCTTGCCCATGTATTAGAGGTTTGAAACCTCCCATTAATCGGATTATGCGAATTTGATTGTTATTCCAGCTGTTAGAAGATAGGACAAAAATAATTTTTTATTCATGTGATTGGTTTTGTGAGCTGGCCATGTGACATTCATGGCCAGGACACTAACTTCTGTAAAGTGCAGCCTCTGAGAGATTATGGACTTCTCCCGGCAAGAGTAAGCATCATTATTATTTTTTGCTCTGTCAGCTTTTTTGGTCTCTTTCTGCAGGGCTTGGTATAATTTAGGAGTGCAGGAGTTATTTTCTTCCCTGTACATTTTCATTGGGATGAAGAACTAATTCTGATGCCAGCTGCTTGTACTTTATCAGCTCCTGGCTCTGTTTGCATTGTGAGGACTCAGTTCCACTCCTGCATGTGGCACCTGGGCTCCATTGTCCAGCTGCAGCTGTGGAGTCTGGCTGTGGGGTCCTGGTTCCAGATCTGGGTTCTGTCTCCTGGGTCTGTGGTCTGGGGTTGAATCTGTGTCTGTGTGTCTGGGATCTGGAGTCTCTTCAGGTGCAGCTTCATGTCCTGGGTGTGTGTGTGTGGAGGGTCCATGTGCAGCTCTGGCTCTTATCTCTGATGTTTGGAATCTGGTGTCCAGCATTTGCCATCAGTCTCTGGCGTCTGGGGTCTGCCTTTCAGGGTCAATGGTATGGCCTGAGTTGTGGGGACAGTTTTGGGGTTGGGGCTGGGGTCTGGGGTCCATCTTTTGGTTCTGGATCTGCTCTGGGGCCCAAGTTGTGGAGTCTAGGGCCTGTGTCTGGTCCTGAGTCTGTCTGTGGCATCTGGTGTCTGTGAACTGATGGTCATTGGTTCCAAGTCAATGCCAGGAGGAGTTCCAGAGTTGGGGTGTGGTGAAGAAAGAAACTGTGTTTAGTGCAAATAGCTGTGTTTTGGTACTAATGGGTTTGAGTGCAGCATGGCTGTTAGGAAGCTCAGTGTTGTTCCAGGTGAATCGTGAAGCAGCACCTGTGTGGGTCGGCCTAGTGCTGCTGCTGCTGTTCAGTTGTGAAGAGTCTTGGCTGTGAGGCACCCCCCCAAAGTGAGGCAGCCCCAGGGCAAGTTCCCCCTCAGGCTGTGCTTCCCAGCAGGGTTCTGCTCTTTCAGGTCTGGGCCTGTCATTTCCTCTCTGCTGGGCTGCATTTGCACACACAAAAAGTGCACTTTGGAAAAGGGGCCCCTCTGAGGGAGGAGATTGGGCTGGGAGAGCAGAGCAAAGGCCTGTGGTGTTGTTACCACAGCAGTCTATTTATTCTTAAATTATGCCAAGTTTTCCTCTTGTACCGTTTTATTACCCAAACTGCGAATGCTTTTTTATTTTTGTGGCAGCTTACTTGAATTATACAGAAAGATAAAAATGAATTCAAAATCTTATCCAAACAGGTAATAGCTGCTGTTGCTTTAAGTATATACCCTTCCAGACATCTGTTCTTGCCTCTTTCTATCTTCTTCTACTTTCCAGGATTTAATTTATTTTTCTGGGTTTGTAGTATGGGTGCAAAACATGTGAATTTGTAACTGCTTTCCCCTAATGTGCAGAATGATTTCTACATTTCTCATAGGTTTTTTAAGTATTTTAATATTCAGTTGAAAGGATTTTTTTAGCTCCAATTGTGATTGATTTGGAGGATTAGTTAGAAGTGAATTTCATAACTTCTAAATGTGAGAATTTTCTGGTGACCTTTACAACTGATTTCTAGATTATTTACAATGAGATCCAGCGACTTCATGTAATTTCAATCCTTTGAATTTATTTTGAATCTTCATTACAATATGGTCAGTGTAAAAAAATGTTCCAAGTGTGCATCTCTGCTGCCATCTCGTGGTCATTTTGGCAATAACACCTTGGGGCAGGTCAGCAGGAAAAGTTGTGCAGTCAGTTACCTGTGAATGTTGAATCCGATTTGCTGGTCATGGTGTTTCTTCATATCCTTACTGAATTATTTGAGGTGGTTTCTTGTTTGTGAAAATGGAATGCTGTATTTCTGATGAGAGAGGTTTGTTAAATCTATTATGATTATACATTTTTGTGTCTCTGTTGTATTTAATTTATGTTTATGACATTGTTTATGAATTTGGATCTTCCTTGTAAATTAAACTCATCGATATGAAGTGCTCTTCATCCCTAGTCATGCTTGTTACCGTGAAGTCCACTGCATGTTAGTATGCAATTTTTATGTGGTTTATGTTTGCATAAGACAGGGTGGGGCAAAAGTAGGTTTAGAGTTGTGAATATGAGGATCAAAGTTTATTGCTGTCCTATTACTTAATAATTATGACATTATTGTCCATGTGAATAACTGTAAAGCTGCTTTTGCACCATCCTGTGTATTTTTCCCCAATCTTTCCCTTTCAATGTTTTTTCACCCCATGCTTTAGGTCATTCATATTTTTCTCCCAGTTTGTGTCTTGTCCTTTTATTCTCTGAACTTTTTCAGAGTACTGTTCAATTCTATAAAATATACACTATTAATGTATTTTATCATTACACTGCATTTTCACAAGTGTACCTGATTCCTGGCTGGTTTTGTTTAAACGGACCACTGAAAATCAAACTTACAGATGAGGGTGGGGTCTAAGGTCAGAGGCTGGAGGTGAGAGGAGGCCACGGATGTGGGTGGGGCTGGGTGGCAGGCATATTGAGGCTGGCAGGCTTGAGGGGTGGCCAGTTCTGGTGGAGAGATGAACAAGTATGAGGGCTGGAGGTTAGGCGCTGCCGGCTGCTGGTCTCTGTGGTCACGAGATGATGCTCACAACCTAACGTGATGCAAGCAATGTAGTCCAAGGACAGGAGGTGAGCTGCATGGGGGCTACAAGGTGAGGAGGCTGTAAGGGGCAGATACAGCCACCCTGTGGGGAGCAGCAAAGGGGGTGGGGCAGACTGTTTCTGGGGTATGTGCCTCAGGTCCAATTTAGCTGACTATTTCCTGTGAGACCACTTTTCATTTTTTTTGAATTTTTTAAAAATATTTTATTTATTTATTTATTTTTAGAGAGAGGGGAAGGGAAGGAGAAAGAGAGTGAGAGAAACATCAATGTATGATTGCCTCTAGCACAGCCCGTATTGGGGACCTGGCCTGCAACCCAGGCACGTGCCCTGACTGGGAATCGAACCGACGACCTTTTGCTTCACAGGCCCGTGCTCAATCCACTGAGCTACACCAGTCAGGAGACCACTTTTCTTTATACATCTAGACTATATTTCAGTTATAGATAGCTTTGGTAAATAGAGATATAAAAATAGCTATTTTTTAACTCTCAAATAAGATGAAATTTTTCATTTGTTAAAGTTTCTGTTATTGCATAGCAATTTCCAATTTTTTTCATGTACATCTTGTGCATTGTTAAGTTTACCCAGGTTTTTCCCCCCTGTTTTGCTGTTATGGAGTCTTTTAAAAAAATTATATATTTAACTTACATTTGTACATATTTATTTCTGCATGTTATTTTCTCATCACTGCACTAAATTCTAGTTGTGGTGCTTTTCTGTTGATTCCCATGAGTCATGAAGGTAAACCTGCTCTCATGCAATAGTGATCATTACATGGTTGTTGGTGTAGATGACCTAGAAATAGTTAAAGCTTGAAAGAAAACAAGAAGTGAGGTAATGGGAGGAGCTAGAAAAATTGTCTTTGTTAGTCATAAATACATTAATGACTAAATAAAATAGTAACATCCTTCTTAGCATTTTACATGAGTTTAGGGCCTGGAAGCATGGTGTTCCAGAAATCAGTATTTTGGAACAGGCAGTGTGCCCCAGGTAGGTCATCTGAGGAACACAGAAGGTAACACATGTCCACATTTTCAAAGAGGAAGACTTCAGATGGTCAAGTGTGGAATCTAACAGAATAAGATTCTTTGTTCTAAGTGACACCATGAATCAGTTATTAAAGTGATGTAAGAGCAATGGAAAGAAGAAGGAATCCTCAGATGACTACTCTGTGTAATCACAGTGTGATCTGGTCTCCTGAGTGGACAGATCTTCCTTTGCCTCCTGACCTATTGCCTAGGACACTTCTCCCCAATGTTGGCAAGGTGGCTGGCATTTTTTGTTCTTTAAGTTTCAGCTTCAGGCTTCCTGTTCCAAGAAAGGCAGCCTTTGAAATGTAGGATGCGAAGGGACACGCTGTTTGTATTCTAATGGGGTCTTCATGATACAAAGTAGGGGTTTTTATTCTCAGCACCAGGGCATTTGGGGCCAGAGAATTCATTCTACTGGGGGATTGTCCTCTGCATTGTAGGTGCCTGTTAGCATCCAATATCTCTATTCACCGTCAACGCCCTCACTTCCTTTCCCCTCAGGACAATCTGAAATGGCTCTGTACACTGCCTGAAGTTCCCTTGGGGGCAAATATCACCTTTGGTTGAGAAACAGTTTAAAGCTTCTTTCATTTTTGAAATCAGAAGGATCTTGGTCTGGCATGCAGTACTTTTTTAAAAAATATTTTTTTTTATTTATCTTTAGAGGGGAAGGGAAGGAGAGAGGAAGAGAAACATCAATGTATGGTTGCTTCTTGTGCATCCCCTGCTGGGAACTGGCCCCTGCTGGGACCTGGCCTGCAACCCAGGCGTGTGACCTGACTGGGAATCGAACCACGATCGTCTGGTTTGCAGGCCCGAGCTCAATCCACTGAGCTACACCAGCCAGGGCCTGGCATGCAATACTTTTATTATTTTTCTATGTAAATTATTTTCCACTCTGACTGTGATTTATTTTGGGAAGGTATTTAGAAGTGTATTTTAAAACATCTAAATGTAGGGACTTTGTAGTTACCTTGTGACTGGTTTTCAGATTAATGGCAAAGAGAGCAATAAGCATAGCTTGTGAGACATTTGTTGAAACCTGCTTTATAGCTAAATGTAGTCATTTTTTAAAAGTTCCAAGTGTGCTTGAAAAGCATTTTTAATTGACTTTGTTGCTGCTTACTTACACAATGCGAAAACATTTATTCAAAATTTTATGCTGAGTCAAAAAGAAATGCTATCCTTTTATGTATATACACTTGCAGATATGTTGATGTGCACGTTTCTGTTTCCTTTCTCTGGATTTTAGTTACTATTTTAGGTTATGAGTATGGGCACAAAAGTCATATATTTTCAGCTTTTATTTCTGGTACTGTGTGTTTAAGGGTGAAGGTATTTTTCATAGGTTTTGTCAAGCAGTATGTTTATCCCTATTCAGTTTATTTTGTAATTCAAATTGTTTTATTTTTGTGGTTATTTAGAAGTGTGGTACATAGCTACCAAATATAAGGACTTTCCCGTCACTCAGTTTTAGTGAATTCTAGCTTCAGTGCAGTAGGAGCACTTAGAGAAACATAGAGTATGTAGTCTCAATGCTGCTATGCTTGTTGAGACTGGCTTTATACTTGCTTGGCCAAAAGATAAAAACTTTTGGGAAGATGGAGTTATGAAGATGCCTGAAAGATTGAAAAGAGCAGTGGGACAAAATGGTGAATGTGTTCTTCAGTGAAATTAATGGTGAAAATGAATAACACCTCTTTTATTGTGTCTTTACCTAAAAACCAAATGAACCCTTTGGCCAAACAGATGGTAAAATGTTCCAGGTGTTCATCTCTGCTGCCATTTCGTGGGCCTTTTGGGAATAACATGTTAGTGGCAGGTCAGCAGAGAAAGTGGTTGAATGCCGTAGAGTATCAATGACTGTTGATTGCAATGTTATTTAGACATGTGTTTAGTAAGTTTTAGATATCAGGACTTACTAGTTACCTTTTGTTCTTGATTTCTATATTAACAGCAATGACAGAAAGAAACATACTGTATGTAATTTCAGTCCTTTGAAATTTATTCAAACTTGCCTTAGCAGAGATGGTCCCTTTGAAAAATGTCCCAAGTGTGGCCTCTGCTGCCATGTCCTGTGTCACTTGGGAATAACAGCTTCGTGCAGGCCAGTAGGAAAAGTTCTTGGCTCTAGTGAATTATCTACTCAGGGTTCATGGAATATTATCTGAGAAGTGTCTTTCGTTACATTTAAATGAAAGGAGTTCCTAGTTAACTTCTGTTTCTAACCTGGACCTTAGTAACCATGAGGATCACACATATATTTCTTTTATAATTTCAGCCGTTTGAAGTTGAAAACTGATGGATGGAATAATATGGTCATTTCCAAAGTGTTCTAAGTGTGAGTACTGCTGCCATCTCATGGGCATTCTGGGGAATGACACCTTAGTGCAGGTCAGCAGGAAAAGTGATTGATTCCACTGGAATGTCAACGACTGTTGGTTGCAGTGTTATTTAGAAGTGTATTTAATCACTGTTAAATGTAAGGACTTTTCAATTATCATTTGTTCCTGATTTCTACATTAACTGCAGTAAATGCCAGAATTATACTGTATATAATTTTATTTCTTTGTAATTTGTTTAATCTTGGTTTATTGGCTCGTTATGGTCACTTAAGGAAATGTCCTAAGTGTGGCTCCCTTCCAGTCTCAAGTGCATCTTGGGAAGGACACCTTAGTGCAGGCGAGCAGGAGAGGTTGTCAGCTGTAGTGAATGATCTACAAATGTTACATGGAATGGTACTTAGTCACGGACGTTATTACTTTCATATAAATGAACTTTGTAGTTCATTTTTATTTCTGTCCCCCGCGTACAACAGCAGTGTCTTTATGTCAGGTAACTAGGCACCTGTTGTGGGCCAGACCTGTGTTCATGTTTCAGCTGTGTCCATGTCTTTGTGGTCCAATGTCCCGTGTGTGTCGGCCTCCTGGCAGCATCGATGTCCCTCTTGTGTCCGTGTCCTCACCACGCTAATAATGTCCCAGCCTCGCCGAAATCATGATTGCGTGTGTAGGTCCCCTCTGCCTTGGAGTCCTGACTGTGCTGCCATCCTGTCTGTGTTTGTGTCCCTTCCACATCACTGTCCTGTGTGTGTCGATGTCAAGGTCCTGCTGCTCTGTTACCTGTATTTTAATATCCCATCTGCATTGTCATTCCCACTGCACTGCTGTTCCACTGCATATATTGTGTGTCTAGGTCCCCTCTGCCTTGGGTCCTGACTGTACTGCCACCCTGTCTGTATTTGTGTCCCTTCCACATCGCTGTCCTGTGTGTGTCGATGTTGAGGTCCTGCTGCTCTGTTGCCTGTACTTCAATATCCTGTCTGCATTGACATTCCCACTGGGCCGCTGTTCCACCTGCATAGATTTCTCGGCTGTGCCGCTTTCCTGTCTTTGTCGATGTCCCGGTTCCCTCAGTGTCCCAGCCGCACGAACTTCTGTACCGTCTGAGTCAAAGCCTTGACCAAGGGGATATGTGAGTTGTGCCTCTGTCCTTTCTGTGTTGATGTCTTGGCCTTGTCGATGTCCTATCTGGGTCACTGTTTTGGCTGTGCCGTTGTCCTCCTCCTTCATCGATGTCCCGGCTCATTGATGTCCCAACTGCATCAATGTTTCAAACGCGGCCGTATCCCAGCTGCCTGATGTACGTGCAGCATTGAGCTCCTGATTGCGACATTGTCCCACCTGTGTGGCCGTGGCTCACCTGGTTGTGGCTTCACGGTCACCTGCCTTGCACTCGTGGGCTCTGCTGCCTTCTGCCAGCTGCAGGCAGAAGTGGATGGTTTGCACTCAGAAACACTCAGCCGTTTCACCCCCTGTGGGCGATGCGAGGCCCCCCTGGCAGCTGGTTGCTCCCTCAGGCCATGTCTGCTGCTGTTGCCACAACATTGAACAATTTCAGCAAAGCAACCTGTTCTCAACTGAATGACTATGTTGGTGAAATTTGGAAGAGTTTATTCATTTAGCTTGTGTCCTGTAGTTTGTGGGATTGGCTAACAAAAAGTCACATTCCACGAAGGCTGCAGTTTTCATAAATGTCCTATCTCCCATTTTACTGCTATAAGACCCTGTTTCCCCACACTCCCATAGGCCCCATAGACCTGATACCACCTCATTGTCTGGTATTCATTTGTACTCATGCACATACTAAATGTTGAATATCTTGTATTGATCTGATTATGGTATTTTGATTATTATCCCACAGGTGTTACAGCTGAGAAGGTTTTTGGAAAATGATCATTTTTAAATCCCTCACAGTTTGGAAAAGCTGGAAGTGGGGAATGAACGGTGAGACAGTGCTAAGCTGCCGAAGCTGTGGCAGCTGAGAGATCATGGGCGTCTCTTCTCCAAGGTCAGAGTCATTTTTGTTCACTCTGTGTTTTGGCCTATTCATGCTGGGTTTGGTAAACTTTTGAAGTTTGCATTCGGAGGGACAAAGGTTTTCTCTCATTGAACCACAGGGTTGTTTATAATGGGAGGATCCAGTTCTCCTGCTTCTGGCCCCTGGCAACGAGTGCCCAGCATCTGGCTCCAACTCCAAATTATGGCCATGGCCTCCTGGTTAGAGATCTGGGTCCTGAGTCCAGGGCTTCAGAGTCCAAATGTACTCACTTGTGTGCCTGCAGTCCTGCACCTCCTGGGGTGTGGCTTTGTGTCCTGGGTTCACATGCGAGGTTCATGCGCAGATGAAGATTTAGGCTTTGGTGTATGGAATCTGAGATTAGAAATGTTCGATGTCAATCCTTGGCATCTGTTTTTTGACCTTCGGACCTCATGGTCTGGCTCTGGTAAGGCCCATGGCTTTGGGTTTGAGCTTTGGGCCTGGAGTCCAGGTTTTGGTTTGGGTCTGCTCCAGGGTTTAGTTTTTGGAGTCAAAGGTCTGTGTCTAGGATCCTGAGTTTGGCTCTGGTGTCTGGTGTTTGTGAACAGATGATCATTGTGTGAAATTCAATGCCAGTATGAGTCCCCAAGTGTCTCGAGTTGAGACTGGTTAATTAAAAATATAGGAAAATTCCCAGTGATGGCACATGCCTGGGTTGCAGGACAGGCCAGTAGAGGGAGCCTAAGAGGTAACCACACATTGTTTTTCTCCCCCTCTTCTTCCCTTCCCCTCTTTCTAAAAAAATAAATAAGTACTTAAAAATTTTTAGAAACATTCCTTGGTAGTAGAATGGGAAAATTAAGCTTGATAGCTAAATAAGGCCTAGCAATTTATAGGCAAATAATAAATCTGCGAATTTTATCTTCCCTGAGTAAGGACATTGGAAAGAAAATGGTTCAGACATTCCAGACCACGCAGGGGAAGACCCACCTCAGTCCCAGTCCTTCTCCAGTGAGTTTTCTGAAGCAGACATTTACTAGGGAAGGACCCTGGTCCTCTGTGCACTCCTCTTGTTGCATGAGCACATCACAGGCACCCCTGGAGAGATGAGTATTCTGTGGAGATAACTCTTCTAAGACCTCCTCTAAAGTCCTCAATGTTAGAAAACAGGTAAAACCCTAAAGATAAAGGACCCAGTAGGCATTGTTCTATGAGCACAGATGTACCTTCCCTTCTCTTCTTTGCTGCGTATCTTCACTTTGTTTCTCCTTATCTCCAAAGGTCCCTGACACCTGCAGCCAGGGGAGCTGTGGGCAGCGGCAGCTCGTCCCACTCTACCCTCCTGATCCTGTGTTCAAGGATCTTCTTTGTGTCTAACTTTTCTGTTTGCCAAGAAGCAGTTCTGCCTATGCTCACTCTTGTTGCTGTGATTGTGCCTCTTCTCTGTGAAGCCCTTTCTTTGTTTCATTGTCTTTAGATTTAATATAGAAACTCTCAAAATCCCCTAGCTTTGTGTTGTGAAATTTTTATTATACGAAGTTAAGAATCTACACACATGATTCCTTGCCAGGGCAAAAACCCACCTTGGGTCGAATACCCTTTCAATGACAGAATAACCAAATTCTGTTTATTCATTCACCTGTGGATGGACATTTGAATATTGTCCACCCTTAAGTTGTTGTTAACAGTGCTGTTATGAGTAGTCCTGTATTGTTATAAGACAAAGGAATAATCATGTTTGTTATATAACAGCTGTATATTTTGAAGTAGAGTTATTGAACACAGTAGGGTATTTGTTTTGAGGAAATGCCAAACCAGTTTATACAAGGTCTGCAATATTTTACATTTACAAAGGATATGGTCATTCTAATTTTTGTTTGTGAATATAAACATTCCTGAGTTTTGCTTTCGTGTTATTGCCTTTGTAGTTGTGGAAGGGGTATTGCACCATGATTTAGCCATTGAACATTTTTTTCTTTTTTGCTACTCATATGAATGTCTTCTCTTTAGAAGGGAGTATTCAAGCTCTTTAAAAACATCGATGTCTGTCTGGCTGGTGTGGTTCAGTGGACTGAGTGCCGGCCTATGAAACAAAGGGTCACCAGTTTGATTCCCAGTCAGGGCACATGCGTAGGTTGTTGGCCAGGTCCCCATTAGGGGGCATGTGAGAGGCAACCACATATTGATGTTTCTTTCCCTCTGTTTCTACCTCCCTCCCCCTCTTTAAAAATAAATAAATAAAATGGTTAAAATAATATAGGTGTCTCTTCATTGATGAGTCATAAAGTTCTTTATTGTGGAAGAAAGACTCTGATCGCAAGTATAGTGTGGAACCATTTACTTCAATTCCATGGGTGGTCTTCTTACTCTGCAGATAGCTTCTTCTGCTACCTAGAATTTTTTTAATCAGGAGGACAGCACATTTACTCATTTACTTTCATCAATTTTGGCTTCAAAGTGTATGCCTCGTGATGCCAGCAGCAGCCTCGTGTATCTCATGTCTAATGTGCATCATCATTGCATCATTTGTTTGATGTAATATAACTTTTTTACGGAAACCTGCTTTATGGTTTTAGACTTGAGTTGATTACATTTCAAGGGTTTATAGATTTCAGTAGGAGGACACACTGTTCCCTGTGGTATGATGTTCAGAGCCAGTCATCTGGAGTCAGGGACAGGCTTGGGACACCTGGTCCGGTGTCTGGTGCGTGGCATGGTTCGGGGTTAGGATTAGGGGTTGGGATTGTGGTGGATACCATGACTCGTCTTTAACTTCACTTGAATCGTCCCGTTGCACTGTATCATGACGGGCGTCCTATCAGCGTGTGATAAAAAAAATCTCACCACAAGTGGTGAGTGTATGGTTGGCCATTTTCACAGTGAAGATGCATGAACATAAGAACATTTTTGGTCTGTTTGGCATTGTCATTTCAAGGAAGACATAAGTGCAACCATAAGGCAAGAAAAGATCTGTGGTGTGTGTGGAGAAAATGCTGCGACTGATGGAATGTATCTGAAGTGGATTGTGAACTTTCATGCTGGAGATATCTCCCACAGGCAGGCAGAGCAGGTGCAGTGGAAAGCCCTCAATGGCAGACATTGACTGAGGACAGATCATGTCATGGCACACAGGAGACAGGCAACATGTTCAGCGTATCCTAATCAGGCTTCAAAAATAATTCGAACCAGTTTGGTTATGTTAATCGCTTTGCCATTTGGGCTCTACAGAGATTAAGTGGGATGGTGGGGGACCTTCATGAGTGGATTTCCACAAGTGGTTCTCCACTGAAACATAAGGAAAATGTTCCATTTCCACGAAGATTGTGTGTGTGGTGGGGAGGATGAACCTTTGCTATTTGAGAATAATGTGGAGTGGGAGAGATTGAGGGGAAAGAAAGGAACCACCACTCATCCCTCCAAAGGGCGTTCGTCATCCAAAGGAGGTGATGGTGCCCTGGTGGTGAATTTGGGAGGGAGTCCTGCAGTAGGAGCTGGTTTTGGAAAGCCAGCAGGTTACTGGCAACAGGTGTAGCTCCTTGTAATACAAACTGAAAGCTCTGCCTGAGGGAAAGAGTCCGGAATTTGTCAACAGATGAAGAAGGTTAGGATTAGGGGAGAGAACACATTTGTCTTAGGTGACCAGGGAAAATGGTTCCAGCCTGGCCGTGCAGTCCTGATTCCTCCACAGTACTCAGAGACCTTGCTCCTCCCACAGCCATTTAGTTAGTCTCTCCAAAATTTTTTTTGTGGGAATTTCTGTTCCCTGGAAGACCGCAGAAGACACCTGGAAGGATACTCTGCTCCAAAAGAGAACAATGTTGTGGGACCATGGAATGGTGAAATTGCACGAAGGTGGCAGAGGGCAGTGGAAGAAAATGGTGATGACATTGTGCAGTTATGTTTTAGGGGGACACTGGAAAGTGTGCCCATCTTTGCATCTCAGGGTAGAAAGCTAAGGAACCTTTCAGCCAGGCCTTTAATAGGATATGCGTTGCATCTGTCAGCCTCTGCTGCCATCTCGTGGTCATTCTGGGGAATGATGCCTATTGCAGGTCTGCAGGAAAAGTGGATATAGTGGATCATCTAGGAATGTGGAATCCAATGTTATTTAAAATATTTTATTTACTTACTTATTTTTTTAGATAGAGGGGAAGGGAAGGAGAAATAGTGGGAGAGAAACATCAGTGTGTGGTTGCCTCTCATGTGTCCCCTGCTGGGAACTGGCCTGCAACCCAGGCATGTGCCCTGACTGGGAATTGAACCGGTGACCCTTTGCTTCACAGGCCCATGCTCATTCCACTGAGCTAAACCAGCCAGGGCAGAATCCAATGTTATTTAAATGTGCATTTCATCACTTTTAAAAATAAATTTTAGTAACCCTTTGTTACTGATTTCTAGACTGACTGCAATTAGTGCCAACAAAAATCTTTACATAATTTCAGTTTTTTAAAAATATTTTTATTATGTCATTACAGTTGTCCCATTCCCCCCCTTCATTCCCCTCCACCTGCACACCCCTCCCCCACCATTCCCCCCCTTTCGTTCATGTCCATATGTCACAAGTTCTTTAGATTCTATATTTCCCATACTATTCTTACCCTCCCCCGTATTTTCTACCTACCGTCTATGCTACTTATTTTCTGTACCTTCTCTCCCTTTCTCCTCCTCCCACTCCCCTGATGCTAACCCTCCATGTGATCTTCATTTCTATGGCTCCGCTCCAGATCTACCTGTCCTCTTAGTTTGCTTTTGTATTAGGTGTGGTTGTTAATACTGTGAGTTTGTTGTCCTTCCACTGTTCATATTTTTTATCTTCTTTTTATTAGATAAGTCCCTTTAACATTTCATATAATAAGGGCTTGGTGATGATGAATTCCTTGAATTTGACCTTATCTGGGAAGCACTTTATCTGTCCTTCCATTCTAAATGAAAGCTTTGCTGGGTAGAGCAATCTTGGCTGTAGGTCTTTGGATTTCGTGACTTGGAATACTTCCTTCCAGCTCCTTCTTGCCTGTAAGGTCTCTTTTGAGAAATCCGCTGACAGCCTAATGGGAACTCCTTTGTAGGTGACTGTCCCCTTATCTCTTGCTGCTTCTAGGATTCTCTCCTTCATTTTAATCTTGGCTAATGTAATTATGATGTGGTTCGGTGTGTTCTTTCTTGGGTCCAACTTCTTTGGAACTCTCTAAGCTTCCTGGACTTCCTGGAAGTCTATTTCCTTTGCCAGATTGGGGTTCAAATAAGTTAATTATTTGTTCAAATAAGTTTTCCACTTGTGGCTGTTCCTCTTCCCCTTCTGGAGGTACCCCTATAATCCGGATGTTGGAATGTTTAAACATGTCCTGAAGGTTCCTAAGCCTCTCCTCATTTTTTAAAAATTCTTTTTTCTTCATTCTTTTCTGTTTGGTCATTTTTTTCCTTCTGGTCTACTCCCTTGATTTGAGTTCCAGTTTCCTTTCTATTATTATTGGTTTCCTGTGCATTTCCCTTCATTTCCATTAGTTTAGCCTTCATTTGTTCCTCTAATTTGTGACTAAAATCAACCAGTTCTGTGAGCATCTTGATCACCAGTGTTTTGAACTATGCATCTGATAGGTTGGATATTTCTTGGTCGCTTAGAGTTATCTGCTCTGGGGCTTTGAGTTCTTCTTGAGCCATCATGTTTTGGTCTGTTTGCGCCTGTTATGTATGAGGGGCGGAGCCCTAGGTGTTCACCAGGGCTGGGCTACCCAGGTCAATAAGTTGTGATGCTGTATGTGGGGGAGGGGTCAGAGAGGGGCAATGGCATTTGTTCCACTCTCTCTCAGATTTCTGTCCCCTCTGCTGCTTCCCAGAAGCAAATTGGACCCTTCTGGTGCTGGTTCCTGGGTGTGTGGGCTTGTGCACCCTCCAAGACCTTGTGGGTCTCTCCAACGAACTCTCCCAGCACCTCGACCCCAAAAGTCTTTCCAATTGGTGCTTTCAGGCTCTAATTCCTGTCGCTGGGGCCCTAGCCTGAGCGCTCTGTCTCACTGTTCAGTCCTTCGCTTGGTTTATCTGCGCTCAAATGTGTGACCACGGTCAGCCAGCCACCCTGTACCCTCACTGGTTCCACCCGTTGCCACTCCGCGCCTGGTATCTGCCAGCCACCGCTTGCACTCCTGGGTCAGTCCATCCATCTTTCCTGCCTGACCCTGCTCTGCTGCTGACTCCGCCCCTCTTACCAGTCTGACTGAATGGTTCGTTGTTGTCAGACTTCGGTACAGTTCAATATTCTGTGTTTTGGCTGTGTTTTTGTTACTAAAACTTTGTTGTCTTTAAACTTGGTTGTGTGAGGAGGGCCAGTGTTTCCACTTATGCCTCCATCTTGGCCGGAAGTTCCAATTTCAACTTTTTGAAGTTTGTGGAAACTTGCTTTACAATACAGTATGATCAGTGAAAAATGTTCCCAGAGTGCCTCTCTACTGCCATCTGGTGTTCATGTTGAGAAAACACCTTGGTGCAGATCAGAAGGAAATGTTGGGTACAGTGGATCATCCCTAAATGTTGAATCCAAGTTTGCTGCTCATGTTAAGTTTATTTTTTAAAGATTTTATTTATTTATTGTTAGAGGATTAGGAGAGGGAGAAAGAGAGGGAAACAAACACTGATGTGTTGATGTGTGTAAGATATACATGGATTGGTTTCCTCTCACACACTTCAAACTGAGAATCTGGCCTGCAACCCAGCCATGTGCCCTGACTGGCAGTCCAACTGTGAGTGTTTGGTTCTGAAGTCTGTGCTTAGTCTGCTCATCCACACCAGCCAGGGCTCATGTGAAGTTTTTTGTGTCTCTACGGGGTTTTGGGGGGTTTATTGGAAACAAGGGTGTAGGTTTGATTCCTGGCCAAGGCACATGCAAGACTCAAGCAATGGCTCTGACTGGGGTGGTTCAGTGGGCTGGGTATCTGCCTGCAAACCGAAAGGTCACCAGTTCCATTCCCAGTCAGACCACATGCCTGGATGTGAGGCAGGAGGGAACTGTGGAGGTGCTCCAGGGCTAAGAGAAAGGACATGGATACAGGACAGAGACCCTATACTAAGACCAGTTGTTCCTGCTTTCTGGAAAAGTTCTGAATCATGGTGAATAATTCAGCACCTGCACCTGCACAGAAGATGCTACATGACCCCTGCTTCATTATAATAGCATTATAATAAATCAGCATTGTGCAACCCCTTCCATGGTAGTCAGTCAAGGAAGAACATGGGAGACCACAGGCTCAGTAGCTTTAAACTAATATAACTACTTGTACATGGGCAATAAACCCCTGCCAAAACTAGCCAAGAAATGTGTCCCTGTAAGTATAGAATCCCTCCAGCCCCTGAGATAAATCTCTGCTTAGAGTCAGCCTGCTCCCATGTTCTGTGGAGTGTACTAGTGCTTAATAAAGCTGCTCTGTCTATCTGCTATAAACTGTCTTTGTTCTATCCTATTATTTGTTTGAGATCATCAAGAACCTGCCTACCTGTGCCCGGTTGTGACAGGTTGTGGGCCAGGTTGACAGTTGGGAGCATGTGAGAGGCAAATGAAAAATTTCCAAATGAAAAATAAATCAATAAATTTAAAAAACTAAACAAAACACAATTTCTATGTGGATCTGTATGTATTAATGGACCCTGTATTCTTTTCCATCAGTCTGTCTATTCATAGGGCATCAATCCACTTGTAAGTTGTACTTACTGTAGCTCCATAATACAATACACCTTTTAATTCTTCCTTATTTTAACAGGTAAACTTAAATTGAGCTTTAAAAATTTTTGCTGAGCCTTGGTCTATGTGGCTCAGGTTGCTGGAGCCTTGTCCTGTTAGGTAGGATAGAGAGCAAACTAAGGAAAGGAGGAGGAGGGAGACATGTCTCTCCCACTGACTCGGCCATCCTGAGCCTGATCTGATAATAGTGCCAGGTGTTCATAACATCACAAGAAACACCATGGTAGCACAGGAGGAGGGGATTCTATGTATTGTAATTCTATGTATTGTTCCCACTGTTTGGGAAAGAAAGCCTTGGAATTAAACCATGTGTTAATTCCAAGGTCTGGTTGGTAAATGAGAGGGTGTCCACAGTGCCCAAAGAAGAAGCCCACGAAACAACTTTGGTTACTTGCCTACCTCTGGTCACCATCTGTTTTACAAAGGGGTATCTAATGTTTACAGAAAGCCCATAAATAATTTTGGGAAACTGCCCCAGCTTCAACTGGCTTTTGTCATGTATTTGTTTTACAAGAGGAACAAATGGAGTCTGGAGTGAGATAAGGGTTCAGGCTAACAGACCCCCACACATACCTAAGTTTGGGTAGTCCCATCCCCTGGGGAGGCTGGCACCACCTTTACCTACCAATTGATATGTAACTTCAGCCCCATCTTGCCAACTACCTAATTCCTCAGGACCAAGGACCTGAGGCTCTTGCCACCCTTGCCCTTGCCTGTTGCCACCCTTACTTTGACCTGCCCAGAATCTATACCTCTCACCCCCACCTTGGCAAGGCCTGTTCTCTTCCATGAGAACATATCACTAGTAAACCCTGCTTGCTCACTAAAAGATTGGCTGATCTGTAATTCTTTACTGTGTCAGCAAAGAGAACTGAGTTTCTCCTATAACAATTCCATAAACCGAAAGATTGTAGTTCAAGCTCTAGTCAGGGCACAGGCCTAGGTTGCTGGTTTGGTCCCCAGTGGGGAGACGACCCTTTGATGTTTCTCTTTCACATTGATGTTTCTCTCCCTCCCTTCTCTTTTCTCTGAAATCAATAAGTATGTCCTCAGGTGAGGAATAAATTTTTTTTCCTGATATTTTAATCTAGATCATATTACACTTATAGATAACTGTGGGAAATTGAGATCATTATATATTTTTCTCTCTCAGAACATGTTGTTACTTTCCTTTTGTTCATGTGTCTTTTTGAAAAATTTTTTTTATTTACTTTAGAGAGGGGATGGGAAGGGGAAAGAGAGAGAGGGGAAAAAAAAACACCTGTTAGTTGCATCTCACACGCCCCCAACTGGGGACTGAACCCTCAACTCTGGCCCATGCTCAGACTGGTAATCTAGCTGGTGACCTTTAGATCTGCGGCACGGAGATCACCCTTCCAGGTCATGGGGGTGGGTGTCCCCCTTTGGTGAACCCACTCCAGCAGGAATGGGGTGGGTCATGCTTAGGTCTCCCTCATGCAGGAGAGGGTATGATGGGGTCCTCACTAAATGTTTGCCTTCTCTGTGTATTGAACTCAGCTCTGGTTGTAAGAAAAGTGTGACCTCTGAGAGCTGTTAGCACCCTTCCTTATGCTTATGCAGATGCAGATGTTTACCCTGTTCTCATCTTGAGTCTTGCTGGACTCCTACCCATTGGGTCCATGGGAATTTTGTGCTCCTGGGCCATTGTGGACATTATCTGGGAATGGGTGGCCGGAAATGACCAACATTGTGCACGTCTATTATCCCATCAGACTTCACAAACCAGTTCAAAGATACAATAAGTAATAATTTTGAGATGGTGTCAGTGGTGCATTAAACTCTGTGGGGCCCAGGTACAAGGAGAGTGCATGACAGAAGCGGCTGTGTTGCGGGCTTCATGAATGCCACATGCAGATTGGGTGCACCTGTCACAGGAGAAACTCAGTTCTTGCTAATGCAGTAAAAGATTACAGATCAGCAAGTGTATTACTGTGCAAGCAGGGTTTATTAGTGACACATTCTCATGGAAGAGGACAGGTCTTGCTGAGGGGGTGAAAAGTAAGAGCACCAGGCCCTTTGTCCAGAGGACTTACACAGTTGGTGGGATTGTGGTGGTGAATTTACATATTGGTTGGTGGGTAAAAGTGGTGCCAACTTCCAAGGGGATGGACTACCCAAACGTAGGTGTCTGTGTGGGTTGTTAGCCTGAAGCCTTATCTTGCTTCTGACCCCACATGGCCATCTTGTAAAGTAGATCCATGACAGGAGACAGTTTAAGTTGAGGCAGCTACCTGAAGTTAACGATGGGCTCTTTCTGTAAGCACTCGGGACCCTCTCATAAAAGATAGTGGACAGAGGTGAGGAATTAACCAGATTTGTTTTATGGGTCCTTTCCTTGAGTGCTGTAGACCCGCTTCCATCTTCTAGGCCGTGGGATGAATGGTTTGAAAGCCTTTCTTTCCCAGATAGTGGAAACAAGACCTAGAATTTCAACGTGTTAGCATGGTGTTTCTTGTGATGCCAGAACATCTGGCAATAGAACTGGACCAGACTCAGGACTGCTGAGTTAGTGGGTGACACGTCTTCCTCACCCTCCCTCCTCGGCTCACCGTCTATCCTGCCTAACACCCCAGTGCAGGCAGATGCTGTTTCAGTGTCAGTTCTCAGGCAGGGGTGGGTGAGGGTCTTGTGTCACAGGTCACTCTCAGCACCACCTGCCTGTGTTGAGGAGGCTCTGAGGGTGCCCAGGCTCAGTGAGAGGGTGGTAATCAGGAGGGAGGCACATCCCCAACCTCATGCTTCCTTCTCAGGGCAGCTGTCTATGTGGGGAAAGCTGTGGGGTCTGCTCAAATTTTGAATTTGGCTAAACACCCCTGTCCTATCTTCCTTTGTCCACCACTAAAGACCAGGAAGACATGGGCACTGAAGGCTGTTCAGTAGGGCCTACAATCTCAGCAGTCCTTTTGCCAGATTCTGTCTGTGCTGACTCAACTTTGAATGTCAAACCAAAAGGCTGGAGTTCCCATTTCACTGCACAGACTAGGAATCAGGCAGAGAGAAGTTGAGAATCTTGCCTTAGGTCACACAGCTGGAGAAAACAGAGCTGAGACTCACACTCACTATGGACTGGTATGGAATTTGTATGCTGTGTACCAGAAAATGCTGACCCTGAAAAGGCAGCAAGGAGAGTGAGGAAGACCAAGTGCCCAGACCGAGCAGCTCGTGTCCGTGTACAAGCATCCATCTGTCCCTGCCATTCACCTCAGAGGCTCCAGGGGTCGTAGGAAACCAGAAGAGCCAAGAGAAGCCAAGGGAGGAGGGGTAGGGAGCTGACTGGGAGAAAGGGCCCTTTCCAGGAGTCTGGGGAATTCCCTTCCTGGGTGAGTCTGTCTCAAATCCCTCTTTTTGAGGAGTAACGAAAGTAGACTGATTCCACATTTACAGGAGTTGAATTTCTGTGGCTGAGAATATGAGTTCTTTGTGGCTCTTTAGGAACCCTCTGCTTTCATTGATGGGGAACATGAGATGTGTATGGAGACAAAACGTTTTATTTTTATTTTATTTTATTTTATATTTTATTTATGTATTTATCTTTAGAGGGGAAGGAGAGAGGGAGAGAAACATCAATGTATGGTTGCCTTTCGTGCATCCCCTTCTGGGAGCTGGCCTGCAGGGAACTGGCCTGCAACCCAGGCATGTGCCCTGACTGGGAATCGAATCGTGATCCTCTGGTTCGCAGGCCTGTTTTCAATCCCAAAACGTTTTAGAATAGGTCAATAAACCATGAACGAGTTTGGTGCTGACATCCCCATATCACTATGGAACTGTTTGTCCACTTCATCTCTTGTAATGAAACTGGAGGGTTTGTTTAACCAGTTACTTCTCTACTAATTACAATCTTGGGGAGTAAGGGGCTGTGGACTTCCTATGGCTATTGCTTTGTGACTTAATGCTAATGACTCACTCACTCCAGCTGCAAACATGGGGCTTCTCTCCAGAGTGGGTCCGCTGGTGTCTGATGAGATTTGTCTTCTGTGCAAAGCCTCGCTCACACTCCCTGCAAACATAAGGCTTCTCCCCAGAGTGTGTCCTCTGATGTCTGATGAGATGTGACTGCTGTGTAAAGCCTCGCCCGCACTCCCCGCAAACATAGGGCTTCTCCCCAGAGTGTGTCCTCTGGTGTGCGGAGAGATTTGTCTTGTGTGTAAAGCCTCGCCCGCACTCCCTGCAAACATAGGGCTTCTCCCCAGAGTGTGTCCTCTGGTGTGTGATGAGATTTGTCTCCTGTGTAAAGCCTCGCCCACACTCCCTGCAAATATAGGGCTTCTCCCCAGAGTGTGTCCTCTCGTGTCTGATGAGATCTGACTTGCATCTAAAGCCTCGCCCGCACTCTCTGCAAACATTGGTCTTCTTCCGAGAGTGTGTCCTCTGGTGTGTGATGAGATGTGACCCATCATTTAAGTCTTGCCAACACCCTCCATGCTCGATTGTTACAATCCTTGACATTCCTACTTTCACAAAGAACTTGCCTGTGTCCTCTAGACTCTCTTTCTGGCCTCTGCTGGGCTCTTCCTCCATCATTCTCTCATACTCACTAGAGCTACTCGTTCCTTCTTTGGAAGGTTGAAAAAAGGGTCTTGAGATTCTGGTGTGACTGATCCTTTTAAGCAAAGGTTTGGACCTTCCTTTGACCTCTTGACCTTCAGCTTTATCATTCCAGCTGTGCATACTAGTATGTTGCTGCTGCTGATTCTGATCCTCTGGACAGGGTTCCTCTGCTTGGAGGTGTTTTCTTGCAGATGTTCCAGGGAGAATCTGAGAGGGATGATTGAGCTTCACGTGTTGGCTGAGGAAGTTCTGAGTGGAGAAGGCCAGAGAGCAGGAGGGACATGGGTCCACCTCTGGCTTTGGTTCCACTGAAAGAGAAAGGTTTGGTCAGGGAGATGTTGATGAGAATGCCTGGGCCGTATGACTAGTCTCCTGGTAAGACCTGCCCCATGAATCCTTCTCACTGTGGTGACAACACAACCTCTGTCTCCCACAGTATCCACTCGCTGACTATTTTCCAGTTTATTTTTATGCAGTGCACCTTCCTCAGAAACCCAGAAAGCCCACATCAAGGGTCTTTTCTAATATTGCCCAGACTGGGGACTTTTGGAGCATGAGAGGCCATTTCACTGCCTGTGTGGATGGAGCTGCAGTGACCTTTGCCATCTATAGGTATCTTCTAAGTCATGTTACAGAGGAAAACCACAGGCTCCAACTAGGAATTGTTTCTCTCAGTTTTCCGAAATAGTAAAATGAAATGTCCTTCCTCAAGCCTCACACCAAATATTTACGCTTCATCTCATTTAGTGTTAGACTACTTCAAATACACTAAGAAGACCTGTTTCAAAATATTTCAACCACATTTCTTACACACCTGACTCCTGTTCCTCTCTGGCCAGTCCACCATGCTCTCTCACTTGGAGATGAAGTAATATGAGGGGATTCCCCACTGGAGTTTATTTTCCAAAAATTAACAAAACATAATCTGAATAGAGAACACACCACTCTACAGCTGACGACTGCACACTTTCACTCAGGAAAGTCCCCAGTGTCTCAACTCGGATCACTGGCACTGCATCTCCGGGCTGCTAAGCATCTGCCTGATCTCCGTTCTTACCCTCTGTGCTGAGACGAGACCTGAGTGACCCTCAGCCAATTCGACTCCGCACCTCTTTTCTTCTCTGCACTAGCTGCTCCCTCTGCCTGGGATCCTCTGCCCACAGGTATTTTTGTAAATGTTGTCTCCTGAGAGAGCCCTTCCCAGACCACCTGCCACACACCTCCCCTCACACTGATCCCCAGGCACTTGTTTTAGACTAGTTTTCTCCAAAGCACTAACTGCTGTGTGGTGTTATGCACAGGCAACCATGTGTGCCTGCGTTTCCCTCCTTCCCTCGTCAGCTCCTCAAGAGCAGTGATTCTGATCCTCACATTAATCTGTATTTCCAGGTCCCAGGACACTGTGCACCACAGAGTAGGATCTCTCATGACAATTCACTAAAATGATGAACCAATGTGCCCTGCCTGAATGGTGTGGCTTGGTGGGTTGGGTGTTGTCTGAGAACTGAAAGGTTACAAGTTTGATTCCAGTCAGGGCACATGCCAGGGTTGTGGGCCAGTTGGGGGTGTGCCATAGACAACCGGTTAATGTTTCCCTTGCATATTGATTTTTCTTTCTCCTTCCTTTCCACTCTCTGTAAAAATAAATAAAATCTTGTTTAAAAAATTTTTATGTATTTATTTATTTTCAGAAAAGGGGGAAGGGAGGGAGGGAGAGGGAGAGAAACATCAATGTGTGGTTGCCTTTCACATGCCCCATACTGGGGATCTGGGCCAAAGCCCAGGAATATGCCCCTGTGGAAATCAAACTGGTGACCATTTAGTTCACAGGTCGGTGCTCCATCCTCTGAGCCACACCAGCCAGGACAAAATCTTTAAAAAATAATGAATGCTTACAAACAAAAATGTTTTATTTAGAAGTATGGAGGAAAATTAAGAAGAAATAACTATAAAAGTGGCAGAAAAACTGCGTTCGTTAGAGAACTGGTTGGTGCTTGAAAACCTTTCTTTTTTGCCTCTCAGACTTTCAGCACTATATGCAGTTATGTATTTTGTGTATGAAATATTTTAAAAATACAAATTGTAAAAATTTTGCTTAAGAGTCAAAGGCAGATGAATTTCTGAAGCATGTGATTTGAAACTTTACTGACTTTAGATTTTACTGTACTTAAGAGTTGGATCATAAATGTTTCTATGGAGAATTCTTTCCTTTCTTTCAGTTTTGAAGAACAGTGGTGCCCACCTCTTCCAGCCATGAGCTCTCTCTTCCACTTGCTGCCCCACTTGCTGCCCAGCTCCTGGCCATACTCGTCCCCGCACCAGACCAGTAGCTCACAGCCCGGCCTGATGACCTGGCAGGTCCGGTAGAAAATCTGCCCGTGGTATTGAAAGGCCACCAGGTTCTGCTCTTCATGATCCCGGGCGCAGTTCACATACCTGGGATTGAGGCAGATGAAGGGAAGAAAACCACAGTGATAAGTTCTCACTACCTGTTAGATCCATGACCAGTTCCTCACTGATTCTTAAGGCTCCTCACTGATTCTTAAGGCCCTCAGGCTCTGGTGTTGCCCACTGCCCCTAAAGCATCCAGGGAATCTTTGTTCAGTGTCTGAGCGTCTGCCAGCGTGTCATGTGAATTCCTACCTCCAAGTCCCGCTGGCAGTGTTCACCCTGCCTAATACCATTTTCTAACACCTACCATTTTCTAACACCCAGTTCTAAACTTAACCTCCACCATGATTGGCCATAGTATCCAGCGATATCTGGATTCTCCAAACTCTAAATCAAGTTGTCTCACACCACAAAATCTGGTGCTTGATCTTGGGCTCTGCTTCTAAATTAGCTAATTATCCAGTACTCAGCCCACGTCTGTTTTCTCCTGAGAGGCCTTTCTCCAACCCCCCTACCCTTTATTTAGGCTACCATTCACTTGCCTACCCAAGATTACCATAGAAAACTGGAGGTCTTTTTGTCTTAGTACAATAAAACAGAACAAGAGTAGTTGATTCACAATCTGTTATCCCTGATAAAAGAGAGCCCCTCTCAGGAAAGGGGCCCATGACCGTTCCTCTGCAGGACTCAGAGCCCAGCTCTAGTTAGAAGTAACGTCGGGATGGTTTTCTGCCCTCACAGGTTTAGGCAACCCTTGGTTTGTGCTATCTTGACACTGTGCATATCTTGGAAATTATAGTTAAATGTTTCTAAAAGCAATTGTTTTACATCTGTCTGTGAGAAGTCCTTCATAAGGACATAGGTTGTGTTATCTGTTTAAGTAATGTATTCCTTCATCTAAACTGGAATATACTAAGTGCTTAATTAATGTTCATTTGATAAATTAAAGTGTAATCCAGTGACCCCGGTGAATCTAGACTCCTCAAGGACCCTTCCAGTGCCCAGATTGTGTCTAGCAGAGAGCTTTATATTTTGAGGACATATGCTGTACTTTCTTCCTAAAAGTCTCCTGAAATAAAAGAACAGTGTATAGAGAAAAAGAGGGAAAAAAGGATTAAGGGAGACCATTGAGGGGGGCATGATGAGAGGAAAAGATATATGGACTTGTGGGGTGTGGGGGTGACTTTCCTCGCAAGTCACAGATGAGAGTAAACATGACTGAGACATGCTATGATCTGCTTGGGGAGGAGAAGTGGCTATTTTTCGCAGAGGAAAAAGGCCGTGAGCGGTGGCCAGTTTCTCAGGGGAAAAAGATGTTGAGCTCCCTCTTCCAGGGGCTTTTATTGGGTTGTAATACACAGGAATACAGGGCAGCAAGGATCAAACAGTAGATAACATTTCAAAGATATCTGAGGGCTTAGTATGAATCACAGTCTGTCAGGAACAGAGTTTTAGTGTTTCCTACTTGAACCTTAACATATGAATGAAAGCACTCTTAGCAGAGCAGATTTCACAGGTTTATCAGGAAGTCTTTGTGATGCCAGATTTTTCCTCAGGACACAAAGAGCTGCATCACTCCCCATCAGGTATTCAGGCTTAAGGGGATTAGAGCCAGGAAGCGCTTCTTCCAGAGAATATGAGGACTCAGGCTTTGTCAAAGCTGGGGGGTGATACTGCATTGCTCCCTGTTGAACCCCCCCCCCCATCTTCCATCAAGGCCTCCCACGTGATTGAGTCTGGCTTAGGTTGCCCCTTGCTGTGAGAAGTCTTACCCATCATTGACCTCCAACCAAGCTTTGGGGGCAGGGAGAGGAAACCGAGGCAGCGTTTGCTACCAGAGACAAGCTTTGTCTCCTGCGGCTCGCATTCCAGAGGTCATCCCTCTCCCTTAGCCACAAGGGATCGAGATACAATTCCTAGAACCAGGCAGAGTGGTCTACAACAGTGGGAGATGAGTGTCCCCTCTAGCAGGCAGAGACCTGTTGACCTCACCTCATCCAGTTGGCCCAGGATCTGTCCTTTCCATCCACATACTCATAGCAGTTTCTCCCTTTCGCAATCTGTGTTTCAGAAAAGAAGTTAAAGAACTTATTTATTTCATGGGGAGATAATAGTCAAAAGAATTATTTTACTTCACTGTCATCAAAGCTCATTCAACCTTCATTGGGATTCAACTGCCAGTTGTGACCATAGTATTTTTCTTAGTCATCGCCCACACACCCGAGTCTACCTGTCCAATCACAGTAGGAGCCCCACAAGGGATAAGCCACTCCTTTGTGTCTGTACCACTCTGCTCCCACTTACTTTCTGATCCTTAAACAGGAGCTCTGTGTTCATGGAAATTCCAGTCAGTACACAGAGCTAACCACATTGTCCCCTCCATGTCGAGCATGTAGGAAGTGAGGTCTCTCCAGGCCTCAGAAGGAATGTGGGAAGTCAGAGGACAGTGGAAAAGGTAAATACTTCTCACCAGCCAGGAGTATCTGCTCTTGGCTTCCTCTTCATCTTCTGTGATGTGTCCTTCATAAGGGCCAAAGTGCAGACCCACAGGCAAATCCGCTGCCTCATTCCACACTCCAAGCCCAGCCTCAGGGATGCTGGATGGCCCGATTCTCAACCCAGGGGGCAGGGTGAAGGCTGAGCGGTGGGGATGCCGCCTCTCCACTGCACTGTCCTTTACAAAAGTAGGGGGCCCATGCACAGCACGTCTGTCGATAAAGAAGTTCTGACACTTCTCACAATCTGGAGGTGAGAGCAACAGGGGTTAGGGAAGGTATAGAGCATGTTTCTGGACACAGAGAGCTTCAGAGGGAGTGTGGCACTCATATCATTGAGACTCAATCCTGTACTCTAGGTCACTAGAGGCAGGGGATGATTGGGGACCAAAGGACTAGATGAAATTATTGTAGCATAATACACTGTTGTGGACCACTCTTCCTGGTTTCAGGAATTCTAACTACCCCCTATGGCTAAGGATGAGCGAATGACCTCCAGAATGCAAGCCACAGGAGACAAAGCTTATCTCTGGTAGCGAATGCTGTCTTAGTTTCCTCCCTGCCCCCCAAACATGGTTGGAAGTCAGAGACACGCAAGACCCCTCAGAGGAGGGGCAACCTAAGCCAGACTCGATCACTTGGGAGGACATCATGGAAGGACTCTGGGGGCTGCAACAAAAAGCAAGCAATAGACCCTTGCCCCCCGGCTATGTGACATAGCCCGAGTCCCCATGTCCTCTGGGAGAAGCGCTTCCTGGCTCTAACCCACTTAAGCCTGAATATCAGATGGGGAGGGGTGTAGCTCCTTGTCTTGCCAGAGCGAATCCCGGGGAAAAATCTGACATCACAAAGAATTCCTCAAAATCCTGTGAAACCTGCTCTGCTAAGAGTGCTTTCATTCATGTTAAGGGTCTGAGGAGGAAACCCTGAAGTTTTTGCCAACTCCCTTCCTGACAGACTCTGACTCAGACTAAGCCCTCAGACTTCTTTGAAATATTATCTACTGTTTGATCCTTGTCGCCCTGTATTCCTGTGTATTACAACCCCATAAAAGCCCCTGAAGGAAGGGGCTTGAGGCCCTTCCCTTTTGAGGGATCGGCCACCTCTTCTCCCCAAACAGATCATGTTTTGGTAGTGTTTCCTTTCACCCATGGTGGATGGGGGGACTTGTGGGAAAAGTCACCCCTGCAATATACTTCTTAGTGAGGGTCACTTACAAAGGTAGTTATCATCCTGGGGCTTGTTGACCTCTTGATACATGTGGTCCTTTCTTTCTCGTAAGCTATACATCTTCATGTCCATTTCCTTTCCCCTGAGTTCTAAGTTGGAGAAGAGCAAGTGAGCAAGGCTGGTGGGGTCTGGAGTGTTAGTTCCCATTTTGTCAGATAACACAATCTCCTTCCATCAAATTATTACCTTCCCTTTTGTATACTCTGGTATTTTACTCCGTTAACTATTGGTTCAGAAGACTAAGACACCGCACTAACTACAGATGACTGACTGAATTTTTTAGTTTCTAGATCTTCCCATTACCAGGTTTACTTGACAACCTTTCATTATTCATAACATAGTCACTGAGTGCACTTTGTGTGTTAGACACTGAGTAAAGGCCTGGGCACACAACACCAATAAAGTGTGGTTGCTATTATCACAGATGCATTTATTGGACAAGTTGCACGTGTCAATTGATTTACATTTTAATTTAATGTTTTGAAACAATATATGAGTGAACTACCCTTATCTTCACTTGACACATTAGCATTCAGGAGCTCAGAGAATTTATAGGATTTGCCCAAAGCTCCACTGCTAACTTAAGTCTCAGCTTAGCCCAGCTTAAACCCAAGCCCATCCAAAGTCCTCCCTACATACCTAGGTCATACTTATCAGCCCTTCTGTAGGACTTAGAGGGACTAACGTTTCTAAATTATTTTCTCTTACCTGATTTTCACCTAGTGTGCTTTCCAAAGGCACATGCTTCTCTGGGAGGGGACACTGGTTTCTGGGCATGCTCTGAGTCACTTGCAGTCATCAAATTTGCTGTTCCTGACAATTTCTTCAAACCATATTCATTGCTTAATGGCACCCTGGATGTCTCCTTCAATATAAGAGTCACATATTAAAGATTAACATGTATTTAATTTTAAAAGGCTTATGGTACATTTTACATGCATGTCTTTAAAACTTCAACCCTTAGAAATATCTAGGGAGTATGAATACTAGAGGGTATAGGGCCAATGTGGGTAATGAATCCAATATTAGAACTCATATCTGATGACTCATTTCTTTAAACTGTCTCTGTAATATTGAGAGTGAAGGATATTCGGAAGAGAATAAGGAAATAGTTGGCAGAAACATATCTGGACAATAAATAAAATGGTGATAAAATTTGTAATACCTTAGAAAGAATATTTGTACTTAGATTAGCTAGTTCCCACCAATTCTGTTTGAATAAGGCTGTATCAGTAGCTAGTTGTCTTCAGTTTCATGATCTATAACTTGCTGATTTTCAATGGTCTAGTGAACGTGCAATTACATATTGGTCACCCAAATATTCTGTGAATTGTGAAACACAGTATAAATGTGAGATTACAGCCCTGCTATCAATTTACCCCTCAGCTCTCTCCATATTTCACATCTCACAGAAATTACCTTCAGTGTCCATCGACCATCTTCTAGTTTAATTTGTAATTGTGAAATCATTCATTCAGTAACCATCTGGGGGCCTCAGGGGCCCTAATCTGGGCCTGTGACCTCTGAGAAGACTCAGGTATGGACCAGCCTCACAAAGAGCTCACAACGCAGAGGTAGGCAGGATGAACAAATGATTCTAAACGGGATGAGAGTGGCTTCATTGGAACTCAGAGAAAGAAGCTGTTACTTCACCTTACAAGAAACGGCATTTGAAATCAGTTCCAGATAGATGAGTTTCTGTTGAAGAGTGTGTAACCTTTATGAAGACCTCATGTCATTTTATTATTTGTTGTTTCTCAATCATCAAACCTGCCATTGTGGGGGGCAGATGCTTTCTTTGATTAGGGGGAGGCTCTGATCCTGGGGATTTTACATTCTTCTGGGACCATCCACTGTACCAACTGCCTACACATCATACATTTTCCTTCGGCAGAGGGTCTTAGTACATTTCTCACTTGAGCATAGCAGACAAGGACTTTGGTTGAAATCATCAGTCAGATGAACGATGTAATGACATATGGATAAGACAATGTAAACTTTAGAAAACTATGAAAGCTTATTTTTCTAATTTCTAAAAATGATTTTGTTTACTTTCTTGAGAGTGGGGAAGGGAGGGAGAAAGAGAGGGAGAAGAAACATCAATGTGGGAGAGAATCATCCATCACTTGCCTCTTGCACACACCCCAACTGGGAACTTGGCCCACATCCCAGGCATACGCCCTGATCAGGAATCAAACCAGTGATCTTTTGCTGTGTAGGATGACACCCAACTGATTCACACTGGCCAGGGTAAAACTATGAGTGTTTTAATGAGTTTGTAAGTGGTTTAGAGAAGCAACTATGGGTTAGACTGCACTACCCCTGATACTGTGGTCTTAGACATATAGTCAAACATTTCTGTATCTCTGAAAGCTCACTTTCCTCATCATAAATGGTGACAGAGTACATATCTCATTGGCTTGCTGTGATGTTTAAGTGAGTTTATTCACATAGAATTCTTAAAGTCTGACACATTGAGAGAATGAAACAAATGGTAGTCACTATTGTTGCTATAGTTATTAACTATTAAGATGATGAGCCCTGGCTGGTGTGACTCAGTGGATTGAGCGCTCGCTGGCCTGCAGACTGAAAGGTCACCGGTTCCATTCCTGGTCAGGGCACATGCCTGGGTTGTGCCAGAGGCAAGCTATTCATGTTTCTCTCCCTCTCTTTCTCCCTCCATTCCCCTCTCTCTAAAAAATGGATAAATAAAATCTTTTCAAAAAGATGATAATATCGGACAATGTGTTGAAGAGACCATGAAAGGAAGGCAGCAGTTCCTAGGATACTTTCTGGATTTTCCTACTCTTACATGCATTTCTATCCATGAGGAAAATTTTTTTGTTCACAGGATTTGGGAAACACTCACCTTCTGGTGTTTACTCTGCTCCCTTCTGAAGGCCACCCAAGAAGGTTTCACTGAAAGATGATGAGAAATAAGTGTTTTGGTTGGTAAATGTTCCAAAAATGTGGAGATTCTTATTAGGGACACAGAATTCTGAATGAGAGTAATCCAAGAACAATCCAAGGATGGATGTAAAATGTTTTCTTAGGTGTCATTAAGGCCTATGCTTCTACTGGGGCCATCTACTAGTTTCATTAGAATGAAAAAAAATAGACAAAGTGCCACGTACGCTTCCTCCTATGTTCATAAAGCGTCTATTATATATATGAAAAAATAAATTGGGGACTTCTGGCCAAGATGGAGGCATAGGTAGTCACACTGTGCCTCCTCGCACAACCAAAATAAGGACAACAATTTAGAAACAAAATAACAACCAGAAATGGCAGAAAATTGAACCATATGGAAGTCTCACAACCAAGGAGTTAAAATTGACACATTCATCCAGACTGATAGGAGGGGCAGAGTGGGGCAGCCAGGCCAGGAGGGGCCAGGGCAAAAAAACCACAGTGGCACAAGATGCACAAGGGAGCAGCTGCACAAGCCCACCCACATGGGAATCAGCACCAGAAAGGCCCAGTTTGCTTGGGGGAAGCCGCAGAAGGGACTAAAATCCGACAGACAGCAGAGCAAGCACCATTGTTCCCCCTCAGACCCTGCCCCCACATAGTGTCACAACCTAGCAACTGGGCTGCCCCACCCTGGTGAACACTTGAGGCTCCATCCCTCATACTAACAGGCACAACAAGATGGGGAGAAAAAAAATGGCCCAAATGAAAAAACAGATCAAAGCTCCAGAGCAAATACAACTCAGCAACCAAGAGACAGCCAACTATCAGACGCACAGTCCACAGCATTGGTGATCAGGATGCTCACAGAATAGGTTGAATTTGTTCATAAAGTAGATGAAAAAATGAAGGCTACACTAAGGGAAATGAAGGAAAATGCACAGGGAAGCAATAGTGATGGGAAGGAAACTGGGACTCAAATCAATAGAGTGGACCAGAGGAAGGAAGAAACAATCAAACAGAAAAGAATGAAGAAACAAGAATTCAAAGAAATGAGGAGAGGCTTAGGAACCTCCAGGACATCTTTAAACATTCCAATATCTGAATTATAGGGGTACCATAAGGGGGAAAGGAAGAGCGACAAGTAAAAAACTTATTTGAACAAATAATAAAGGAGAACTTCCCCAACCTGGCAAAGGAAATAGACTTTCAGGAAGTCCAGGAAGCTCAGAGAGACCCAAAGAAGTTGGACCCAAAGAGGAACACACCAAGGTACATCATCATTACATTAGCCAAGATTAAAGATAAGGAAAAAATCCTAGAAGCAGCAAGAGATAAGACACAGTTACCTAGAAGGGAATTCCCATCAGGCTGTCAGCTGATTTCTCAAAAGAGACCTTACAGACAAGAAGGGGTTGGAAAGAAGTATTCCTGTTACGGAAAAAGTCACTCACACTCAGTTAGCATGGCGGAGCACTCTTTATTATGCGTGGGCTCAGAGGAGGAAGTCTCCAAATTCTGAGCCCCGTTCTGTGGGTTGGTTTTACTTTTAAAGGGCGCGAAGCAGGTTACAGAAGCAGAATGTCGTTAGATAGTTGCTTATCTAAGGTGCACACAGCTCGAGGTGGGGCAAGCACACTCTGTCTTACTAAGATGTTGCAAAAAACAACTTTAAAATGATATTTCCTTGTCTCTATCCTGCTTCATTCCCCCCTTTGATGCTTAGACAGCTTCTTCGCTAGTCTCAGCATCACCTGTCTGTACTCTTTGATACTGGTATTGCTGGAGAGAGTATTTTGGTTGTGGCCTTGCGGACTACTGTGGCTTCTAACTGCTGTACTAGGGTCCGGAGTAAACATGGTCCTAAAGTTAAGACTAAGAATAGGATCAAGAATGAGCCAAGGATCGGGGCTAGTAAGGAGAAGAGGGTGGACTGCCACCAGGTGGTACCTGGGATGGGTAGTCAGAGGTCTTTAGTCTTTTCTGTATCTCTTTTAATTTATTAAGATTTTCCTCGACTATCCCACTCTCATTAATATAATAACAGCATTCTTCCTGTAAAAATAGGTCCCTCCTTGTATATTGCCCCGTGTATGTGGAGGGTGGCAAAAGCGTATTTGGAGTCAGTATAGATGTTGACCCTTTTCTCCTTACTGAGTTCTAAGACCTGGATGAGGGCATGAAGTTCTGCCCTCTGCGCCAACCACCTTGTTGGCAGGGTTTCTGCTTCAAGGACTTGGTCCCTGGTGGTCATTGTGTACCCAGCAATTCGCTCCCCCCTTTCAGTCACTGTGCTACTCCCGTCTGTGTATAACTGAAGGTCCCACTCAGACAAGGGGTGGTCTTTCAGGTCTGGTCTGTTGGCATATACCTGGTCTGTGACTTCCTTGCAGTCATGATCCGGCTCTCCAGCCTCTTAGGGTAAGAAAGTGGCCGGGTTGATCTTTCCCACCGTCCTTAGGTGCACTCGGGGATTTTCTGGTAAAATTCCTTGGTATTAGGTGAGCCGGGGGTTGGATAACTATTGGTGCCCTTGGCCCTCCAGGAGGCTGTGTACTGCATGCGGTATGAAGAGACTTATCTCTTGTCCTAAGGTAAGCTTGTCAGCCTCTTGGAGGAGAGAAACAGGGGCTGCTATGGCCTTCAGGCAAGGGAGCCACCCAGCTGCTATATTGTCCTCGAGAGGTAGGCTACGGGGCATTGCCATGGTCCAACCTCCTGAGTTAAGACCCTGAGGGCTACTTTCTCTTTCTCATGTATATAGAGGGAAAAGGGTTTATCTGGGTTGGGCAGTCTGAGGGCTGGAGCGCTTATTAAGAGTTCTTTTATTCTCTTGAAAGCCTCCTGTTGTTCGGTTCCTCACATAAACGTGGTAGTCTCAGGTCCTCTAAGGGCTTGGTATAGTGGTTTCTTGATTTCTGTGTACCCTGGAATCCATATTCGACAGAACCCGGCAGCCCCCAGAAACTCTCGGAGTTGCCTCCTGGTAGCGGGGTCAGGCATTTGGCTGATCACGGCTCTCCTCTTTGCCCCTAGGGCTCGCTGTCCTTTGCTTATCCGGAACCCAAGGTATTGAACTTCTGTCTGGCATATCTGGGCTTTTTTCTGGGACACCCGATACCCTTTATTGGCTAAAAGCCAGAGTAAGGCCTGTGTTCCTTCTCGGCACTCGCTTTCTCCCGAACATGCTGGTAGTAGATCATCTACATACTGTAGCAAGACCAAGTTGGGATGCTCTTCTGAAATGACTGTAAATCCTGGGCCAAAGCTTCACTGAAAATGGTGGGGGAGTTCTTGAAACCCTACGGTAGTTGGGTCCAGGTGAGCTGGGATTTGGCCCGAGTGCAGGTCTTCCCAGTCAAAAGCAAATATTGGTTGGCTCTTGGGAGCCAGGGGAATGCAGAAAAAGGCATCCTTCAGGTCGAGACACGAGAAATGCGAGGTGGTTGGGGGCAACTGGCTCAGGAGGGTATATGGATTCGGCACCGTGGGGTGTAGAGTCAGGGCGACCTCATTGACAGCCCGTAGGTCCTGAACTGGGCAGTACCCAGACCCATCTGGCTTCTTTACCGGGAGGAGTGGCGTGTTCCACTTTGATTGGCATGGTACTAGTATGCCTTCACTCAGGCATTTGTTTATCATCCCTGAAATACCTAGCCGGGCCTCCTTGGGTATGTAATATTGCTTAGGCAGTGGGGCTGGGCTCCTGGTTTTAAATCTATGGTTACTGGGGCACGACCAACCACGAGTCCTGGTGGGTTTCCTTCTGCCCAGATGTGGAGAAATTCCTCTATAAGGGGGTCCAGAGCGGGGGGTTCCTTATCCTCCTCATGGATCTGGTATTCTTCTTCTCGGGGCACAACGAGGGCCACTAGGCTGGGTTCGCCTAGTTCTAGCGTGGCTTGTCCTGAGGGGTGGAAGACTACTCAGGCCACCAATTTACATAAGAGGTCTCTGCCCAGAAGTGGTACTGGGCACTCAAGCAGATAGAGGAATTTGTGGCGGATTCTGTGTCCCCTGAGTTTAACCATCTGTGCCTGGCAAAATCCTTTCAGTTCACTGGGCTTCCCTGTTGCCCCTACGATGGAAACCTCTCGACCCGATGGCAGGGCTACAGGTGCTGTGACTACCAAGTGTTTGGCCCCGGTGTCTACCATAAAGTCTAGTGGTTGGCCCCCTACTTTGGCTTGGACCATGGGCTCGTGGGAGCCAAGTTTTATCAAGCCCAGTCTGGCTCATTCAGTATCCAAGCCTGCCAGGCTGAAGATACCCAGGGCTGGGGCTGGGGATGCGAGAGGAACTTCCTTTTGTTTTCTATGGGGGAAACATTGTTTCCAGTAGCCTCTTTCTTTGCAGTAGGCACACTGGTTTCTCTCTACTTTAAAATGTCCTTTCTGCCCCTTCTTTGGCGGGCCTTTCACTGGAGCTGCCAGCAAGGCGGCCAGTAAAGCTGCCTTCTTTCTTTGTCTAGGGCCGCGGTCTCTGCTGCTTCCTCCCGATTATTGTAGACCTTGTTAGCCGCTTCTACTAACTGGCTGATGTTCATGCCAGCAAATCCTACTAATTTCTGCAATTTCTTAAGAATGTCAAGGGCCAACTGGGAGACAAAAGCCATGTTGACCATCCTCTGACTGTCTGGGTTTTCGGAGTCAAAGGGGGTGTAGACCCTGTAAGCCTTGGTAGGGCATTCGAGAAAATCTCCTGGACATTCATCTGGCTTCTGCATTGTACTGGAGACCTTGGTCATATTAGTGGGTCTCCTAGCCCCGGCTCGTATTCCCTGTAGAATGGCATCCCGATAATGCTCTAGGGCTGTCCTTCCCTGTTCGGTATTGTGATCCCAGTCCGGTTGTGTCTCTGGCGCGGCCGTTCACGCAATTGTATGTGATCTAAGGTTCCGGCTGGGGCATGGGTCTCTAAGTACCGGTGGGCCTCTTGTAAGATCTTCCGCCTCTCTTCGGTATTGAAGAGGGTTAACAGGAGTTAGCGGCAGTCATACCAGGTGGGCCGGTGGGTCTGCATAATGGAGTCCATCAAATCTGTTAGGGCCTGGGGCTTCTCTGAATATGAGGGAGTGTGGTGCTTCCAATTCAAAAGATCCGTGGTGGTAAAGGGCTGATAGTAAAATATCATGGGGCGCGATCTCAGGGTCCCATCATCAGCAACCTGTGCGGGCCCCTGGGTTTCCCATAGCAGCATTTGCAGGGCCTGATGGGCCTGATGGTGTCTGAGTCTAGTGGCAATGGGAGGGGTTCTCCCTGGTCGGGGCTCTTGTATCCCACGGGTGAGGTGTCAACAATGAAGGCGGTGGAGTCTCTGGTCCAGGAGGAGCTGATGGGGACCCACTATACGGGGGTAGACAGACTGGTGGGTCATCGTCCGGGTGCCCCTGATGGATGGGGTGTTTGGGCCCCCGAGTTACTAAAACTTGAGCCTCTTTTCGTGTCTTCCTCCTACAACAGGACCGGCTTCCCCCCATCTCAGTTAGGCCTGAGCGCTTCCGGGCCATCTTTGTGCACTGTTGGAGCCATTTAGGCACATCCTGGGCGGACTCCTGCCACCGATTGATGTAGGCAAATTGATCAGGGTGTCCTGGCTTTCCTGTCATTACTACATGGACTGCCCGAATAATACTTAAATTCAGGGTGCCTTCAGGGGGCCAGCCTACCCCAAAAGTGGGCCACTCCGAGGAACAAAAAGTCTTTAACCAGTCTGGATCTAATGAGGGGTCCTGCCCCGGAAACCGACTGAAATTTTGGAGCATGCAATCTAAGACCGTTGAGGGCCCCCCTCCCATCATTTCTCCCTCTTGGTGCAGACAAACGAAGGATTGAGTATAGACACGCGCCCTGCCTGGCCTGCACCCTCACGAGGCAGAGTCGATCTTGGCTAAGGCTGCCCCAGCAGAGGTCGGGGTTAACTGCCAGCCGTTATGCCCTATGATCTGACAGAGGAACCGCAGGTTAGGGCCCACTCAGGGCCCACTCGGACCCCGTAAGTCGGCAGACTCGTGGGGCCACGGGCCCAACAATCACTTATACTCACTTAAATCACACTCACAGACAGAAGTTAAACATTTCCTCCCCGAGTAAGGTCCGATGTCTCAAAATGAGTCTCTGGCAGGTTCCAGAGAGAATCCCATCTGACTTCAGCTGTTCCAACCCCAGACCCAGGAAGTGGACTGACTCCACCCACTGAGCACTCGTAAAACTAGACAACGCGGCACCATGGCCGAAAATATCACCGGAAATGACACGGTGACCTACCGCTTCCGGCCCTGGCCCTCCCGCAGCTCCCGTAACCACGTGGACACTGTCCTCCTGTGTCTCCCTGCGGGCCCTCGGGCAGCCGGGTGTGGGGACACTCCTCACCGGCCAGACCTGCCTTCCTCTCTCATGACGACAACTATTCCGAATTAGTTATTCCTTATTCACTTGCGTGTTCTCACACATTTGAACACAGGCCTGGACAGGGCGGGGCCGGACGGAGCGGGGCCGCGCTGCCCCAGACCCGCCCGCGGGCGCCGTCATTCCCGCCCTTCCCTCCGCAGCCGCCTCGGCGCGGGCTCCGCAGGCCACGGCCGCGGGTCTGAGGCGCCCGGTCAGCCAGGCCGGCCTCTGGCAACGCGCTTTTCCCGGGAAGGGCTCGGAGGCGCACCCGGGGTTCTGGAGAGGCCCGCACGGGACGCAGGCGCGGTCCGCGGCAGGCGGAGCGCGGTCTCTCGGGCTGACAGGCTCGGGGTCCCTGAGGACTCGGTCCTGCGTCTTCCGGGCTGAGGACACTTGGAACCCCTCCCCCCGCCCCCAGAGGGTCGACACCCCTGCGGCTGAGGAGACTCGGGGCGTCTCATCGAGGGGCTTCCGGGTCCCCACCACCGAGTTAGCTTCCAGGACGACGGCATTTAGCGTCTCTGAGGTTAAGATTTGCTCTTTCCGGGCGAGCTGCACGTAGGGGGCCCCGAGCTGAGGGGAACTGGGGTTCTACGGGTCTAAGGGGTTCTAAGGTTCCCGGAGGACACCTCCGGGTTGGCGCACGTGGGCCCCTCGGTGCTGAAGGGATTCGGGGCCCCTCGGGATGGGGGCATCGGGGTCTCTCAGGCTGGACTTTGAAGGTCTCGGCCTAAGGGCTCCACATCGCAGGGCTCCCACTTACCGGTCAATTTCCGGGGACCCCAGCAGCGCTGCCCACGTCGGCCGAGTGTCCCCTCCGAGGTCCTGGGGCTTCCCGCCCTCGGAAGGAATGAGGGCACCCGGGCCAAGGCTCCTGCGTGGATAGCCTTGTGGGCGCGATCCGCCAATCCGTGCTGCGACCCCAGCCCAGCCCGCCAATGGGCGGTCAGAAGCGGCTGAAAAGGCGGGGCAGGCGGGCAGAGCCTTCTGGGTACCGGGCTGGCCGACGGAAGATCCGCCCCGTCCCCCGGGGATTGGCTACTCTGGGTCTCCTGAGCGCCTGTCACGCAGCTGGCCGCAAGGACGGAGGCTCCTGTGTCTTATGTGGCTCTCTTTCCTGCGACTAGTGACGGTTCACCCCGTAGGAGCTGGGTGCCCCACTAGGCTGGGGCCGGATCTTAGCCCTCCTGCTGCCTGACTGTCGGGATCCCCAACTTTCATCTAGGCCCATCCATGCCAACCCACTTTCATCTCAAGTTGCATAAGCAGAGAAGCGTGGTCAAGTGAGGCGTGGTCAAGCCTGCATTGCATTCCGTGGAAACTTAAGTCAGTAACTTTTTTTAAAATTTTTTATTTATTTAGAGGGGAAGAGAAGGAGAGAAGTATCAATGTATGCTTGCCTTTCGTGAGTCCCCTACTGGGAACTGGCCCACAACCCAGGCATGTGCCCTGACTGGGAATCGAACTGCTATCGTGTGGTTCGCAGGCCCGTGCTCAATTCACTGAGCTACGCCAGCCTGTAAATTCTGACGACGCAATTCATAGACATGAAATAAGTCCCAGAAGACTCAAACATTTTAACACAACAAATAAAGTAATAAATATACTGGAAAACACTGAGAATTTCATGTCTCGAAGTGGCGTTACACTGGGGCGGCGCAGGGCTGGGAATATAAGACAGAAAACTGTACTTGAACAAGAATTAAATTAAAATTAAAAAACAGAAGTGGCGTTATGAGTAATAGGTATGTTTAAGTAACTCAGGTGCAAAAACATGTCAGAAATAGGAAGACAAGATAAAAACAAACAAAACTAAATAAACTTAGAAATACTGGAAAAACACACAAGTATTTTGCATAAAGAGAACACATCAAATTTGAGGACAGGGTCAGTTTAGCTGTTACTGGCTTTCAGGGGATAAAGTTGGAAGAGTATCTCTGGTCCTTACCTCGTTTTCAGGTAAATATAACTTGATTTCCATGGATTGGAAATGCACCAACTGCCTGTAAGTATTACTGTGAAACTGCAAAAAAGGGAAACCTCACTAAAGCGGAGTTGGGCGCCAGTGGGGGTGCTGTCCACTGACAGCAGCACACAAGGTCAATTACAGGAAAGATTGTCTGTCACAGGCCCCGACATGAAGATGGTACCATGTGCTCCCAGGAGAAACCAACTCCCCAGCAACTCAGCCAGAGAGAAACCATTGTCATCCAGAAATAACATCCTCATATCCTCTGGTCGAAATTCCACTTTTCAAAAATTTCCCCTAGTAGCCCTGGCGTGGTAGCTCGGTTGGTTAGAGTGTCCTGCCTATATGCCAAGGTGGTCAGTTAAGTCTCCAGTCAGGGCACATTCAAGAAGCAGCCAATGAGTGAATACATATGGGGAACAACTCTCTCTCTCTTTTTCAAATTAATAAAAGAAATTAAAAGAAAAGCATAAAACATTCCCCTCCCAGTTATGCTTCCCTGTGTATGAAATGAAGTATGTTTAAAATATTGTATCCAACACTTATATAATAACAGATATAATTTAAAAGTTTTCAGTAGAAGAGAATTTGTTAAATTATGGTGTGCTCACCCAAATATTACAGAATGTTAAAAATGGGTGAGGATATATAGTATTTCATTAAAGAAATAAAACCTAGTAAGGTAGTTCTAATGGATTTTAACAGAGAATGATTTCTAAATAATATTATTATGTGAGAAAAGTATCCTGCAAAACAAATTGTGTTAAAAAAAACAGCCCTGGCTGGCATAGCTCAGTGGATTGAGCGCGGGCCTGCGAACCAGAGGATCGCGGTTCGATTCCCAGTCAGGGCACATGCCTGGGTTGCAGGCCGGTTCCCTGCAGGCTAACTACCAGCAGGGGATGCACAGAAGGCAACCATACATTGATATTTCTCTCCCTCTCTCCTTCCCCTCTAAAGATAAATAAATAAATAAAATCTTTAAAAAAAAAACAAAACACAAACCCAGGCAGAAGATGTGCTGAAAGGAGACACAGGGACTAGCCACAGGGGTCAGGGTCTGGGCAATGTGCAGTGGAAAAATTGCTTTTTCTTCATGTCATTTGAAATGTTGTGTCAGTTCTTTTCTCTTTTACTTAAAATAAACCTATCTATAAATATTTTTTGTAGATAAAAGAATGGATGAGAAGTACTTGGTTATATATATATGCATTTAAAAATGACTCAAAAAAAATTCTTCACACCCTCAGTACATCCAGTGGCCCATGCTGCCTTTTTTATCCAAATAGCACCTTGACCACCCAAAGTGTCCAATTTGCACCCAAAACTCTATTCTAGCAGAAACATTTCCACAGTGCAAAATATACTGTCACACAGTTACTGTTTGTTTCAGAGATACAAACCATTTATTATAAAAACAACAAATTTTATATTTAAGTACTGTATCCAAGATCATTTACAGAAATGCAATTAAGAATATTACAAACCCTGACTAGCCTGGTTCAGCTTCTGTGTCTGGCATCTAGCAACTAGGGTTCCTTGTCCAGCTCCAACTCTGGGGTCTGGCTGTGGAGTCTTGGTTATGGATCTGGGTCCTGTCTCTGAGGTCTGTGTCCTGGGTTTGAATCTATTTGGCTATGGGTGTCGGATCTGGGGTCTCTTTGGGTGTGGCTTTGGGAAATACTCACCTTCTGGTGTTTACTCCATTCCCTTCTGAAGGCCACCCAAGGATGCTTCACTGAAAGATGATGAGAAATCATCTGGGTTTATGTGTGGGGTCCATGTGCATGTCTATAAATTTATAGTCGTTGGGCCCAAATCAATGCCAAGAGGAGTCCCAAGGTTGGGGTGTGGTGAAGAAGGAAACTTCAGTGCAAATACCTCAATTTGAATACAGAATGGCTATGAGTACAGAAGGGTTGTTCAGGAGCTCAGTGTTGTTACTGGTGAATCATGAAGCAGCACACTGTGTATCAGCTCATTAGTGCTGCTTCTTAGTTATATAGCGTCAGGGCTGTGAGGAGGCCCTGAAGTGAGGCAGCCCTGGGGCAGACTCCCTCTCTGGCTGTGCTGCTTAGGGCTTCTCCACTCATCTACATGACTTCTCATCTAGATCTTGTATTTCCTCTTTGCTCAGCTGCATGTGAAGAATTTTAAGAAACAATTATTGAAGAGTGATTTATGGGCAATGCAAGGAGACAGTGACCCTCAGTGCTGTGGTTAATCTCAGTGTGGGCCAGTCTCTTAAGGTGTCCTATGTTCCTTGACTTCTGAGGTTTCGCAGGTGTCTTCTTAGCCAAGGATATTCCTCCCCAGTCTTTGCAAGATGGCTGGCATTTTAATTTATTTATTTTTGTTGTTCTTTAGCTCTCAGCCTCCAGGCTGCCTGTCCAGAGAGAGGCGTGATTTCAGATCTAGGGTGCAAAGTCACATACTGTTTGTATTCTAATGGACTCTTCATCCTGCTCCATAGAGAGTAGGGTTTCTCATTGCTGAGACTGGGGGATTTTTCTCCACATTGTAGGTGATTATTAGCCATTGTTATCTTTATTCAGTGCATGAAAGTAGCTTCGACCTCAACCCCCCTAACGACAACCTGAAGGCCTCCATACAATGTGCCAAATGTCCCCTTGGGGGCAAAGGCAACCTTAGGTTGAAAACCAGTGATATTTTTTTGGGAAATTTTATTTATTCATGTTTAGAGATAGGGCAGGGAAGGGAGAAAGAGAGGGAAAGAAACATGAATGTGTGGTTGCCTCTCACATGGACCCCACTGGGGACCTGGCCTGCAACCCAGGCATGTGCCCTGCCTGGGAATCAACTGGCAACCCTTTGGTTCCCAGCCTGAGTTCAATCCACTGAGGTACACCAGCCAGGGTAAAAGCCACTGATCTTGAGGCTTTGATTATCTTTGGAACCTGAGTGATCGGGCCTTGATATGCAGTATTTTTACCATCATTCCATGTAAATTATTTTCTAATTCCAATTGTGATTTATTTTTGGGTGGTTATTTAGATCTGTATTTCATAATTTGTAAATACATTTTCTAGTTATCTGTTGTTACTAATTTCTTATTAATGGGGCATTGAGAGCAAGAAACACACACACACACACACACACACACAGTTTAGTCCTTTTTTAATTTGTTGAGACTTGCTTATATCACTATATAATCAGTGTTTTAAAAGATTCCAGAGTGCTTGGAAAGCATCTGTAGTTTGCAGTTTGGGGGTACAGTGAAGTACTTATGCACATTGAATGCCATTTGCTTCTCATGTTATTTTAAAAATATTTTTACTATTTTTGTGGGTTTTATTGACTCTAAAACAGAACCTGCATGATGAAGGTTTGTTGAATCATGTATTAAGATTATTATTTTGTGTATTTTTCCATGTAGCTCTGTTCTATATAATTTTGAGTTTATGTTATTAAGTGAATAAAAATTTGGAAGTTACTGCTAAATTGAACTTTCTGATATGAAGTATTCCTGTTTATGTATAGTGGTGTTTTTTTTTTGTCTTCAAGTCTACTATGTTATTATATAATTTTCATTTGGTTAATGTTCATTTTATGTTTTCCTGATGTGGATCCTGGTGGACACCATCTGTGTGTGTTGTTGCTGCTAGTGAACAAATACACTCGGACAACAGAAGTCCTGTGGAGAGAAAGGGATGGCATGGCCACTCTCTGAGAGAGAGAGAGGGCGAGAGGGTCAGAGGCCTGTGTCTGGAGAAACTTTTATTGCTTCTCTGGGTACATTACATGGAGGGTAGTCCTCTTTACTATGCACAGGTTCACTGCAGGGGACTCCTTTTTACAGAGAGCAAAGGAAAGAATGCTGCTAATTACTTCAAAGAGAAGAATGTTGCAGACCAAGGGGAAAAGTGGTTGAACCAGTCACACTCTATGCTTGGGAGGGTTAGCTCAGATTTTAGGAAGTTACAGTAAGCCCTCTGGCCTCAATTCAGGGTGAGGGAGTTTTAGCGAAAGAAAGTCTCAGAGCAGTGTAGGTGCAATGCAGGCCTGACTCCTCACAGGAAAACCTCTCTGTGGGCGTGGTCCTGCATGCCACTTGCTCCCCATGGGTTTTCCACATGAGTGCTGAGCTACATTTCCATGCCACTCGAAATAGTTCCCTACATTTTCCGCATTCTTTCACTTTAGATCTTTTTGCATATTTTAGATAGCTCTCAGTGTTTTATATTAGTTACAAGTGGCTACTAAAATCAATCAAGGAATTGATTTTGGCAGAGGATGTAATGTAGGAGGGCCAACAGTTTTCCTATTCAGTTGTTCCAGTATTTTTTATTATATTACAAATACTTTCCCACAGATCTAAGGAGAGATCTTTGTCATAGAAAATTTCCATCTGACTTTGCATTTATTATTGGATTTTGTATTCTGTCCCATTAATTTTTCTATTCAAAGGCCATTACCCCACTGTTTAGAATAATGTAGATTTATAGCACAATACATAGTTATGTTCAGTTGGGCTAGGTTGTATTTATAGATTTGCTTTTTCAGAATTCTCTTTTCATTCCTCATTTTACCAAGTGTACTGAACATGTGTTTGTTTTAGTTTTAAAATGTTGATATTTTAAACTGTATTACAATAAATTAATAAGCAACTTTGGGAAATTGATATCCTTATGTTTTTTATCAAAGAATATGATGTTACTTTCCAGTTGTTCAAGTGCCTTTCATTGGGCATCATTTTAAGATTTTGTTCACACAGATCATGCACATTCTTGCTGAGGTTAATGTTAGGCATTGTATGTGTATTATTGCTATTGGTTCTTTTCGATTCTAACTTTAACTTAGTGTTTATATATATATACATATATATATGCATATATACATATAAAGGTATATATTTCTCTGTGTTATTCCCCCTCACTGTAATAAATTCTATTATTCGTAATCATTACATTGCTTTTCATGATTCATCAAGGTAAATAAGCTATCATACAATAATAAAACTGTATTACTTTAGTTATGTAAAAACATAAAAATATACAACACTTGAAAAAATGTGAAGAAATGAGGTAATGTGAGGAGTTAGAAAAAATTCTGTTGGTGGTAAATTCATTAATGATGAAATAAAAGAGAAACAGGATTCATTTTTCTTTTTTTAAAATTTTTATTTATTTTTATGATGGGGAAGGGAGGGAGAAAGAGAGGGAGAGAAACATCAATGTGTGGTTGCCTCTCACATGTCCCCCACTGGGGGACATGGCCTGCAACCCAGGCATGTGCCCTGACTGGGAATCAGACTTGCAACCCTCTGGTTCACAGGCCTGCGCTGAATCAACTGAGCTATACCAGCCAGGTAGAATTCTTATTTTTAAGTGAGTTCAGGGTTTGGACCCCTGGTCTTGTAGAAACCAGAAGTGTTTTGTAGGTGAAATGGCGCCCCCTCTAGGTTATTTGAGGAACTCACGATATGACAAATGTGCGTATTTCCGATAAAGGAGATTGTAGATGGTGAACTTTGGAATGTACAAAGCAAGAGTATTTACTTTTAGTGACCTGACAGTTATTAAGGAGTGGCGTGTGAGCAATGACAAGAAACTGTCAGTCTCACACGCCTGCAGCGCTTCACCACAGTGACTCAGTCTCCCCAGGTGTGCGATCCCTTCCACCTGCTGCGATCGGGCAGGTGTCCGTGCAGCCTGGACGCTTCCAAAGCGTCTCGGCCACAGGCCGGACCGTTAGCTCCACAAAGGCACGGGAGGGGGTCGCAGGTGATGCTGGCCCCGTAAAGTTGAGAACTTTCAGAGGCGGAGTTAACAGAATGCTGCCCGAGGGACGGAGGGGTCGAGGAGGTGCTGGTGGGGCTTCGATCCCGATCCCGGTGGGTCGGGGTCGGGGTCTGGGTTGGGGCGGGGACCGAAGCCGGGGTCAGAAAGGAAGGGTGGGGAGCGTCTGGAAGGAGGACTGGACCCTGCTGGGAAGCAGTGGGTACTAAGGGGCCTGGACCGGAGCCGGCTGGGAGAGGTTGGAACCGGTTACACCGGGGCGGGATGGGGCAGGGCCCACGCAGAATTCGGGTGCGACTGAGAGAAGGGAGGTTTGGGGATGGGGACCCTGAGAGACCGGAGGACGGTTTGGGAGAAGGGCGATGGGGTGGGAAACCGGACAGTGGGCCGCGTGTTCATACAGGTTTGGGGGGTCCGCTCCCCCGTGGGCGGGGAGGGAGAGCGCAGGGGAGCGGCCTCCCTGCGGGTCCGGGGGTTTGCAGAGCTGGAGCGGGTTGAGGGCTCACAGGGATGTGCTCTCCAAGGCCGCCTAGCTCACTCCTCTCTTTCCTGGTAATGAGAAACGAAACCCCTGGAAAATCGGCGTCTGGGGAGCGTGGTAAAGGGGTGAGGGTGTTTTCCCCTTTTTATGTGGTGCGAGAACAGGGAGAGGGTCGCTGGACCCCACGTGCGGACTCTGAGGCTCCGGACGCTTGAGGCAGGGACCTGCGCACAGGGGCGGCCTCCAGGCAGCAGGGTGGTTACAGGCCCGCTTCTCTCTCCAGACGTTTCTTTGGCTGTTCGGTGCCAGTAGGGAAGGTCAGCATTTGTGTAAGAAATATCCCTGGTGAGACAAATGTCCCTGTCCCAGCAGATGCCACCCCAGTGGGGGTCTGGTTCTCACTGTGTGCTCGGCCAGGGGAAGGGCCAAGACAGAGACTGGGGACAGTTCTGGTCCCCTAAGTGAAGTGGTTGACAGAGAGGGTCTTCCTTGCTGTAGCCACTGTGAGCAGATCTCCCTAAAGATGAAAGTGAGCTTTGCTATTGTAACAAAACTAGGCGGGTGTCGTATGGACTCGAGGAAGCAGATAGAAGGTGTCAGAGGATAGTAGCTCCCCTCCAACCCCGTTGCTGAAGTTGGGGCCTTTCTTTACAGGAGTTACTGCCTCCGGAAGTCCTCGGGGTTGGTAATGGTCTGTGACTTGCGCTGATGAAAAACTGGGACAACAGCTTTGGCTGCCTTCTTCTGCCCTCTCCTGTCTCCAGTGTGACCCGACCCCAGCCTCGCAGCACCCAGAACTGATGTGACAGGACCCCTGCGCCCTCTGGGAGGGACCTTTCCCCACACTCAGGGGCCCCAGAGCTGAGGCAACGGGAACCACTCTTCTCCCTGGTGGGACAGTTTTCCAGAAACACAGGGGACAGAGCCAGTGTGACGGGCTCCCTACTGTGTCAGGGGGAGCCCTTCCCATGTCCACAGGACTCAGCTGTCAGGCAGGACGCCTGTCTTTCCCAGGTCAGGTCCCTGTTCACTGTGACAGATCCCCACTCCTCTCAGGGAGAGGCCCCTTCCCACACTCCCAGGACCCAGAGTTCAGATGGCAGGGCCCCCTACTTTCTCAGTGAGGGGCCCACCCCACATTCACAAGACTTCAAGGTGATGAGACAGCACCCCAGACTATTCCATGTTGAATCCCCACACACTCTTTGGGACCCTGGCTGATGTCAGAAGACCAGGTGTCCTCTCAGGTGTGGCCTCTCCTCCTGCTCAACACCCAGTGCTGACTGGGAGCCACAGCTTCCTCCCCCTGGTGGGGCTTCTTGCAATTCCTGGACCCAGGACTGAAGTGACAGGACCCACAGCTCTCTCTGAGAAGCCCCTGTTGTCACACCCACAGCACACAGGCGATGGGACTGGACCCATCACACTCACAAGCAGAGATATTTCCCGAGGTCATGGACCCACGGCCTCTGTGCACCTCTCGATCACAGGGCCGGTGTGGCAGAGCCCCGTGTTCTTGGAGGGGGGCTGTCTTCAGGCTTCCAGGACTCAGAGCTGAATTGACAGGACCCCCTGCTCTCTCAAATCAGACCCCCTCCCCACAGGCATCAGGCTCAAAGGTGAAAGGTCAGGACACTTACCTTTCACAGAGAGGTACTTTCTCAACCCTCACAGGACACAGGTGTGCTGTAACAGGACACTCCTGTCTCTTGTGTGGTCCTCTCCACACTCAAGTGGCCCAGATCTGAGGTCACAGACCTCTTAGACCCCCAGGTCTCAGGTGGGGTCCTTCCCTTTGCTTATAAGACTCAAAGGTAACCCGACACGACCTCTTATGTTCTCTGGTGAGGACCCAGAGCTCATGTCATGAGGCTCCATCCTCTCTTGGGTAATAGTAGTCCCAGAAGTCAGAGGACCCAGGGCTGACTCGGCAGGACACCTGGTCTGTGGGGGTGGGGCCCTTTTTCATACTGTGCTGTACATGGTCATCTCCTGTGCATCTTTAGAATAGCATCTGAGTTGAAGCCAGTAGGAGATGCTCTTTTGTCGCCACCCTGTGGACATCATGGGAATAGCACCTTTTTCACAGCATCTGCTCCTATCCTTTTGCAAGGTCACTTTGAAGTCCCATGGCACCTCACACCATCATGGCCTCAGTGCATTTTGTGTGTCCACGTGTCCATTCTATCCCTGACGCTCTTCTGCATGTGGGGTTCCTGCCTCTGTCATGAGAGTGAGGTTCCCATGCTTATGGACTTCTCAAACTTAGTTGTTGTCATTTGGTAATCTGTGTCATACCTTTTGTATTATCAGACCAGCCCCAAAATTGTTGAGGTTAGAGGAAGGGTTGTTTCTCCACCACGTAAGCAAACAGTTAGATGTTTAATAGGGGGTGGATTTGGGGAGTACATGTTTGTAACCATTTACTTAAGTAAGATTTAATAATTTAACTGAAACAACTATTCTCAAAACTGAATGACTATCTCAATGGAATATGCAGCAATGTACTAATTTAGCTTGCTGATATAGAACTTCTATGTAAAGTTTCATGGGCAGTAATGAAGAGAGCCAACATTTTGCACTTGGCGCGTTGACTTTAAACTGGCTGTTAGGAAAAGCAAGACTGGGAAATTACTGAGGATTGTCATCTCATTTATTCCTGAGAGATGTAGTTGCCAAAACTGGGTTTAGGAAGAGAGCATCAGCACAGCCTCAGACAGTAATACTCCTAGCAAGAGCTTGTTGACCCTCTTACCTTACATTTTGTGTCTTAAAGTTTTTGGAAGATAAAGAACCTCATCACAAGTGGCGAATGTATGTGTGGCCCCTTTCCCACTGAAGATGCATGAACATAAGCAACATTTTCAGCCCCTTTGGCTTTGTCACTTCAAAAAAGGTACAAGGGTAACTGCAAGGCAACAAAAGGTTTGTGGTGTGTATGTATAGAGATGTTGCTGTAAGTGATGGAACATGTCAGAAGTGGATTGTGAATTTTCTTTCTTGCTGGAGATTTCTTGTGTACAGTTGGCGCACAAGTCAGTAGACCAGGTGCAGTGGAGAGCCACGGAGGGGAGATGTTCATTGAGGACAGACCACTTTATGGCATGCAGGAGACAGGCTATATACTCAAAGGATCGAAATTGAGTATCAGGAATTATTTGCATCAGCACTGTGGTGTTAATTACATTCATGGTGGGTTCCACAGCAGTTCAGTGGGGTGCTTGGGGACTCCTTTTGACTGCATTTCCAGAAGTGGCTCTGCACTGAAACCTAAGGAAAACATTCTTCTTCCAAGATGAATATGAGGGGGGATGAACTGTTGATATGGTAGAATAATGTGGAATGGGAGGATTGAGGGAAAGAAAGGAACCACCACCAGCAGCCCCTGCAAAGGGTGGTCTTCATCCAAAGGAGGTGACGTTGTGTATGTGGTGGATGTCCGAGGGTGCTCTGCAGTGGGAGCTCCTTGCAGAAACCCAGTGGGTTACTCCCATCAGAGTAACCGAAAGCCGCCTGTGGGAAAGCGTTCAGAATTTGTCAGCAGAAGACACAGAAGGTGCAAGGCCACTGAGTTCAGTCTTTCCAAACTTGTCTTAATGGAGAGAAATTTCCATTCCCTGGGAGACTGCAGAAGGCACCTGCAGTGGAACAAAGTGGTGACTCTGTTGTGCAGTCGTTGTTCAGTCACATTGCTAGGGAAAATGAAAAGTATGCCTGTCCTTGCACCTGATGGCAAAGTGAACTAACGTTTCCGCCAAGCCAGTAGTTCTATGTGTTCGAAGTGTGGGTCTCTGCTGCCATCTCCTGGCAATTTTTGGGAATGATGCCTCAGTACAGGTCAGCAGTAAAAGTGGTTGATTCCAATGGAATATCAATGACTTTGGATGGCAGGGTTTGTTTTTTTAAGTGTGTTTTTATAGATTTTATTTATTTTTTTTACCTTTTTTAGAGAGAGAGGAGGGGAGGAAGAAAAAGAGGGAGAGAGACATCAATATATGAGAGAGAAGCATCGATCAGTTGCCTCTCACATGTCCCCAACTGGGAGCCTGACCCACAACCCAGGGATCTGTCCTGATTGGGAATTGAACCAGTGATTTTCTGGTTTGCAGGCCAGCACTCAGTCCACTGAGCCACACGAGCCAGGGCTTGATGGCAGTGGTTTTTACAAGTGTATTTGCAAATGTCTAAATGTCAGGGCTGTCCATCTACCTTGCCAGAGGTTTTCAGATTAATGGCCAGGAGAACAATTAGCATGTTTTATGTGACATTTCTTGGATCTGACTGTGTAATGTGATACAGTCGGGTCTCTACAATTTGTAGGTGTGGTTGAAAATTATAATTTGCTTTGTTTCCGGTTTCTTAAACAACACAGAGGTAAATTTATTTGAAATTCTCCAGCAAGAGTTAAAAAAAGTCAAGTAAAACACAAGCACTCTCATTTTATGTATGTACCCGTACATACAAGTTTATGGGCTCGTTTCCTCAGCTTGGCCTAGATTGGCTTTACTATTTTAGGTTCATTGTATCGGTAAAAAGTAAAGGAGCCTTTTTGCGAAGCCAATAGTAACAGTGTGTATCCAACTGTCACTCTCTGCTGCCATCTGGTGGTCATTTTTGAGAACGACAACTCAGTTCAGGTCAGCAGGAAAAGTGGTTGATTCCAGTGCAATACCAATGGCTTTTGGTGGCAGTGGTATTTACAAAACCATTATAAAATCTCTAAATATCAGCACTGTCCAATTACCTTGTGAATGGTTTGCAGATTAATGACAAAGGGAGCAATGAGTGCGTTTTATGTGACGTTTTTGGGACTGACTTTGTGGTGTACCAGCAGCAGGCTCTGACAAGTTCCAGGCATGCTTGAAAATCCTTTGCAATTTGATTTGTCTCTTGCAGGTTCCTTAAAGAAAGAGAAAAGTAAATTTTATTCAGAATTCTCTACCATGGTGTAAAATATAAAATAAAATACATAAATAAAATAGAAGTGTCATTGTTTTGTGTATGTGGCCTCAGGGACATGTCTTGGGGCTCTTTTTCTCTTTTTTGTCTGGATGTCCTTGACTATTTCAGTTTCCTCATATGGGTGCAAAAAGTGGTACATTTCCAGTTTTTGTTTCTAACATGTGTATTTCTGGGTGAAATTTTCTTTCTCAAGTTTTGGCATGTAGTGTGTTAAGCATATTTCACTTAAAGTTATTTTGTATCTCAAATGGTGGTTCATTCTGGAGATTATTTAGGTGTTTGTTTCATGAATACCAAACAACAGAACTTTCTGGTCACCCACTTTCAGTGAATTCTAGCTTCAGTGCTATGAGAGCAAAAAACACATTATGTATGATTTTAATGCTGCAGTGCTGGTTGAAGCCTGCTTTATCCCAGGATGGCCAAAATGTCAGTTTGGTCCCTCACCACCCCTGCTTTCAATCTCCCATAATGTGGACTCTGGTTCATGTATTTTTATTTAACTGTATTTGAAACCCTTGGTTAAACTGCATCACGACAGATGTCCTATCAGCATGCATTTAAAAAATTAATCAGAGCTGTTGAGTGTGTGGCCATTTTCATGTTGAAGATGGATGAATGGAAGTAATATTTCCAGTATGTTACGCTGTGGCGTATCAAGAGGGTTAAATGCCCATTCAATGTAATACCAGATTTGTGGCACACAGGACAAGGTAGTGTCATGGCTTGAACATGTCAGAAGTGGTTTGCGAAGTTTGTCTTTGGAGATTTTTCATGTGAGGGCTCCCCACCCATCAGATAAACCAGTCACAGTTGACAGCCATCCAGTCCAGATGTTCATCAAGGAGAGACCACATTATGCCACGTGGGAGACAGGTGACATACTAAAAAAAACCCTAAGCAAGCGTTGAAAATCATTTCCACCAATATGGTTACATTAATTGCTTTGATGTTTGGGTTCACAGAAGTTAAGGGGGTAGGAGGGAGATCCCTGCCTGACCACATTTCCACATCATATTGCCTGCTGATACTTCAGGAAAACGTTGCGTTTCCAAGACATTGTAGACAGGTCGATGAATCATTGATATTTGACACTAATTCTGAATGGGAGGGAGAGTGGGCACACGAAGGGAACCACCAGCAGCCACTCTGAAGTGCGGTCTGCATCCAAAGGAGGTGATGCTGTGGGCATGGTGGGGTCACTAGGGAGTCCTGTACTAGGAGCTCCTCGCTGGAAACCAGGTGGTTACCTCCAAAGTACTGCTCCCCATTGGACCAATGGAATTCACTGCCCCAGGGAAAGACTCCTGAATTTTTTGGCAGAAGATACGTAATTATCCATCAGGAAAAGGCGAGAGGGCGCATTTCTCTTTGGTGACCAGGGAAAACAGTTCCAGCCTGGCAGGGCAGTCCTGATTCATCCACAGTACATATAAGACGTTGTATCCTTGGACTGCCAGGTATTTTAGCAGCTTTTCCTAAATTCTCTTAGTGGAGAAAAATTTCCAGTCCCTGGAAGACTGCCAAAGGCACTTGAAAGAGTTCTGTGCTCCAAAAGATAACAATGTTGTGGGCAGTTGGAATGGTGAAATTGGCCGAATGATATCAGAGGACAATGGAAGTAAATTATGAAATCGCTGTTCAGTCACATTGTTGAGGAAAATGGGAAAATGTGCCTGTCATTGCATCTTACTGGAAAACATGAAGGAACCTTGCAGCCAAGCCCATAGTACAGTGTGTGTTCCAAGTGTTGGTCTTTGCCTCCAACTTGTGGCCATTTGGGGGAATGACATGTTAGTTTAGGTCAGCAGGAAAAATGGTTGATTCCAGTGAAATATCAATGACTTTTGGTGGTAGTGGTATTTACAAGTGCATTCAAAAACATCTAAATGTCAAGACTATGCAGTTATCTTGTGACTAGTCTCCAGAGTAATGGCCAAGGGAGGAATAAACATGTTTTATGTGACAATTCTTGGAAGTTGCTTTGTAGCATAATAGAGGCAGATTTTTTCAAGTGCCAAGTGTGCTTGAAAGTCATTTATAATTTGCTTTTCCTGTTGCGGCTTCTTAAAGCAATGTGGAGGTAAATTTTATATATGATGCTACTACAGGAGATACAAAAAAAACAAAGTAAAATACCAGCACCATCATTGTATGTATGTGTCGTTTGGGACATGCCTGCGGGTTCGTTTCTTCCCTCTCCCTGGACTTCACATGCTAGTTTAGGTTCCTGGTACAGGTGCAAACCTTGTTAATTTCCAGCTTCTCTTTCTAAGCTGTGCATTCAAGGGTGAAGAGTTGTTTCTCAAGTTTTTTTATGGAGCATCTTCACCATCACTCAGGCCCAGTTATTTTGTAATTCCAATGGCAGTTCATTTCAGAGGTTCTGTAGGAGTTTATTTCAGAGGTTCTTTAGGATTTTATATCAGAATCCCCAAACAACAGAACTTTCTAGTCATCCATTCTCAGTGAATGCTGCTTCAGTGCTATGAGGGCAAAAACATATTGTATAGGATGTCGAGGCTGCGATGCTGGTTGAAACTTGTTTTAAATGGGGCTGGTAAAAATGTCAGTTCACTGGCAGTGGTTTAGTGAAAATACCTTATGTTTTAAACATTTTTAAAAGGCACAGTCTTTTCCCCTCCCCCTTTTCCTCCTTTAGAGGGTGGATTCGAGAGATGAATCCAAATTGTCTTCATGGTGGCTGGTGCTATCGCTGTCACAGCTTTGCGTCCCCGAACCACACTCCCACCACCACACTCCACCCTGTCACCTGGCTCTGGTCTCACATACTTGCCTTTACGTCATTCAAAACCGTTTTGTTAGAATACATCATGACAGCTGTCATACCACCTTGCATTAAAAAATTTTCATCACAACTGGAGAATGCATTTGTGGCCATTTTCACAATGAGGGTGGAAGAATAGAAGCAACATTTCCAGCCCCTTAGGCTTTGTCATTTCAAGAAAGGTACAAGAGCAAGTGTAAGGCAAAGAAAGATTTTTGGGGGTGTGTTTGGAGACATTGCTGTGAGTGATGGAATGTGTCACAAGTGTATTTTCAAGTTTCGTTCCGGAGATTTCTGGCATACAGTTGCCCCACGGGTCCGACAGACCAGTTGCAGTGGAGAGCCATCCAGGGCAGATGCTTACTGAAGACGGACCATGGTATGGCTCGCTGGAGACAGTCAACATACTCAAAGTGTCCTTGTTAGGGTGGGCGGGGATAGGAGGAAGCTCTGGCTGGACTTTGCCAAGACGAACATCCTCACAGTAACCTGAGTCCGAGGAAGAGACCAGCAATGCTGTATTACTGCTTTGCTCATAGGGCACCAATCCCCAGTTCCCACAGGGAGCCAACGAAAATAAAATAAAACCCCACTACATTCCCTGCTCGGGCGTGACATCCCCCGGCCTCATCCTGCAGACCGTGGAATCTCACCCGGGTGCACAAACCCCAATAAAGCTCTTTATTGCTTGAGTTTATGGCTCATTGGCATTTTTTTCCTCGGCGGAGCCTGAGAAAAACCTTTCAGTCCTAACCAAGCATTGAAAATCATTTGTACCAGCACAGTTAGGTTAGTCACCCTGATGTTTGGGTTCCACAGAAGTTAGGTGAGTACAAGGAGGGGGCCCATCTTGACTGCATACCCACATGTGGTTCTCTACTGAAACATAAGGAAAATATTTTGTTTCCAGAATAAATTGTGAGGGGTGATGAATGGTTAATGTGTTAGAATAATGTGGAATGGGAGAGACTGAGAGTCAGCAAAGGAACCAACACCAGGCAACTCCAAAGGGTGGTCTTCATCCGAGAGAGGTGATGTTGCCCTTGTGGTGGTTCTGGAGGGGGTCCTGCAGAAGGAGTTCTTTGTAGAAAGCTGACAGGTGACTTGCAACAAGCACTGCTCCCTGTCAGACCAACTGAAAGCACCACCTGAGGGAAAGAGTCTGGAATTTGTCAGCAGAAGACACGTAAGCTTCATGGTAAGGTGAGAACGCATGTTTCTTTTTGGTGACTAGTGAAAAAAGGTTCCAGCCTGGCTGCGCAGTCCTGATTCATCCACAGTGCTCACTGTTAGGGTGGGTGGGGATAGGAGGAAGCTCTGGCTAGACTTTGCCAAGATGGACATCCTCACAGTAACCTGAGTCTGAGGAAGAGACCATCAATGCTGTATTACTGCTTCTTTGTTCAGAGGGCACCAACCCCACCTCCCACGGGGAGCCAACGAAAATAAAACCCCATGACATTCTCTGCTTGAGCATGACTTCCACGGCCTCACTCTGCAGACCGGGGAACCTCACCCGGGTGCACAAACCCCAATAAAGCTCTTTATTGCCTATTTTATGGCTGATTGGCATTTCTTTCTCAGCGGAGCCTAAGAAAACCTCTCATTGGGTGCTGAAACCCGGGAGGGGTTGTTGTCTGCTGAAGACCGCTCCTCTCCCAGCTCCCCAAGAAAGCCTCATGGCCGCCCTACCAGTCTGGACAAAGAACCAGGGTAAGTGCCGCTGCCCTTAAGTTTCTGGTCCCCGAACACTGATTCCGGGCCCCTGTCTGCTGGAGAGACTGCTCTCCACCAAATCACAGCGCTGTGTCAGGGTGACCCTTCCGGGAGAGGCTGCTCTCCCTCCGCTGAGAGGCTGTAGGCACCAGAGGAGACGTCCCTGGGCCTAGATCCTCATTTTTACCAACCGGATCAGCAGATTGGGTTGAGGGACGCCGATTCCCATCTGCTGCTCCTCGTGGGACCAGGAATGGCGGGACCAGGAATGGCGGGGCAGGAGTCCAAGCCAGATCCTAAATCACCTCTGGGGTGCCTTCTGAAAAATTTGAAAGTAATTGATCTTGGCCTCAAGCGAAAACGGCTGATTTTTCTATCCACTATGGCCTGGTCATTATATCAGCTCAATAATCGTGAGATCTGGCCTCCTAAAGGCACTTTTAATTTCATTACCCTTACTGACCTAAATAATTTTTGCAGACGACTGGCAAATGGTCTGAGGTTCCCTACGTTCAGAGCTTTTGGGCCTTGCGCTCCCGCCCGGCTCCCTGGCAAGTTCTCCTTGCCCAAGGGAAACCTGACCCCGTCCAGCCTCCTAAGCCTCCTGCCCCAGAGCCTTCCTCCCCCTTTTCTGATCCCCCTGAAGACCCTGCTACCCCTCCTCCTCCTTATCAGCTCCTGCCAATGGGCTACTCCAGCCCCACCCTCTCCTCTCTACCAAATTCTCCCCCTCCCTCTGAAGACCTTTCTTCTCTGGTCAGCTCACAAACTCGCTCTGGCCTGGATCTAGAGCCCCTAGACTCCCGCATTTGCCCCCTCCAGGAAGTGACAGGAGCAGAAGGTGTAGTTCGGGTCCATGTTCCTTTTTCACTAGATGACCTCTCTTCAATTCAAAAACGCCTAGGCTCGTTCTCCACTAACCCTACCAATTTTATCAGGGAATTCCAGTACCTAGCCCAGGCTTATGACCTCACATAGCATGACCTGCACATCATTTTAACTTCCACCATGACCCCTGACGAGCGCAACTGCCTCCGGACTGCAGCTAGGGCTCATGCAGACCAAACCCACACCACCAATCCTCTAATGCCAGTACAGACTGAAGCCGTGCCAGAGGCAGAACCAGGCTGAGGCTACCAGGTAGGACAGGCGGGTCGGAGGCGCTGGGACCAAATAGTTGAGTGCCTCATAGCAGGTATGCACCAATCTGCCCAGAAAGCAGTCAATTATGATAAGCTCAGAGAGGTCACCCAAGGCCCTGGAAAAATCCAGCGTTGTTTCTCAACAGACTAACCGACGCAATGGTGCTCCATACCTGCCTTGACCCAGCTTCTAATGCTGGGGCCACTGTCTTAGCTACTCACTTCATCTCCCAGTTGACCCCAGATATTAGAAGGAAACTAAACAAGGCCCAGGATGGCCCCCAAACCCCCATCCGAGATCTGGTAAATAAGGCATTTAAGGTTTTCAATAACCAGGAAGCAGAGGCTGAGGCTGCCCACCAGGCTCGCCTACAGCAAAAGGTAGCCCTACAAACCCAGGCCATACTAGCGGACCTTTGGCCGGCGACAAACACCAGTGTGGGGGTGAAGCCTAAGTCCGGGCCAAAGAACACCCCACTGGGGGGCCTGTTTCAAGTGTGGCAAAAAAGGGCACTGGGATCGCCAGTGTCCTCAACCCCGGCCACTAAGGAGCCTTGCCCCGATTGCCAGCAGCTTGGCCACTGAAGGGATGCCTGTCCCCTTAGAGGCTGGTCCCCTGTGTGTATCCACACAGGGGACCAGCTGATCAAGGTGCGGACTCTTCCCTGGTCACTCCGGCACTTCTCGGACTCCTAGGTGATTGAAGCAGCCCAGACTTGAAGACCCCTATCACCCTCGCCGAGCCCAGGGTAATGCTGCAGGTAGCAGGTAAGTCCTTTTCTTTCCTAGTGGACACGGGGGCTACTTTCTCTGTTTTACCATCTTTTTCAGGACCCCTTACTCCTTCCCAGATCTCGGTCATGGGGGTTGATGAGACCCTGTCTCGCCCGTGGCAAACTCCCCGGCTGAGCTGCAGTCTGGACGGCTTTCCCTTTTCTCATTCATTCCTCGTCATACCATCCTGCCCTATTCCGCTCCTAGGACGGGATGTTCTGCAATTATTAGACACCACTCTTCAGATCATGCAAACCTAACCCCTATACTATTCTCTCTCACATTCCTCCTCATACAACCCACTTCTCAGTTCTAGACCTCAAAGATGCCTTCTTCACTATCCCACTACACCCAGAGTCCCGGTTTCTTTTCGCCTTCCCACGGACAGACCCTGACACTGCTCTATCACAACAGCTCATGTGGACAGTCTTGCCACAGGGGTTCAGAGATAGCCCCCATTTATTTGGTCAGGCTTTAGCTCCTGTGACCTAGGTTCCAGCAAAGTCCTCCAATATGTAGTTGACCTCCTTCTCTGCAGCCCCACTTTGCAAGATTCCAGACAACATACTGCAGATCTCCTTAACTTCCTTGCCCCAAAACAATACCGAGTCTCCCCTGACAAGGCTCAGTTGTCAAGCCAACAAGTCACCTACTTAGGTCTCACCCTTTTGCCTACCTCACATGGTCTCACAGTGGACTGCACTCAGCTCCTCCCCAATCTCCAACCACCTACGACAGGAGATCAAATTCTATCTTTCTTGAGGCTAGTTGGATTTTTCAGACACTGGGTCCCTAACTTTGCCCTACTTGCCAAGCTGCTGTATGAAGCAGCCAAAGACACTCCTACTGGCCCCCTCACATCCCCCAAGCTAGTGCAAAAAAAGCCTTTACCATCCTGCAGGACACGCTGTTAAAAATAGCCCTACCCCAAGAACAGGCCACTGCACTGCTCTCTGAAATTCACCAATCTTTACACATTGGCCTGAAAGCTCTGATGAGGTTTCTAGACCCCTTGTTTATTCATCCCACTCTCTTCCAAGCCATCAAGGAAGTCCACTCTAAATGTGCCATCTGCTCCAAGACATCCACCCAGGGAGGAATGAAGCCTCAGGTTCCGGGCCATCAACTGCGTGGACACCTCCCGGGACAGGATTGGCAGGTCAACTTTATGCACGTGCCTCCCCACAAGAAATTCCACTACCTTTTAACCTTTGTTGACATGTTTTCAGGTTGGATTGAGGCCTATCCCACGACAAGAGAAACAGCAGATACAGTAGCCGACTCCCTCCTCAACCACACCATCCCACGATTTGGGCCGCCCTCCTCTATCCAGTCGGACCACGGCCCAGGCTTCATCGCCCAAATCGTCCAGCAGGTCTCCTCCTCCCTTGGCATCACCTGGAAGCTGCACATCCCTTATCATCCCCAGTCTTCCGGTAAAGTAGAACGGGCTAACGGTATCCTGAAAACCCACCTGACCAAACTTACCAACAGGACTTAGCCCTTTCGAAGTACTGTACGGCCGCCCTTTCCTGATTAACCATAACCTGCCAGTATATACTCCTCCTCTGGCCTTCGATCTGCCCTATCTCTCTCTCCTCTGGCATCTTCTCCGTGAACATGCAGACAGAGTTCTTCCTCCTGTGCGGGGGAGTGTCCTGAGACAGGCCCAGTCACTCTCCTACAACCTGGAGACCAGATATTACTCAAAGAACTCCGACCTGGACTGCTCCAGCCCAAGTGGATGGGACCTCATACTCTTATTTTAACCACCCCCACAGCAGCGAAACTGGTGGGTCAGCCAGTGTGCATCCACCTCTCCCACCTTAAGCCAGCCCCTGCCTCAGGAAAGTGGTCAGTGTGGCCCATAGAAGATACCCGAGTCCACTTTACTAGAACTCCAGGTTCTCCCAGTAAAGTCTCTACACATCCCCCTTCTCCTCCTTCTCGCTTACCCATCCCTGCCAAAAATCCCTCCTAACCAACAAACCAAATACATCTGGAGATTCTTCGTACGTGAAACATATCGCAAAAATGGACAGGTAAATTCTCTCTGTCACTTTTGCAGACTGCCCTCCCACTGGCTGCTCTACATCCATCCGTCTCTCTGCTCCCAAAAGTAGCTTTAGGGGGCTAGACAGCTGGACTGCCCGGCATGGATGGTACATTCTCTGCTTCCTCTATGACCAGACAAAAAGTAAGGGCAAACTCTGGCCAGACACATACGGAGGCTGCCCCTTCTACTATTTTACAAATACCATATATGGAGTACTCTCCAGTCATGGCGCTTTACCGTTTATGATCCATGGGACTCCAGATGGGAACAAGGAGTGAAGGGAAAACTATACCAAAGTCTCTCATATTCGTATCCCCAGAGTTCCTTTGAAATATACCGAACTCTTGTTCCAGAACCATGGAGTACAACCCTATTAACTAATACCATATTAACACATGAACAATCTTTGCAAACACAGATCCAACAAAGAAAAGAGAGTGCCCCTTTTTCTTGGCTAAGCCTCATATGTCGAGGAATTCAGTTCTTCAATATCACTGACATAGGAAACGTCACCGACTGTTCCCTATGTGCTTTTCTTGACCGCTCCCCTATTGCGGCAGTTCCCATACCCACTCCCCTCAAGGTCCCCGACACCTTTTTTCCTAAAGGATGTACCTCTCTTTCAAAAAATAATGAACAAGCCCTGGCTGGTGTAGCTCAGTGGATTGAGCGCGGGCCTGCGAAGCAGAGGATCGTGGTTTGATTCCCAGTCAGGGCACATGCCTGGGTTCCAGGCCAGTTCCCAGCAGGGGATGCATGAGAAGCAACCATACATTGATATTTCTCTCCCTTTCTCCTCTCTTCCCTTCTAAAGATAAATAAATAAAATATTTAAAAACATAATGAACAGTCCCAAAGTATGTTACACTACTGCAGGCGCTTCCTCATGCGACCAGACTGTGCAGATATTGGGAACCACTACCAGCCCCCCAGGTACGTTTTTCTGGTGCAGTGAAACTCTGCTGCGGACCATTAACTCCTTCTCAGCCTTCCCCTGCTTCCAAACTGTGCAGACCCCACAACTTACGCCAAGACCCTACCACTCTTGAAATAACCCCTTGGTGACGTTCCCTATTTTTTACCACCCTGGCCCCAGTCCTAGGACCAGTCATAATAACCTGCATATTATTAATGCTTGGCCCCTGTTTCCTGAGATTCCTCCAGGAAAGGATCTGCGAAGCTTCCAGAATTACTTTTAACCAGATGTTGCTGCAGACACAAACCTCCTCGCCCCTCCCTGGCGAACTAGAAACAGCTGACCTCTAGACCCTCTCTACGCCCATCTGTCAGCAGGAAGTAGCCAGAGAACTTGACGTCCCTTATCCTATCAAAGAGGTCAGAATGTTAGGGTGGGCGGGGATAGGAGGAAGCTCTGGCTGGACTTTGCCACCTGAATCTGAGGAAGAGACCACCAATGCTGCATTGCTTCTTTGTTCAGAGGGCACCAATCCCCAGCTCCCACGGGGAGCCAATGAAAATAAAACCCCACTACATTCCTTGCTTGGGTGTGACTTCCCCTGGCCTCATCCTGCAGACCAGGAGAATCTCACCCAGGTGCACAAACCCCAATAAAGCTCTTTATTGCCTATTTTATGGCTGATTGGCATTTCTTTCTCGGCGGAGCCTAAGAAAACCTCTCAGTTTTACTTTTGAGGTTATTTAGAAGTGTATTACATAACTACCAAATATAAGGACTTTCCACTCACTCAGTTTTAGTGAATTCTAGCTTCAGTGCAATAGGAGCACTTAGGGAAACACACATAATTTCAATGCTGCGTTGCTTGTTGGAACTGGCTTTTTATTGGCTTGCCCAAAAGATAAAAACTTTTGGGAAGATGAAATTATGAAAATGCCTGAAAGACTACAGAAAGCAGTGGGACAAAATGGTGAATATGTTGTTCAATAAAATTATTGGTGAAAACGAAAAACGTCTCTTTCACTGTGTCTTTACCTAAAAATCGAATGAACTTTTTGGCTACGGAAATGGTAGCTTTCCAAGTGTGCATACCTGCTGCCATCTCGTGGGCCTTTGGGGAATAACATGTTAGTGGCAGGTGAGGGTGGGGGAGGAGTGGTCGACTGTAGTACAATACCAATGAATGTTGATTGCAATGTTATTCAGACATGTATTTAGTAAGTTTTGTATATGAGGACTAACTAGTTACCTTTTGTTCCTAATTTCTATGTTAACAGCAATGACAGAAAAAAACATGCTGTATATTATTTCAGTGCTTTGAAATTTGTCAAAACTTGTCCTAGCACAGGATGGTCCCTTTGAAAAAAATGTCCCAAGTGTGGCCCTCTGCTGCCGTGTCATGTGTCACTTGAGATGACAAATCTTATTGTCCCACCTGTGTGGCCATGGCTCGCCTTCTGGTTGAGGCTTCACGGTCACTTGCCTTGCACTGGCGGGCTCCACCACACTCCGATGGCTGCAGGCAGAGGAGGACAGGCCACACTGCACTGGACAGCGAAGCTCAGACCTTCGACCCCCTGTGGGCGATACAGGGCCCTCCTGGCAGCTGGTCTCTCTCCCAGGCTGTGTCTGCTTCTGTTGCCACAAGATTTAACAATTTTAGCAAAGCAACCTAATTTCAACTGAATGATTACATTAATGAAATTTGGAAAAGTTTATTAGTTTAGTTTGCATACTATAGTTTGTAGGATTGCCTACCAAAAAGTGACATTCCACGAAGCTTGCACTTTTCATAAATTTCCTGTCTCTATCACCCGTCTTACCTCTATAAGACCCTGTTTCCCCACACTCCCAAAGGTCCTATATACCTGATATCACCTCAGTGTCTGGTATTCCTTTGTTCTCATGCATGTATTAAATGTTGAATATCTTGTTTTGATCTTATGATACAGGATTATATCTTATGTTATTTTAGTTATTATCACACAGGTGTTAGAGTCGACAAGTTTTGTGGAGAATAATCTCTTTTTAATTCCTCACAGTTTTGAAAAGCTGGCAGTGTGGAATGAATGGTGAGACAGTGCTAATTCCTGAACCTGTTGCAGCTGAGAGATCACGGATGTCTGCCCTCCAAGGTGAGCATCCTTTTTCTTGACTCTGTCTTTTGGCCTGTTTCTGCTGGGTTTGGTAAAATTTTGAAGTTTGCATTTGGAGAGACAAGGGTTTTATCTTATTGAATCACGGGGTTGGTTGAAAGGGGAGAAACTGGTTCAGCCTTCTGCCTGTGGCCTCTGGCAAGAGGGGCCTGGCATATGGCCCCAACTCCAAATCTGGCCTTGGTGTCCTGGTTATAGATCTGTGTCCTGTGTCCAGGGCCTGTGCTTCAGAGTCAAAATGTATTCGGTTGTGGGTCTACAGTCTTGTACCTCTTGGATGTGGCTTTGTCTCCTGGGTTTGTATGTGAAGTCCATGCGCAGATGAAGCTTTTGGTTTTGGGGAATGGAATCTGGTATTAAGGGTCCGATGTCAGTCCCTGGCATCTGGTGTTTGGCCTTCAGACCTCATGGTCTGGCTTGCATGAGGGGACAAGGCTTTGGGTTTGGGGCTTTGGGCCTGCAGTCATGGTTTTGGTTTGGGTCCACTCCAGGGTCCAGGTTTTGGAGTCAAAGATCTGTGTGCAGGATTCTGAGTTTGTCTTTGTTGTCTGGTGTCTGTCAACAGATGACCATTTTGACAAATTCAATGCCAATATGAATCCCCAAGTGTATGGAGTTGAGGTAGGTTTGTAAAAAAAAGTAGGAAAATTCCTTGGCAAGTGGAATGGCAAAAGTGAGTTTGATAGCTAAATAAGGCCTAGCAATTTACAGCTAGGTAATAAATCTGAGGCCCTTATCTTCCCTGACCAAGGGCACTTGAGAGCAAATGGTTCACACATTCCAGACCACACAGGGGAAGACCCACCTCAGTCCCAGCCCTTCTCTGGTGACTTTTCTGAAGGAGAAGGTCCCCAGGGGAGGACCCTGATCACTCTGTGTGCTCGTTTTGTTGCATCAGCACATCAGTGACACCCCTGGCCCTGGAAAGCTGAGTATTCTGTGCAGATGACTCTTCTAAGACCTCCTCCAAAGTCCTCAACATTAGAAAACAGGTAAAACCCTAAAAAAGGGACTCAGTGTGAGCTGTTCATTGAGCACACATGCGCCTTCCCTTCTCTTGTTTGCTGCCTATCTTCACTTTGTTTCTCCTTATCTCCCAAGGTCCCCAGAAGGCCTGCAGTCAGGGGAGCAGCCGCAGCACATCCGGGCTCACCCCCTGATCTGTCTCCAAGGACCTTCTTTGCGTCTAGCTTTTCTGTTTCTCAAGAAGCAGCTCTGCCTGTGCTCACTCTTGTTGCTGTGACTGTGCCTCTTCTCTCTGAAGTCCTTTCTTTGTTTCACTGCCCTTGGATTTAATACACAAACTCTTGAAAGTCCCCAGATTTGTGTTGTGAAATTGTGCTGCAGGACGTCAAGAACCTACACACGTGAGACCTTTCCAGGGCAACCCCCCTTGGGTCCAGTCCCTTTTCCGTGACAGAATAACCAAATTTTGTGTATTTGTTTACCTGTGGATGGACATTTGAATGCTTTCTACCTTTCAGTTTTTATTCACAGTGCTGTTATGAATAATCATGTATAAGTTTGTCATGACATCTGTCTTCAATTTCTCAGATTGTGTTTGAAAGTAGAGGTATTGAACAGAGTAGGATAATTTTTTTTGAGGAAACGTCAAACCGTTTTATACAAGGTCTGCAATATTTTACATTAACAAAAGAAATGGTCAGTTGTTCTAATATTAGTTTGTGATCATAAACATTTCTCAGTCTTGCTTTCTTGTAACAGCCTTTGTAGGGTCTGGGAAGGGGTATTGTGCTGGGATGTAGCCATGGAACATCTTCTCTGGTATTTTTTGCCCCTTCTATGAATGTCTTCTCATTAGAAGGCACTATTCAAGCTTTTTAAAAATATGAATATCTGCCTGGGTGTTACGGCTCAGTGGTTGAGCACCTACCTGTAAACCAAAGGGGTCTAGGGGGCATGTGAGAGGCAACCACAGGTTGATGTTTCTCTCCCTCTCTCTCCCCTCCTCACCCTCTCTAAAAATAAATAAATAAAATGTTTAAAATAATATAGGTGTCTCTTCATTGATAAGTCATACAGCTCTTTGTTGTGGAAGAAAGAGTCTGATCGAAAGTATAATGTGCAACCTTTTTCTTCAATTTCGTGGGTGGTCTTCTTATGCTGTGAATAGCTTCTCCTGCTACCCAGAATTTTGTAATCAGGAGGACACCACATTTACTCATTTACGTTCACCAGTTTTGCTTTGGAAGGGTATGCCTGATATGGAAGCAGCAGCCTCATGCATTTCGGGTCTTATGTAACCCATACTATGTATGTCATCATTGCATTATTTAATTTGCTTGATTTACTATAACTGGTTTTGAAGAAACCTGCTTTATGGTTTTAGACATGAGATGATTACATTTCAAGGGTTTACAGGTTTGAATAGGAGGAAAGACTATTCTCTGGAGTATGGTGTCTAGAATCATGCATCTGGGGTCAGGGACAGGCTTTGAACACCCAATCTGGTGTCTGGTGCATGGCATGGTTTGGAGTTAGGATTAGGGGTTAGGGTTGCAGTGGATACCATGACTTGCCTTTAACTTTATTTGAAACCAGCGTGTTATACTGTAACATGACAGGTGTACTATCAGCATGTGATAAAAAAATCTCACCACAAGTGGTAGATGTATGGTTGGCCATTTTCACAGAGAAGAAGCATGAGCATAAGCAGCATTTTTGGTCCCTTTGGCGTAGTCATTTCAAGAAAGGTACAAGGGCAACTGTAAGGCAAGAAAAGGTCTGTGGTGTGTGTGGAAACGATGCTGTGACTGACTGAATGTGTCAGAAGTGGACTGCGAAGTTTCATGCTGGAGATTTCTCCCACAGGTAGGCAGACCAGGGGCAGGGGAGAGCCCTCGAGGGCAGATGTTCACTGAGGACAGATCACACATGGCACGCAGGAGACAGGCAACATGTTGAAAGTGTCCTAGTCAGGCTTCGAAAATCATGTGCACCAGCTTGGTTACATGAATTGCTTTGCTGTTTGGTCTTCACAGGAGTGAAGCGGGATGGTGGGGGACCTTCATGAGTGGATTTCCACACGTGGTTCTCCA